>NC_044991.1:20206521-20506521 GCF_008728515.1 Papio anubis | reverse complement strand
GTGCAGTGACGTGATCTCAGCTCACTGCAACCCCCGCCTCCTGGGTTCAAGCAATTCTCCTGTCTCAGCCTCCTGAGTAGCTGGGATTACAGGCGCACGTCACCACACCCAGCTAATTTTTTTTATTTTTTTTTATTTTTTTTTATTTTTTATTTTATTTTATTTTTATTTTTTTTTGAGACAGAGTCTTGCTCTGTCGCCCAGGCTGGAGTGCTGTGGCCGGATCTCAGCTCACTGCAAGCTCTGCCTCCTGGGTTCCCGCCATTCTCCTGCCTCAGCCTCCCGAGTAGCTGGGACTACAGGCGCCCGCCACCTCGCCCGGCTAGTTTTTTGTATTTTTTAGTAGAGACGGGGTTTCACCGTGTTAGCCAGGATGGTCTCGATCTCCTGACCTCGTGATCCGCCCATCTCGGCCTCCCAAAGTGCTGGGATTACAGGCTTGAGCCACCGCGCCCGGCAGTTTTTATATTTTTAGTAGAGATGGGATTTCACCATGTTGGCCAGGATGGTCTCTATCTCTTGGCCTTGTGATCAGCCCGCCTTGGCTCCCAAAGTGCTGGGATTACAGGCGTGAGCCACTGTGCCCGGCTGTCTTCTTTATCACCATAATCGGAGAGCAGCTGAGATGCTGAGAGGTGGTAGGTTAATTGATGGATTCCTTTGACCAGAGCTTCTCAGCCTCCGCACAGCTGACATTTTGGGCAAAATGATTCTTGGCGGTGGAGGGGGCTGTCCTCTGCATTGAGGCATGTTTAGCTGCACCCCTGGCCTCCACTCTCTAGATGCCAGCAGCACCTCACTGGTTATGCAAGACAACCAAAACTGTCTCGGGGCATCGCAAAATGTCTGCTGGAAGCAAGATTGCCTCTGACCGAGAACTGGTGATTTTGACTCCCTGAGGTTTGAACATCCTTAAGGGCTCACCAGGGAACCTGCACTCATCCTCTGCTCTGGAGGCCATGAACCTCCCCAGGCCTTTAGCAAAGACATTCTGGGCACCCAAAATGGTACCAGGCATTATCGGGAAACCCTAAAAAGCAGAAGGAAGTCTCAGCCAAGCAGTGATAAAAATCTCTGTGAGGACAGGATGAACACCAGCTGCTGCAGCCTGCTGTTCCGTAGACAGCAAACGATGCTCGAAGTCGGAGGTCCCCGAACCTGCCTGTGCACCAGGTCACCCCAGGAGCTTGTTCTTTTCATGGACCCAAGTGGACTGTGGAGGGTGGTCCTGGAATCTGTCTTTTCCATGTTTCTTTCTTCCCCCACTCAGCTGTGTTTCCCCCCAGCAGGTGCTTGGGGCCAATTCCTGAAGACCCCTTGGAGGGAACCAAGCGGGGGCCCCAGAGTTGCCAGCAGGGGAGGTGGTTTGGAGAAAGGACTTGGGGTGCATGAATCCTGCCACGTGGGTGGCTGACTTCTTTGCGTCAGGCTGGTCTGGTGGAGACAATGACCTCACCTGCTTGGAAGAGCCCTTGGCGGCTGCTTGGATCTGGGGTCGGGGAGGGGTCCCGAGGGCCAGACAGAGAGGAGCTTGGGGGCTGAGTACACCTCCCCCCCGCCTGGCTGCAGCCCAACATGGCTGCCTGTGGTCTGGCCCTGGAGCAAGGGACAGACCTCCCCCATGGCTGGCACCCGCTCAGCGGCCTCTTCCCAACCACGGTGGGGAAAGGGAGAGGGGCTGACGTGGGGCTGACCTCACGCCTGGCTCCCCCTCCTTCAGCGCCTCCCTTGGGGGTTCCCTGCTGCTGGGAAGCTGGACCTCCTGTGGGGGAAATGGGGGAGGGGAGGCAAGCAGAGAATGTGGCAGGCTGAACTGAGTGGGGGACTCTGGGGGCTGGGGTGGGGGAGACAGAAAGACCCCCACACATCTCTGTACTTTCTCTACAGCCTCCAAGAGATCTAGGATTCCCCTTACTCCATGCTGAAGGGCTTAGGAGAGTTTTAGAGATGATCAAGAATGGACAGCCCTGGGGGCAGCGTAGGAGGAGGCAGACTGGTCACTGACATTCATTCACTGCCCAGTCTGCTTACCCAGCCTGGCGGGCATCATCACATCTGCTTCTTACAATGGCTATCATGTGACAGATGAGGAAACTGAGGCACAGAGAATTTCAGAAACTTGCCTAAGCTCCCACAGCTGGAAAAGATAAAGCCAGGATTCAAATCCAAGTGTGTCAGAGCCCTGGCCCTGTGCTGGGTACTGCACACCAGCTCTCGTCTGACGAAATGAACAATGTCCTGAGAATCACAGTGAAATGCAGATTCCAAACCAGCAGTGTGAAGTTGGGCCAAGATTCCATATTTTGGCCAGGCATGGTGGCTCGTGCCTGTTATCCCAGCACTTTGGGAAGTCAAGTTGGGAGGATCACTTGAGGCCAGGAATTTGAGAGCAGCCTGGGCAACATAGTGAGACCCCATCTCTACAAAAAATAAGTTAGCCAGGCTCAGTGGTGTACACCTATAGTCCTAGGTACTAGGAAGGCTGAGGTGGGAAGATCACCTGAGCTCAGGAGTTCAAGGCTGCAGTGAGCTATAATTGTGTCACTGTACTCCAGCCTGGATGACAGAGCAAGGCCCAGTCTCTAAAATAACAGAAAACAAAAAATGTGCTGCTTCTCTAACCTCCCAGAGGTGTAGACACAACTGTCCTGTGCTCCATTCATTTTACCTAGTGTAGCCTGGCACGGGCATTTAATAAATGGAAGCTGTTATTGCTATTACCTACATAAAGTATATATCATGTGTTCTGTGCATAGTAGTGGCCAATAAACAGTAGGTCCTTGTGAAACATGATCCTATAAAGGAAGAGTCTGGTGAATTCTAGAGCCCAGTAGAAACCTGCAATTAGCCGGGTAAAGTGGCTCACGCCTGTAATCCCAGCACTTTCGGAGGCCAGGGGCAGGCGGATCACTTGAGGTCAAGAGTTTGAGACCAGCCTAGCCAACATGGCAAAACCCCCTCTTTACTAAAAATACAAAATTAGCCAGGGGTGGTGGTGCATGTCTGTAGTCCCAGCTACTTGGGAGGCTGAGGGAGGAGAATCACTTGAACCCAGGAGGTAGAGGTTGCAGTGAGCCGAGATCACGCCATTGCACTCCAGCCTGGGCGACACAGTGAGACCCTGTCTCCAAAAAAAAAAAGAAAAGAAAAAAAACCCTACAATTGGAGTTCAGATGGACTCAGGACAGTCAAACCTGAAAGAGGCAAAGAGCACTTGATGGATGAGGTGACATTTGAACAGGCCCTTGAAGGATCAGAATTTTCTACATAGCAAAGGAGAAAGGGCAGTCTAAACAAAGGTTCTGTGACATTTAACAGACCTCCAAGCCACCACTATGGCCTAAGGGAAGCGGTGGTGAGGGAGGTGAGCCCAGAGGTTCCGTTGGACAGAACAAGCTACATGCTTTGTAAAATGGAAATGTCAGGCCCCTTGTTGAAAAACCATTAAGAATTCCTGCATGAGGGCCCTGGGCAGCTGCCCAGGCTGTGCACACGTGAAGTTAGCCTTGAAGCTGGGAACTAGGTCCACAAGGAGTTGGCCTTACCCAGTCAGCAGCTTGAGCAGGCATTTTAAAGGCTTTTGAAGTGAGGAGATGGTTCGGTCACACTGGAGGCAGGGGGATGGGTCTGAAGGCTGTTGCAGCAGTGCAGGCCGAGTCCAGGACACAGAGGAGGGAATAGCCCGAGCCACATGGAGGCTGATTTGGACACATTTGGTGCAGGTGGCATATAGGTCTTGGAAAGATATGGGTGTGTTTGTGTCCCAAGGCTGCCTAACACATTACCACAAACTGAGTGGCTTAAAACAATAGACGTTTATTCTCTCACTGTTCTGGAGGCCAGAAGTCAGAAATCAAAGGGTCAGTAGGGCCGTGCTCCCTGCAAGGCTCTGAGGGAGGAGCCTTCCCTGTCTCTTCCAGCTTTCGGTGGCCCTAAGTGTTCCTTGACTTGCTGCCGATCACTCCGATCTCAGCCTCTGTCTTCACATGACCTCCTCTTCTCTCCTTTCTGTGTCTCTTATGACACTTGTCTTGCATTTAGGGCTCACCCAGAAATCCAGGATGATCTCACTTCAAGATCCTTAACTGAATTACATCTGCAAAGATTCTTTTTCCAAATAAGGTCACATTCTGGGGATTAGAACTCAGCTATATCTTTTCTGGGGGGCTTATTCAACCCCCTACAGTGGGAGGTGCAGGTGAGGCTCCTGTCTGAGACAGGGCAGGGAAAGCAGGGAGGGGAGGAGGCTGAGAGTTCTGGACCCACAGGCCTCCGGTGCCTGGGCCTTGCCTATGGCACGCTTCTCATCTATCTGCAAAGAACGGTCCTTCAGGGAAATGGGAGTGTGCCAGCTGGCTCGCTGGGAGGTGGGGCCTGAGTGAGTGGGCCAGGAAAGAGCCCGCTGACAGGTAGGGCCCATCCCGGCTTTGATTCATTGACTGTCTGAGCAGGAGCTGGACCGATCCGCTAGGAATTACAAAAATGCTTCGCACATATTTTCCTCTCGCTGGTGGTTTTCTGCTCGGTTTAACCCCTGCTGGGCCCCTGATCCCATTGCTTGTCTGTGTCTGCGGCTATGGCTCTCTCTCTGCATCTCACCCACCCCCTAGCTCCAGACACTCTCTCTTCACATCCCCTCCCCTCTCCCCCAGTCATTGACTCTTGGCTGGAGTGGGCAGGGCTTGACCACGTCCTCATAATTGAAATTTTTGGCTTCCAAAGCAGGGTGGTGCTTCCCCAAGTCAAAGGGACAGATTCAGGCTGAGGCCTCTGCTAGGGCAGGAGGAAGCTTGAGAAAGGTCCTGGATGCCAAAGCCAATGACCAGGAAAAGACTTTTGCCTGGGTCCCAGAGGACCCAAGTGGCCTTGTAATGAAGCAGACTTAAGGCAACTGATCCCCAATTTCCTGCCCCAGTCATGTTGCCTTCCTTCCTGCCCCTGCCTCATGGCATTCGCAGACTCTTCCCAGAGGGAGGAAGTCCTTCATCAATAAAAAGTGCTTTAAACTACTGGAGTCAAGGCAGAAGCTTCTGAGGCATACTCAGTCCCTGTTCCACCTTCAAAAGTCCACCCTTCATCAGGCTAAAGCCCTAGTTTGTGCCTGTATCCTCCTGGCCCTTGTAGGACCCCTTTCATTGGACTGTGTCTTAGTCCATTTCAGTTGCTGTAACAGAATATCACAGACTGGGTAATTTAAAGAAAAGAAGTTTATTTCACTCATGGTTCTGGAGGCTGGGAAGTGCAAAAACATGGCACCAGCATCTGGTGAGGAACTTTTTGCTGTGTCATGATGTGGCAGAAGACGTCACATGGTGAGAGCTGGTGTGTACATTAGGTCAGGCCTTTCTTCCTCTTCTTCTAGCCACCAGTCCCCATGATGAGGGCCCCCCACTGACGATCTTACCTAATCCCAGTTACCTCCCAAAGGATCCACCACCAATCAACACATGGATTTGGGGATTAGGTTTCCAACACATGAAATTTGCTG
Organism: Papio anubis; assembly: GCF_008728515.1. Taxonomy (NCBI): domain Eukaryota; kingdom Metazoa; phylum Chordata; class Mammalia; order Primates; family Cercopithecidae; genus Papio; species Papio anubis. Next base: position 20,501,033 of record NC_044991.1, on the reverse strand, counting down.
GACACATTCAAATCATAGCAAGCTTCATGGATGTTGGGCACCAGCTTTGGCAAAGATGGCTGCAGAAACAGCCCTCCAAAAATCCACATGCCTGTGCAGAAGGCTGTGGCTGGAGGAGAGGGCATCACATCACCCCTGTCCCCCCAGGAGTCTCTAGGGAGAAATTCCCTTTCGAAACCAGTCCCAGGACAGGCTCTGCTTTCCCTGAGACTCCTCTTTTTTGATTATGAGAATCACATAACAAGATCACATTTCCATTTTTCTTTCGGCTGCCAGGAATCTCAGAGCCAACTTTGAAGCTCAACCATGGCAATTATGTGGCCCCTTGTGATCTGGAACATTTATTTTCTTTCTTTCTGTGGTCTTAGTTTTCTCACTCTGTTTATATCCTCGCTCATCCTGATTCTCTATTTTATCAGCATTTTCATTAGGTACCTTCTGCTATAAGCTGCTTTACATGCTGTTTGGAATAAAGAGGACTGTAAATAGGGAAATAAATACATCGTGGTTCCATTATGATGTTAATATTTATTGCTGAAAATGTGATTGTTTAGCAAAATAAATGAATTCCCATCCTGCATTGTCTTTGACTTTCGAATAGAGGTTACCCGGGAGACTCTCTTTCTTCTGCTAGTAACCCTTGAGGTCCTGTAGATCTAACGCCTGGTGCACAGAGGGCCTTGCCAGTCTTGACCAGGTGAGTGGATGGTATTGACCATAAAGATGAGAAAACATCAACAGCATCTCTCACAAGCTGAGTGATGTCAGGGAACCCTCTGCCTCCCTGGGCCTCAGTTTCCTTATGTGAAATAGAGGGAGTCACCTAGCCACAGCCTCACTGAGTGGTTGGGAGGATCTCGTGATGGGAGAGAAGATGCTTTGTGAACTGTAAGATGTAGGGCCTCGTAGAGCCCATGGGCTTATGTATCCTGTGGGTAGCTGTTGGCAGTTGTGCTCTTGGGATTGGAGGAAGGGTGGTGCCATGTCCTGCTGAACTCCTGAGAGCTGGCTGGGCAAGAGGGCTGCCCCGCTGGCTCTACCACATGCCTGGGGTCAAGGGGCCTCTCTCTCAAAGCATCCTCTGGGCCCGAGACTCAAGTTACCATGAGGGGATCAGACAGCTACTAGGACATTTGTCTGCCAGGCTCGGCCCCTCCCCATCCACCTGGCCCCGATCTTGAACTCAGGGCTGTCAGAATCCTCCTTCCCACATTCACTGGGAGAGAATGGCCCCTTCCCCTGCAACGGGGGCACCAGGCGTCTGAGACGCATTCTGCTTGGACCATCTCCACCCTTGAAGGAGCAGAATTCACGAGGCATTTCTATTTCCCTACTTGTAATTCCTTCGGACAACCTTGTGAAGTAGATAAGATGGCATTCGTCACTGATGATTCTTGCAATTTTCAAGATAAGACAGCTGAGCTCACTAAAAGGGTCACAGGACTGCATCGGGGAGCACCAGGCCCAGGATCCCGGCTGGCCTCAGGGGCAGGGCCTTCCCAGCAAAGCAAACACCTCCCTTCTCCCACTTTTTCCCACAAAGTGATTGTTTTTGCCTCTTTTTTGGAGGGTGACCCAATAACCAATTAACAGTCCTTTGTTCTATTTGGCCAGGGCAGGGCCATCTCCCAGACTGAGAGAGGCAAGGAGTACCCCCAGGCCCTGGCCCCCGCAGCCAGCCACCCAGGGCATTGCTGTCATTCTCCACCTTTCTGTGCTTTGCCATTGGTTTTGTTTTCCTCTAGTTTCCTAGTAAAGGTTGCTTTTGAAAATCTTCAACCTTGTCTCCCTGAGCAGACGGGAGGGGTGTTCCCACCCCTGGGCGGCGGGGGAGGACGTTGCGGGGTGTGGCCCAGGGCCTGAGCCAGCCTCCCGGAGACTGGGCGGGAGACTTCAGGGGAAGACTCAAAAACAGCTGTGGGCCTGCCGGCCTCTCCCTCCCAAGCTGCTGCCTTCCCGGCCCTTGGCCATTTGCACTTGGCGTGGGGGACTCCTGAGGAATGAGAGATGAAAGCACAGGGTGGCCTTTCTCCGACTTTAATGTGCACACGAATCTCCCGGGATCTTGTTGATGTGCACATTCTGATTCTGCAGGTCTGGGGGTGAGGCCAAGATTCCGCACTGCTAGTCAGCTTCCAGGTGAGGTGAAGGTTGCGCCGTGTTGTTGAATGCAGTCCCTTCACAGCACAGAGAGCAGAGGGGACCATAGCCCGAGCCCCCTGCTGCCTCCCAGAGCGAGGCTCTCCCCAGTGTGGCCTCACCGCCCTCTATGTGCCTCATCCATCACATACATCCTCATTTGTCCCTCCCAGCCTGTGAGCTTTTAGAAGGTATTGCAACCCGGCACAGGAGCTGGCACTTATAAATATTCAAGCAAGTAGGTGACTCTCAGAAACATCGCCCAGACCCCCGAAATAAATCTCGGCTCAGGGGGGAGCCCCAGACCCAAACCCCAGAGCAAAGAGCAGGGAGACATTTGGGGCTGCTCCAGAGTCTCAGTGTCTGTGGCTTCCCAGTTCTGACCTTGAATTCCCCCGGGAAGGGATTGCAGAGGCCTGGGAAGAAGGTTGCAGTGGAAGGGGATTCGGTTCCCAAATGGGCAGCGGGAAGAGGGACAGAATCAGGGCGGGCAGAGTCCTCCTTGGTTCTGGCCCCAGTGTCCCGTGTGATTCTGAGTAGGACCACCTGTCTCCTCCCGCTCTGGGGCCATTCGAGTTGTCCTGTTATGTCCCTCTGAAAGGTCAACGGGTCATTCCTGGGCAACAGAGACTTTGGCAGCTGGTATCTTCCAGGTCCTTGAAGTCTCATGTAGGGGAAAAATCATGCGATCTGGAGGTGAAGGAGTGGCCCTAACTGGCCCTAAACACTTCGGGTGCCCCTGGGCACGTGGTTTCATGGCTCTGAGCCTCGATTTCCTCCTCTGGTATGTGGGGACAGCAACTCCTGGGGATCCCATGAGATTAAGCGAGGAGTTGGGGGGAACGAGCTGAGATGTCACACGGCACCCCCTTTACTTCTTCTTCTTCTTCTTTTTTTTTTTTTTTGAGACAGGGTCTTCCTCTGTCACCCAGGCTGCAGTGCGGTGGCGCAATCATGGCTCATTGCAGCCTCAACCTCCTGAGATCAAGGGATCCTCCCACCTCAGCACCCCGAGTAGCTGGGACCACAGACGCACACCACAGCATCTGGCTAATGTTTGTATATTTTGTAGACAGGGTTTCACCATGTTGGCCAGGCTGATCTCAAACTCCTGGGCTCAAACGATCCACCTGCCTCAGACTCCCAAAGTACTGGGATTACAGGAGTGACCCATTGCGGCCGGCACCCCTTTTACCTCGGAACAATCCGTCTCTTTCCTTGGGGGCCCCCCATGATCTAGACACCACCCACCTTGTTCTGCCTTGGCCAAAATACCACCTAACTGCCCCCACCCATGCCGGGTGCCCCTCCCCCACCCTCCTCTGCTCTTCGCTGAGTCCCACTTGGCTGGTGCCCAGGACAGTGATAGTCCCAACCCTTCCAGCCCATCTCCCCACATCAGTACACTCTGGAGAGCCAACCAAGAGCAGATTCTTTATTCATTTATCTTTTTTTCTTAAAAAAAAAAGTATTCATTTGGTATAAAAAATAAATATTTTAAATATGACATTGAATAAATAAAAATAATCTGTCAGTATGAAACATCCCCACAGGGTACATTCATCAAAGAGGAATTCGTCACCCAAGGCCAAGTGCTTTACAGTGGAAAGGAAGGAGGGAAACCTCTAAGGCCGCATGGTGGGTCCACGGTGCTAGCACGTGGGCGAGACTGAAGGCTGGATGCCGGGATTGGGGTGAGGAACTAGAGATGATTCTAAGGCAGGAACATCTGTACCACCTGCAGGGAAACGCTACCTCCCCGGGTGCCAGAGCTCCAACCCCGCACACTATGTCTACTCTGGAGAGCCGTCAAGGCAGAGCTGGACTGGCTGGGTCAGGGTGGAAGTGCCCCAAGTCAGGGACAAGGAGGACGATGGGGACGATGGGGAGGAGAGACAAGTAAACTAGCAGTGCTTTTTAAAAAAATGTTTAAATAATAAATAAGGGCCCAGAGCTGGAGACGTCTCTCTTGGTAAACTACAAAATGACTGTCCCTCTCTCTTCCTCTGGCCAGGCCCAGGTGTGATCCGCACCAGCAGATAAAAAGGGAAGAGGAACTCAGCTCCTGGTCCGGCAGAGCTATTTCATGCAAAGGCTCCGTGATTCAGTGACGCTGTGCAGAGTGGACGCCGAGCTGCCAGATGGGATCTGGAGGGAGCACTGAGGATGGGTATCATGGGTCCGAGTCCAGGCTGGGCAGGAGGGTGACGCAGAGCCAGGGCCACCAGGGCCGCCAGGTGGTCTCGGCACAGAGCACCCAAGTCCACAGGGAGATGAGGTGATGGGCGAGTCAGCCGGGCGCACCGGGTGGAATCAGCAACTCTGGTTTCCAGGCAAATTTGTCTTTCTTGAAGTCCATCTTGGGGGAGTGCAGCCTGCCCCAAGCTAAGCCAGATGGAGCAGGAAGGGGAAGGCGGCCCCTGCATCCTAGACAAGGGTGAGTGTGGCCAAAATCTCAACAGCCACATCCTCATCTTGCCGTTGGGACAGACAGATGGACAACTCCTGGCTGCACCCTCCACCCCAACCCCAGGCCTCAGGACCTGCCTGCACGCTGCCCATGCGCCATCCAGGTAAAGTGCTTAGAGAGCGACAGGGAAAGGTGCAAAGTGAGTGAAAAGTACCATAATTAGTACCATCATCTTGTCAGAGGAACTTGGAGGCCGGCAGCCCACTCCGGGTTTGAGAAGAAGCCAGAACACTGCTCTGAGCAGCTGCCCCGATTCGGCTGCCTCCCTCCCTCCCCTGCTCTCAGACTGGAGGGCGTTTCTCCACTCGCCTGGCCCCAGCACAAAGAAAGAGATCGGGTTCCCTGCCTGGGAGCCCAGACATGGGTGGGAGTGGGATGGGGGTGGGGCAGGAGGGCCCACAGCTTCCTGGTCTGAGTCCCAGGCGTCTGCAGCCTCCCTCTCCTCCTCTTGGGAGCAGTGGGCAGCTGATCCCCCCAATCTCCCCCACCTTCCTGGGGTCTGGCCCAGCCAGGCCCCCCCCACCCTCTATGGGTGTCCAGGCCACCAGAGGAGCTTCCCTGCTGCGTGGGAGCACGCTGGGTGCTGGGGCAGGATTGTTCCAGGGCACTATTTCAGAGGCAACATGGGGCCACAGAAACAGGGACAGGGTGGGCCACAAGGACTGTCTTGCCCACTGCTCCAGGGGGCACAATTTCAACCAGGAGCAGTGCTCCTCGCAACACAACGCTGGGGCGCCCGAGAACAGTGTGAACCAGCCCCCCGGAACCAAGACAGAAAGGCACCCGGCCTCTCCACAAACTGGCCCAGCCCCTGCAGCCTGGACCCTGACACCCCAAAGCAAGTCACAGTAGGGGATGGGGGTGGAACCAGGCCCCGCACTCCCACTCAGGCCTCCCCATTCTCTCAGATCCGACCCTTTTCTGAGCTTCACCTATAAGGCTTATTCCACTAGTAACATTGTCGACTTTCAGACCAGGCCCTACTAAGCCCTGGCCCTGGCGCTTGTGTCGGGAGCCATCATCATATTTTGCTGAGTAGGGACCAGGGAAAGGGGAATTAACTTTGCCACTGAAAGCACCAATAAGTTAATATAAATAGGATATCATAATAAATAGAAATCATTCCGGGTCAGACGCACAGCACGCTTGAAGCTCAGGGTTCCCTGAGACCCTGACCTCAAGTTCTGCTGTCCCTTTGCCCTGGGGACCAGAGAAGGCCTCCGGTCCCCCTCAAGTACCTCTGTGTGACCTCACAAGGCCTCCCAGGGCCTCAGATATGAGCTGCTACTCTGAGCTACTCTAGCCCCTCCTTACAGACTCTTACCCAGAGGAAGACCCTGGGTCCTTCAGAACCTCTGCACCTGACTTAGCAACCTGCCCCTGCCCTACCCACCTCCACAAACCCCTGCTGCAGGTTCAGCCACCAGACCCTGGCCATCCCAGGCTGTAAGGAAGATCACGAGGAAGAGAAGGAAGAACCCACCAAAACTTTCGGGGCCTTTCCTCCTCCCAGCGTCTTACTTCCCAGGCCTGAAGGTGGCTTCTTTGCCTCCCCAAGAGCCTGAATGCCAAGTGACCTCCTTCTGGAAACCTCTGCCTGACTGTTCCTATGCCCAAGTTCTCTGATCATCCTCAAAAGAAGACAGCCTCCCATCCCAGAGGCCCCTCTCTATCTTCCACTCATCAAACTTCTAGGGGACAAGGAGTCCTTTGGGACCCTAGCCCCTCTGGCCCACCTGAGTCCCAACCTAAGGGGCAGCAAAGGCACAGATGGTGATCATTTGCCAGGGGCTGGTCCACTCCCCGGGGCCCTGCTGTCTCGCTGTGGTCAGGGCTATTGTAGATGACTGTGTAGTTTGCCCACTGCACAAAGTGAGCAAGAAGCCAAAGGGACAAGTGGAGGCAGAAGTCCAGCCCACGCTCCCCAGTCCACAATCTCCCAGAGGAAGGGGCACCTTCTTCTAGCTCCCTCCCTGTGGAAGTTTCCACTCTGCTCAGCTTCATCACAGCCCAGCCCAGAGGGGAGTGGACTGGCCAGGCACCCTCGGGGTCTGCCAGCAGCCCCCATTTGGGTTTAGCCATGCCCTGGGCCCCAGTCACTCTAGGACAGGCCCCCACATCTGGACCTCACTCCTGAGATCCTTTGGTTCACAGCACGCTTCAAGACCTCTTACTAGAAGGCCTGGGCCAACACGGCGATGGTCTCCTTATACTTCCCCAGGAGTTGACAGCCCAGCTTCTTCTTCTGGAAGACGTCCTTACCCGAGGTGTCAGGGCCATAGGTCACGTCCACATGGCCCACGTGGTACTTGCTGCACAGGCGGCACAACACGTTGCTAAGGAGGCCTCGCAGGATGTCAGCAGTGGCGTTGAGCTTGCTATGGAGGCTGAGGGCACTGGGGTTGAGGATCTTCTGGTCCCGGGTGATGTTGCCCAGGGAGGTGCCAAGGTACACGACTATGCGGTACAGCTCCACCAGCTTGGCCTTCTCCGTGCCGTTGGCGTGGAAGGGCGGGAAGTCCGTCACGTTGGGGCCGCACAGCTTGTCCAGGTTGTTGGGGAACGGCTCCCCCTGGGCTGTGTACTGAGGGGCAGAGGGCAGATGACGTGGGAGTCAGGGGTCTGTGTCCCAGCCCTGCCGCCAACCCTTTGGGCAAGCTCTTGAGTCTCAGTTTCCCCATCTAGCGCATGAGAACCCAACTCCTTGCCCTGTAAGCATCTAGAATTGTCATGAGAGCCAAAAGTAATTGTAGTGTGAGTGTCCTTGCTAAAGATCAAAGCCTAAGCCATGCACGCAGTCATCATCATCATCATCACCACCCTAAGGGGACAGAAGGGAAAACTCGGTGTCTAGCCCCAGCTGGGGCACCACACACAAGTACTTCCATCCCTGCACTCACGATGTTCCAGGGCGCCCCTCCACGCCCAGCACCCACAGCCCACTGCTTCTCAACCGCATCTCCCTGTTGCCTCACACGCATTTCCCCTCCATCCCTCCCTCCCTGCAGCAGGACAATCACAAGACAAGAAGTGCCAGGCCCCCACCTTTGCACCCAGCTCTCCCCTTGCTCACTGGGCACCCTGAGGAAGCTTCTCTGGGAAGCGTGGGCAGGAAGTGGCAGGAGTCTGCGGGTGGTTTAATCAAGCCATTCTCTCCTTCCAGCCCCAAAAGGTCCCCTCAACCCAGATCAGGACACTCCCTAATGATATTTACAAGCCCCCTCCCTGCCATCTCCTGTCAGTATCTCAGGGGTAACTTACATAGAGAATAAAGAGGGCATTGGCACTGCCATTGAGCTGTGCCAGTTGGCTCCTGATCTGGTTCATGAGGTTGTTGTGACATGGGTGGCGTATGGCACAGGTGGCGTTGACAGGGGTGATGGGGAGGGGGCTCCCTGCCCCATGTTTCCAGTGCAGAACCAGCAGCAGGGGCACAACTCCTGGGGACAGGCAGGAAGAAGCCATGAATAGAAAGGCAGGGAAGGGTGGCCTGGGGTCATGGCACACCGGATGGGGGTCTGGCAAGGGTCGCATGGGAGAGGACCCCTGGTTCCTCCTCACCACCTGCAGCTATCTTCCTGGGGCCTAGTCTTCACTCTGTCACTGCGTGTGTTTCTCTGCTGCCCTCTCTCTACCTTAACTCTCCCTGCTCCCTGGGATGACGGAAAGACGAGGGCAAGATGCAAGCCATTTCCACCAGAAGGGTGCAGGGTCCAGGAGGGACTCCCAGCCATCCCACCCTTTCCCTCAGGAAGGCAAAGGCCCTAAGGCCCCCTGGCCCTCTGGCAGGAAGGCACCAGGCCCCAGGCCCAGCAGGCGCCAGAAAGGAGATCCCTGCTTCCCACCTCCCAGGGTGACCCAGGTTCCTTAGCAGCGCTTCCCACTCACTGGTCCATTGCAGCCCAAATCTCCCAAGCCAGGCACCCATGGGGACCACGGGGCATGGGGGAGTGGGGAGGAGTCCTCGGCTGATCCTCGTCTCCCTCCCAAACCTGCCACTTGATTCTGGCTCCCTGGCCAATTGCCCCCCATTCTGCCCCCGTCCCCATCATCTTCTATCTCTTCCTTCCCTAGTGTCCCCCATCTCACTCAAGTTCACCCCATTTCTGCCTGGCTGTCCCCACTCTCCATCCCCAAATCATCATTCAAAACTCTTTGTTCCCCCAGCTCTGGACAGCCCCTGACTCCATGCCTTCTCCCGATTCATCTGCTGTCCCTTGTCCCAGGGGTTCCCCTCCCCCCTAACACACACACCGGCTCAGGGAGGGAAAGGAAATGGTGCACCAGGAGAGAGAAAAGGCAAAAGGTCATAGGCAGTCGGGTGGGCGGGGAGGAAGGAAAGTGAAAGGTGACAGGAGAGCTGGGAGCTGTCCCGACACGTCCTGGCTTGCCCCTCCCCCAGGGGGGCCTGTTCTCCCCACTCCCCCAAGCCCCCTTAGACGCCTTTCCAGGGCTCCGCAGAAGGGCATCTGAAGGTGGTGGGGGCCGGGGTCAGCGGGTGAGTGAAGCTGGAGACCTCCCCCGGATCCCCCATGCTGGGACAGCGGGGACGAGGGCAGCCTCAAGTTCACTTCTCCTGGGTCCCCTGTTCGTCCCAGCATCCCCAGGCAGTGCTGAGGCCCCGGGGTGGCTGCGGGAGGGGGGCCACACCCCTATATCTCACCTAGCGCAGACCACACGCTTCCAGACACCAGCAGATGGAGGCGGCACCTGCTCCCGTCCCAGGCCGGAGTTTGCAAGCTGCTCGCCGCCCGCGCCCCTCCCTGGGAGCAGCCCGGGACCGCGGTTGGAAAGGAGAAAGCGGAAAGAAAGAAAGAAAAGAAAAAGAGAGAGGGAGAGTGAATCTGCGAGAAAGCGCAGAGGGAAGAGCAGCCAGCGAGAGTGTTGGGAGCGAGGAGGAGGAGGAGAAGGCGAGGGGGAGGAAGAGGAGGAGGAAGGCTCGGCGCCCCCTCCCTCGCCGCCAACCTGCCGCGGGGCGTGCGGTGCTTGGGACCATGTGCCCGCGCTCGCTGCGGGCCGCCACCCCGCGCCTCCGGTGGCTGCGCGGGCGCCCCAAGCGTCCGTGTGTCTGCGGCGGGTGGGCGTCCGGTTCGCGCTACCAAGCGCCCCAAGTTGCCGCCGCGCCCCGCAGCGGGGACGCGAAGCCGGCGCGGGGCGGGTGTATTTACCTGCCGCCAAGACCTTCATTATGGGCTGCACTTCAGAGGGCCTTGGAGGAAACCTCAGATGCCGGCAGTTTTCAGAGGTTCATGCTCAAATGGGGAATTTGCCTGATTTATATACTGGAGCCTGTGTTGTAAGACAGAAACAGCTATATTTAGCCGGGATCCCCAGTCCAGGAAGTTGTTTGAGGTGCATCATAGGAAATTATGAATGGAAGAAAGTGAGAGTGAAGGGGGGGGACAAGTGAGGGGGGAGGGTGGGGAGAACAGACTTTTTCCCTCTTCTAAGAATTTGATTGATAAAATTATAATGAAGCCTTCGACAAAACGCCCTGCGGTTTTCCTGCCTGGCTTGTCCCAGGAGTTGTCTGAAGATGGGCATCGCCAGGAGGGGGCCCCTGGCCGAGTCAGCAGGGGTCCCAGCAGTGGGCGCCCCAGACGGTCCTGACTCACCTGCGTTTGGGGAGGTAGCGAGTCTGGACTAGCAGATGGAGACTGGCCTCTGTGCCCCCTGGTTGGGGGGCTTTAGGGGGGCAGTGGGAGGAGGAGGGCTGGGGCTTGGCTGAGAAGGAGGCTCCAGGAGGAGGGGCCGGAGCCGGCGTGGACTTTAGACGGTCATAAAGTGGAACTGAACATGGGCGCTAGAAGCCACCCCAGAGGTAGCCTCCTCCAATCTGCCCATTGCCACTGGGCTCCAGGGGGCTCCGAGGGGAACGCGTTGCCCAGGGCCCCAGAGGGTCAGGCCTCCAGACACCACCAGTGCACTCGCCCTGCTGACCACTGTACCTGTGAGGCTGGAGAAGGGGCTAGGAAGACATGGGGGTAGGGGTGGCTGTGGCTCAGTTCTGTCGGGAAACTCTGGGAAGGTGCTTCTGGGAAGGTGGTCCAGCATTTCCATTCTGAAGCGGGACCGAGAGAGGCTTGGCAAAATCGTACCCTAGTTTCCTCCTCAGGGTGCTGACTGATGGCTGGGGAAACAGAAGTGGCTGGTCCCTTCCAGACCTGCCTTGGAAGCCCCTTGGAGCTCAGCCTCAGAGAATGATGGAGGTCCCCAAAAAGTGCTTCTAGAGGCTCTTCTGAGGCCAGGCGATTCGTGAATGAGGAAGGGCAGGGAGGAGTAGTGGGGAGCAGGGCAAAATGAGTACAGGGACACCTCCAAGAAAGGCAATAGAAAAGTGAAAATAAATACACCCTATGAGACGCGGGAGCGCTGGCCAGACAGCATGCCATACATCTGGGGCCATGCCATCTCTAAAGCTGCCAGGAGACCCCCCCAGTACCAGGAGAGGATTTAGTCCCCTGGGGCCCCTTCCCAGCCCTTCCGCCAGACCCTGACCTGAGATCAAGGTGTGCAAGTTGGTTTTCCAAGGCCAGGGAGCTCCTGCAGCCTTGCCCGGGTCCCCACCGCCCCCTCGCCCATCCTCCATGCCCCCAGCTCCTGCCTCTTGCCACATCCCGGACCTGCCCAGCCACGCGTTCCTCCTTCATCGTGCCAGGACGAGCCCTGGTGCCTGCTGCCATTCCCCACCACACACACACCCTGCTTTATCTAGGCTCTTGCCCCCCCATTCTCTCCCAGCAGGGCCTCAGATGTGAGGTGATAAAACTGCCTATCCCAGCTGGCACTTCCCGAACTGGCTCTCCTTCCTCCTTCCTGCCTCCCACCCCACACCTTGTCTCTTCTTTAAGGGACCATGGAGGGCCCCACTTGGCACTTACTGCTCCTATACACTTGCTCTGGGGTCAGCGTACACTACTAGGAGACCCACCTGCCCTGGCCTGGCTCAGGCAATCCCACGTCCCAGGACACCCCAACTCAACCCTTCTTCTTACCCCTCCCCCAGCATCTCTTGCACAAGGACCTGACCACTCAGAGCACGTGAACTCTGGACCAGTCCCCAGTCCCATCCCACATCACCTAGACCCCTGTCACCTAACTCAGCCTGGCTTTCCTGACCTGGACCCCAAATCCACGTGACCAGGGGCTCACTGTGGCCTCCACCTATCAAACGCCCGTCGCCAGGCCTGAGTCTCTCGTTAGGCTCAAGAGTTCTCTTGCAGCCACCCCTACATCCACCACCATGCTGCCCAGTGTCTCCCCTGCATCCTTCCAAGCGGACCCCCAGGTCTTGCATGCCTTCTGGCAAGCCAGACCCCACATCAGCCCTATAATCCACCCCTGATCGCTGTTTAATCTCAGCCCCACCCCACAGGAAACAGGAAGTGAGGACAGGGTCTAGAAGACACTGACACTAGGGCCACTTAACCCCAGCCCTGACTGAGGCCCCTCCAGTGCCTCAGTTTCCCCTCCTCTCACGGTACCTGACTTGGTTTGTGCTCCCCAAGTGCTCTGGGCCCCTCGGTGCCCCAGGCCCAGCCTCCCCCTCCTGTCCATGTCCAGGCACCACCTGCTCTGGGCCTCTGGAGGGAAGGCCGGGCAGGGTCTCGGAGCCGCAAGTCCGTGTGCCGCCTGCAACGTGGCTGCGGCCCCCAGGAATCAGCCGCCCAGGCTACGCTCCAGGCCCACTTTGGTCTCTGGGAGTTTGTTTTCTTCCCTCCCTCTCTATGCTGTGTGTGTGTTCCCCGCCCCCAGCCAGCTCCCTCATGGAAGGCACCCTCCCTTCTTGGCTGCCGGCTCCCAGGGTCACGACCCCAGGCCCCACCCTGGAGTGGCAGCCCCAGCCTGGCCCCTTCCAGCTGTGACTTCATCCACAGCCTGTCCTGCTCCTGCAGATGGGGCTTGCTGGGGATATGACCGGTCTCAGGGTGAGCGGGACAGTCCCAGCCACATGGGATCCCCTGACATTGAGCAGGAGTTACCAGGCCAGAACCCAGGAGTGCTGTCTCCAGGTGGCTGTGCCATCCAACTCATCACGGCTCTCCAGGAAGTGAGTGCACCCTCTAGCACGTTCAGCCACCCAGCTGCTTGTTTTCTGCTGATTTTTACCCGCCATCCACAAGTCTCTTCTGGAATGTCACAGCTGCTTATTTTTCAGATGGGGAAACTGAGGCTCAGAGAGGTGAAGATACTATGTGTGGCTCACACAAAGAATTAATAACAGAGCCAGGTCTGGAACCCGGGCTTCTGTCTTGCAGGCCACAGCAATCCCTGCAGCACCTCTTGCTCCCAGAGAGTGAAGGGCATGGCAGGTGTGCTCGGGCCACCTTCCTCCAGGAAGCCTCCCCTGCCTCCCACAGCCCCGACCCGCTTACATCAGCCTTGTCCTACCCACTCTTGTTTCAAGTGGGGGCGAGTCTTATTCCTCAATCCTTGAGAGCTCAATGGGGTCTGAGACTCCCTTGTACTCCTGACAGCACCTGGCTCAGGGTTATACCTTGACATGAATAGAGGGTAAGTATTTTTTGAGAAAGCATTTTACAGTTTCCAAAAACCGTCAGTGCCAAGTCTCTTGTGGAAAGGAGACAAAGAGGTCTGAGGGTTTGAAGAATGGACTCTGGCCTCATTCAGAACCAGGTTGGAGGTTTGGCTCTGCCAGTTATGAGCTGAGTGACTTTGGGGAAGGGACTGCCACCTCCTGGCCTCAGTTTCTTCAGCTATAAAATGGGAATAATGGTACCGCCATTGTGGGTTTGCTCTGAGGGCTCAGGGCTCAGCACGGTTCTGGGCACCCAGCAAGCTGCCTCTCTGCATATCACCACCCACTGTGCTGACCTCCCTGTGAAGCAAGGGGTCTTGTCCCCATTTGACAGATGGGGAATCTTGGGTCCATGCCAGGGTGCTGAGTGGGGAAGGCTGGGCAGGAGCAAGACCTCTGAAGCCTCTGCTGATGGTAAATCGAGGCAAGATACCCACGTAGCCTCCAGCTTCCAGGGTGCCCCAGAAAGATCAGACAGGTTGTGGAAGGGGGCTGGCAGGGCAGTGTGCTCAGTCCCCCAGAGCCCCCCTCCTGGCCCCTCACCACCCCCACCCCAAGCCTGATCTGAGGACAGCAGCTGACCTGGCCTTACCGCCCCCAGAAGCTGATTCACCCCCAGGCCCCAACTGAGAAGGAAGGAGACAAACTCAGCTCTGAGGGGCTTGAATCACCAGCCGCCCCCTGCAAAGTCCCAGGGTGGGGGGGGTGCAGGGGTGGGGGTCAGCCCCCTGCCTGTCTGTCTCTTTCCTGGACCCCGGGGCTCTCAGGAGAGAGGGCAGCATGGCAGTGGCATGGGCAGGGGTGGGACGGGAGGTCCCCTCACAGTCAGGCATTCTGTGTGGGCAGCCAGCAGCGGTTACTCACCAGGTAAGCAGCTCTCCGGGCACTGGGGAATTCCCCAAGACCGGTGACCCAGAAACAGCGCTCCGGGCACCCCCGGCTGCCCAGTCTGTCCTCCCTCCTTCCTTCCCCAACTCCTCTGGCCCTGGTACCTGGAAAATGAACAGAGTCCTCAGGTGGGCCTAGGAAGGAAGCCGGGGTCCAGAGGGTGGGTCCCAGGCCCAGGGCTGGTGAGAGGTGGCCAGAGGAGATGGGGAAACTCAGGAATGCCTGGCACAGCCCAGCCAACTGGGCATCCTGGCCAAAAAGGCAAGAGCACCACACTCTTCAATGCTTGAGGAGTGACAGTGTAATGCCACCAGCGGACCGTGCCTCTACTGTTCTCACCCCAGTGGTGTAGGTTCAAATCCCTCCTGCCCCAACCACCAGCTATGTGGCCCGGGGCAACGCGCTTCCTCTCTCACAGCCTCAGTTTTCCCTCTGCAAATGAGGATGCTGTTGTAACAGCCTTGTGGGGCCATCACCGGGATGTTTCCTGGGAAATGTGGACAAACGCCTAACGTGTGGCAGCCATTCTAATAAGATCTGGCTATGGCCGAAGAAGGAGCTCAAACCCCAGACCGAGTCAGGGGCTTGGGTTAGGGCTGGGTCCCGTGGTCAGCGCAGTGGGGTCTGAGAGTCAGAGCAGGAGGTGGCTCCTGGGTCCTCTCAGTTAATGGAGTCTGGTGTGGGTTTTAGGAGAGTGGGTAGCATCTCAGGGCCTCGGGGGGGGGGGGGAAATAAGCAGTACTCCCCCCATCTCTGGGCCCTGGAGAGCCCAGCTGTCTTCTGGGGGCTCTTGAGGTCCAGATGCTGGGCCTATCGCCTGCCCCTTCTCACCCTTACCGGATCCAGTCTCTGGCAGCGACCAGCAGTATCCCCTCAGGGCCAACGAGAAGCCAGAAGCCACCCTGGCCTTCTGCCAACTGCTCCCATCATCACCCTGACATTTCCCGACCGACTGTGTCAGGAATTAACCCCCTGGAGATGAATCAGAGTGACTGCATTTTTTTTTCTTCATTTCTGATAGAAATTGCAAGGGAAGCAGCAGCCCCTGATCATTGGCAGGGCCAGCCAGAGGCCTGGCTGTGGCGTTGCGTGGGGCCAGTCCCCCCCAGGGCTCTGTAGAATGGGTTGCTGTCTACCTCAGCCATCAGCATTTCGTGAGCATGGCCTTTGAGACTCTGCAAGCACTTTTACCTCCCCCAGGCTCTCCCTGAACCTCGAACTAGCCTGAGACCATTGCAGGCAGATGTAGAGAGAGCTGTGTTTTCACACTGCGGGCCTCTGCCTCTTCGTGGGCCATGGATTCAATGAGAGGGTTGCCACCGACACTTTCAAAAAGGAAATGGAATAGCGAAACCGCCTGGCTTCGCCCAGAGCCAGGGCGAGGATCGCTCCGCGAAACGTTTTTTCCGGTTGCCTGTGTGTGTCAGTATCTGCATCCTCATCTGGTTGCAAGGTGCAATGTATTTCTTACTGTGGGTGGCAGTCAAAAACATTTGCAAGCCGCTGGTATCGATGTTGAAAGCCAGGCCCAGAGGGGCTGAGGAGTGACTTGCCCAAGGTCACTCAGCAGTGTCTCACGGGGCTCCTGACTTCCCTTCCAGCTCGGGAATGGGCCAGAGGTGCCGCAGGGTAGGACGGGGCGGGGCTGAGCAGGTGCTCAACGTGGGGGACCTGGTGGCACCCTGTGCCGTGACAAAGGCCTCCCAGAGCCCAGCCGCTCACTGTCCACTCCCTTCCGCAGCCTCAGACCCCTGGGCTCTCTGCCCTGCCCCATCCCACCTGGGTGGAGCCCAGGACAGTCACAGGCCTTTCTTTCCTACTCCACCAGGGAGCCTTTCATCCTCACCGCAGGGTGCGGGAAGAGGAAGTGGCCACAGCCACCTTCCCAGGGCAGCCCGAGGCCAAGAGCCCCAGCCTGCAGTAGAGGGCGCACACTTGGGCTCCCTGTGGCCCTGGGACGTGGCTGAGTGTGTTTGTCTGTCTGTCCGAGTCTGAGTGGGCATTTGCCTGAGCATGCGTGTGTAGTGAGTGCCTCTGTGTCTGTGCATGCCTGTGTCTGGTACCGTGTGTGCGTGTGTGGTGTGTGCAAGTGTGTGCACGTGTGTAGATCTGCTTGTACCTTTTGCTTTGTGTGACTGAGAGCTAGATGGTGCACATCTCTGGCTGCTATTGTGAGTTCTCCGTGTGGTTGTGTGAGTGTGTCTGTGTGTGTGTTTGTGTGCACACGTGCCCATGGGCATGAAGCCAGCGTGACTGTGTGTCTGGCCTCGTGTCTGCCTGAGTTTGTGTGGGACTGTGGATCCCTGGGCACGAGGGCTAGGTGAGCAAGGAGGTCTAACCCTGGGCGTGCACGCATGCATTTCTGAGCCTCCAGGCCTGCGTGTGCCCCGGCGTGTGTCTCCAACAATCGCTGCTCCTCGCCCTCCAACCCCCGCCCCTGGGAACCATGTGGCAGCCTCACGTCACAGGGGCCACCAGCAGCTGGCTTCCTCCCTACCCCGCCCCAGCCCCTCCTCCCCACACCGCCCTGGCCACCCTGACTCTTGGCACAGGGACAAAGCTGATGTCAGAGGCGAGCTGACAGCTTTCTTCTCCCGCTGGATTTTCCAAAAGAGAGACCACAGCGGCCCCTATTAAATAATTGCGGGGCTGGGGGGTAAAGGAGGGACGTGTCACTCAATGATTTCCTGGACTCGGAGGCCATAAACAGAACAGGAAGCGGCCCAAGGACCTATTCAGCCTGAAACTGGCCGTGCAGAGGTGTGGCCCTGGCCTTCTCTCCTTCCCCTCCCCCCGCCAAGCACACTGGGGCCACCCTGACCCGTCCTAGCGCCCAGGGGAGCCTGAGGGATTGTTCTGAGGATGGTGGGTGGGAGGGTGATGGGAGCCTCCGGTCTGGCGACGGTGATGACATGGAAAGAATAAAGTGGTCCCATCCCACTGGGTGGGGAGGATGGAGGGGCGAGACCCGGCTGAGGTTGGACTATCCTCTTCCCTGGGAAGAGAAGGAAGAGTGAGCTTCCTGGGGTAAGGGGAGGGATGGGGCCAGGTTGGGGAGCCGCTGGTGGGACCTGGGATTGGAGGGGCCAGGCCTGCCTCTGTATCTTGCAACTGGGGCGTGATACCTGTCCCCCACCTCCTGCACCTTTGGGTCCCCCTAGACCTCCAGGACCCTCCCAGTCCGGAGTAGTGCCCTTCCTGGGGCACAGGCCCCCAAGGCTTTCATAAGCCTCTCTCCCACCCCCTCCCCACAAAACCAAGCGTTACCAAGTGCTCACCAGAAGCCCCTATGGGCTCAAGTCCTGACCCCCATTCTCTGAGGGAGGCATTTTAATCCTCATTTGACAGACTTGGAAACTGAGGCTCACAGAGTGGAATGATTTGTGCCAGGTCACACAGTGTGTAATGGAGCCAGGTCTCCACCCCAGCCCCCTACCCCCAGCCTCCCTAAAACAGGACCCTGGAGGCGCAGGTGTGGTCTGAGCAGCCAGGCCCAGGGGGGTCCCCGCAGAGTCACTCCCTGGAGAGCCCCTCCTTCTGCCTGGACCAGGCCGCCCGGTGGCTGATAAGCCACAGGACTGCATGACACAATCCCGCTCTGATCTTCTGCCCAGCCGAGCCTCCGCCCCCACCCCACCCCTGGACCCTGTTTCCATCTCCTCCCTTTCTGGGTGGGACCAACGCCTGGGCCTGGTGTCATTCATGGTGGGCTGTCCAAAGAGCCAGATTCTCTGTGAACCTCTCAGCTGTCAAGGTCTCTCCTAAGTCCACCCTAGCCAGAGGGCTGGCAGCAGGGGACCCTTGCAGAGGGAGGACAGTGGCCTGTGCCTCCCCACCCTTAGGGGGCCCACGTGCCAGGTGGGGGTGGAGGACTTAGGGCCTGTCTTGGCCCCTACTGGCTTCAGCGTCCCCACTTGGTAAAGGAAACGCTTGGAGAAGAGATGAGGCTGCGCTGTGGAGGGGAGGAGGCTAAGTGGGCTCTGGAATCAGCCAGACCCCAGGTCCAGGCCCACCTCGGCCACTTACAAACTGTGCAATCTTGGGCAGGTGGCCTGATTGCTCAGGCCTCAGTTCCAACGTCTACCAAATGGGGGAACAGTGTTGTCAACCTGTGAGGTCAGCGATATCCTCCACAAAGGCTGGCCAGCACGGAAGACATACCTTGGTTATTGATATTGCTATTATTTGAGACAGGAACTCATTCTGTTGCCCAGGCTGGAGTGCAGTAGTGCCACCATAGCTCACTGCAGCCTCAATCACACCTGCTCAAGCAATCCTCCTGCCTCAGCCTCCCAAAGTGCTGGGATTACAGGTGTGAGCCACTGCACCAGGCTGTGTTGTTGATATTATCTTAGCTATGGGGCCCAGAGAGGGGAAGTCACTTCTTCAAGGCCACACAGCAAATTAGTGGCACATTCCCAATAGTATGTGGACTGGGGAGCTGGGAACCCTGGGTTTCAGTCCTGATTTGCTTGTGAGAATTCCAGAAGGAAGCTTCTCAGAGTCTCAGTGTCCCTTTCTAGATAAGTCCATGAGTCCCAAAGTGTCTAGAAAAGCTTCTCTGGGGCCGGGCGTGGTGGCTCATGCCTGTAATCCCAACACTTTGGGAAGCCGAGGTGGGCAGATCACCTGAGGTCAGGAGCTCAAGACCAGCCTGACCAACATGGAGAAACCCCGTCTCTACTAAAAATACAAAATTAGCTGGGCGTGGTGGCGCATGCCTGTAATGTCAGCTACTCGGGAGGCTGAGGCACAAGAATCGCTTGAACCCAGGAGGCGGAGGTTGCAGTGAGCCGAGATCACACCATTGCACTCCAGCCTGGGCAACAAGAGCAAAACTCCGTCTCAAAAAAACAAAAAACAAAAAAACATGGGGGAACAAAAGAAAGAAAGAAAAGAGAAAAAGAAAAGGTTCTTTAAAGAGTAGCTTGTGGGGAGCAGTGGTGGGGGATATAGAGAGAGACCCAGGTCCCCAGGAAAGTTGGGCCCAGGGCTGGGGGAAGTCCAGGTCCAGGGCTCCCAGACCAGCATTTGACACCCAACCGCCTACCCGGCTCCAAACCACGGGCTGCAGCGCCCCCCACTGCCCAGCGGGCAGCAGGCCCCACGGCCACGGCCCCGCCAGCCCCAGGCCAGCCTGCAGCCGGGGCCTCCCCCAGAGCCAGGTGGGGTGGCATTTGGGGATTTGAGGGGGTGGGTGGAGATGCCTGAGGCTCAGAATGGAGGGTGGGCAGATACAGGCCAAGGCTGGAGAGGGGGGCACCGCTGAGGGGGTCGTGGAGGAGCCTATGCCGTGTCCAGCACCTCCTGGGGAAGCCCTGAGGACCGGCCACAAGGGGGTGCCAGGACCACGTGCCTCTGCCTGGCGGAGGCTCTGGGAGGAGGAAGAGGAGGAGGGGGAGGAGAAATTCTCTCTCCTGGCCCTGCTGCCCCTTCCCATTCCCCTCAGACTTCCAGGACGTCCCCTCTCCCCAGCTCCCATTTACAGGTCCTCACGACAGTTCTTCCAAATGGGAATTACAGTCGCCATTTTAGAAAGGAGACAATTAAGATCCACAGATGTAAAATAAACCAGGGACTCATGAGACAGAGCCCAGGCCCCCACCCGGCCCCAGCGTGCCAGGGAACCCCAGCATCCAGACCCAGGACTGGCCCACCCAGGAGATAGTTTCCCTATCCCCTTAGAAGCCTCTCCCCAGGCCTCGGGAACTGCTGACGGCAAGATTGGGGTCGAGCCCCTTCCCCTCTCATGTCAGGCTCCGTGCAAGGATTTTACCTATATTTTTCCTTTCTCGCCACTGTGATCCCATAATTAGATCCATTTTACACAGTGAGTGAGGCACACAGCAGTCAAGTCCTGCACTGGCCCAAGGCCAAAGGCACGGGGGCCTTGAACTTGTCTGACCACATATGCTGGAGCCTGCTATACAGGAACCACCTCTCCATCAGAAGGAAACTGAGGTCTTCATGGGCTCGGCCCCCTGCACTGCTCTGGGGAAAAGAGAACTTGAGGGTCCCTTGGGAATCCAGCACTCAAAACCCCCAGATGACTGACCCCTCCAGGGTCCCAAACAGCCAGGATTCAAATCCAGGCCTCCTTCCAGCCACCGTGTCCAGAGCTCTCTCCTCTGCCCTTTAACACTTTGATGCTCTTTAAACCCTCACATGTCCACATGACACTTTCGCATCTGTTCTCTCCTGCTTAGCCTCGACATCCTCAGAGAGGTGTTTGGGGGCGTATCTCACCATGCCCATTGCATAGAAGGGGAAACTGAGGCCTGGAGCATGTGTGAGCCACCAGATGCCCCCTGACCCACAAGGGAGTGAGCGATGTTTGCTTTGGTGGAGGATAAATTTGGAGGCTGGCCTCTACCCCCGGCCCTGCCCCAGGGAGAAGCCTACCGTGGTCTGTGCCTGCACACGCCGCTCTGGATCTGGAAGGTTTGCCAGGTCTTCAGTGGGACACCATCGTCTTCCGGGCCAGGCCCCCTCTGCTTCCCTCTCCTGCTAGATCTTCTCTGGAGTCGGCTCCTCACCCCGCCCCCAACTTGACTTCCCGTCCGGAGCTGGGTGGCCCTGACACTACCCCCACTTCCACACCCGCCCCCAGCTGAATGGCGGGGGGCAGCAGGTGCAGAGGGCCCCGGGTTCCCACCCAGTCTGTGCCTGACACAGGTGGGGGCAGGGTCTTGGAGTGGCCAAGGGGAGAAGCAGGGCTGGGATGTGGGAGGGGGCTTCCTGGTGCCCAATGCCCCTGCCCGGTGCTGCGTGGCGAGGCCGTTGGGGCCTGAGTCACAGCTGACGGGGCCGCGCCCAGCCTGCCTGAGTGACCCAGGCCGGCATAAGGCGATGACTGGGCAGCCCTCCGCATGACCGCAGGGGTCGGCCTTAGGTGTTTTGACTCAGACCTGCCACAGGCCGTGTGCAGCACAGCCAGCCTCCCCTTGTCCCTGTCCCCAGAAGAGTCACAGGGCTGCAGTTCCCCCAACGAGACACTGGGCCCCCTCCCAGGACACCACTCCCTGCCCTAGCACCTACCTCCGAACCTGGGGTGCCACCTGGCCCATCTGATCCACCCTTGCCACAAGCTCCAGGGCCCCGCCTGCCCAACCCCCTCCCTCAGAGACCTTCGCCCCTCCCCGAGCCCAGCCCTCCTGAGACGTAGGGAGCTGTAGGGAGCCGTAGGGAGCCGGGCCAGCCTTGGGAGGGCCTCCCCACTCCAAAGGAGCATGGACTGTGACCCTTCCTCGGCACTGAAAAAGGGCTTTTGTGGGGATCCCATGTCCCAGCCCCTGGGTGGAGGGTGGGAGGCAGGCAGGGCAGGTGACAGGACAGGGACAAAGAGAAAAGAGCCGAGAAGAAAGAAAACCACTAAGGAGGGAAAGGGGAAATAAGAGAGAGCCTCAGCCACACTGGCTCAGGGACGGCCCTGCCATCAATGTCGTGTCTGTGCTGTCTCCCAGGGAATCTTTGTCACAGCTGGGAGGTAGGCCAAGTTGGCCCCATTGTACAGAGGGGAAACTGAGGCTCAGCCCGGGCAGGGTACCCAGCTAGGGGGCTGAGGTCTAACTCGTTTTGCATAACTCTAAAGTATTTTAAACTCATCCCTGGGAAGAAAAAAAATCACATGAAGTCCTGCAGCAAAGAGTCTAAGGCCACAGAGGCCCAAGGAAGGCCCGGGTTCGCATCCTGGCTCTGCCGTTTCTATGCTGAGAGTTCGTTCTGTAGATTAACAAAATGTGCCAGGACCCCTCCCCGCCTTTTCCTGTAGTTTTGCTCTCCTAGGGAACTTTTAACTCATGTGTGTGACATGCAGCATTGACTGAGAGTCCCAGACCTCCGCTCTGAAAAACTTAAAAAAGAAAAAGAGAACCCAGCTTCGAGTGGATTCAGCGGCTGGACTGCACCAGGATCTCTTTATGTTCCTTAGCCTGGTGCCAGCGGACAGCTGCTCGTGACCCCTTTGTCCCTAATGTGAGTCAGTGCAGGGAGCACACACTTCATGGAGGGCCCCGTCCCTCTAGGGAAAATGTGCCTAGCAGAGCGTTAGCTCTTGCGCACTGTGGCAACAAAGCAGTAGTTGACACCAGTAGGCTGCTGCCTCTCATGGTGGATGGTCGTGGGGACCATCACACCGCAGTCCGTGCTGTGGAGTCGGCAGGGTGATTCGACAAGGCCCCGTTCTGCCTCTGTCTGATGGAAACTCCACAGTGGCACTCTGCAAGCCACCCACAGCACCGGGGCAGCCCCACAAGCCCCTCTGGGTGGGGGAATCACAGAGGTGGGGGCATCTGAGCTTGGCCTCAAGGGCAGGAAGATGTAAGAAATGGGGAGGGGGACCAGGAACAGAGGCTGATGCCTGTAATTCCAGCACTTTGGGAGACTGAGATGGGAGGGTTGCTTGAGGCCAGGAGTTCGAGACCTGCCTGGGCAAAATAGCAAGATCCCATCTCTACAAAAAAACAAAACTTTAGCCAGGCATAGTGGCGCATGCCTGTAGTCCCAGCTACCTGGGAGGCTTAGGTGGGAGGATTGTTTGAGCCCGGGGGGTCGAGGCTGCAGTGAGCCACGATCGTGCCACTGCCCTCCAGCCTGGGCGAAGAGCGAAACCCTGTTTCTCCCAAGGAAAAAAAGAAGAGCTGAGGGGGAATAGGGAGCTCAGGCTGCATGCAGGGGTGGGAGCAGCTAAATGGACGGGGAGAGGAGTCGCCTGCAAGAGATGGGTATGGGAGAGACCACAGGACCGAGTGATGGAGGGGAGAGGAGGGGCCAAGGAAGACAAAGGCAATGGGCTGGGATTCTGGAACTTTAGTAGGGGAAAAGGAGAAGCAGAAAGCAAGTGTAGGGTTTGGGGGCAGAACGGTGATTTTGGCTTCAATGCACCACTAAGCCAGGAGACAGACTATCCTGGTAGCTGAGTCTGTAGGATCTGGCCTTGGGAGGGATCAGACTGCAGGTGGTAGTTTGGGGTTACCTGCAACTATGACTCCTCGGGAGATGTTATGGGGTGACAAGTCCTCATAGATAGTGTACTTGAGACCCCTTCCCAGAATCAAGCTCCCCCATCTGTTTCCTGTGGGGTGGGTGTGCTCTAGTTCAAAGTCAGCCCCAGACACCTCTCCTGGGCGGTGAGAGGTGGGGGACGACCAGGGGTGGGGGCAGCCATGCTGGGCTTCCCAGCTCTTCCCCCACAGGCCAACCTCTGCCCTCCTGGAGGGCAACCCCAGCACCGGCCACAGCGCCTGCTCCCCTTCCGCTCCAGGAACCCGAGTGTGCCTGGGTTTTGGTGTCTGCCACCTCCCACCCACATCTTCCCAGCAGCTGAGGTCGAGGAAGCCCCCTTCCCGCAGCTGGAGCAGGGAGACACAAGTGAGGGCAGCCCCTCTGCTGTTGGCGGGGCCTGGAGCCAGGGCAGGCCAGGTGTGGGAGTGACACCTGTCTAGGACGGACTCCCTGGTGTGCGCCTCAGTGCCTCCGCTTCCCCCCAGCAACACACTTGCCTCTGTCTTCTCCTTGGGGCTGGGAGGCGGAGCCCCACCTGCCCTGCTCTTCCTTGAGCACCTACTGTGTGCCAGGCACCATGTGGATGCAGGGACAGCGTCAAGCAAAGCAGACTCAGTCTCCGTCCTCCATGCTAATAGGAGACACAGTTGGGAATGTGAACACCAGAGCGCATGCTGCCGGAAGGGAGGGCGCAACCAGGTTCCCAGACCCAGACTCTGGACAAGCGAGAAAGAATTGCTAAGGATGCATCCTCCAGCTGAGATCTTACAAGGAAGGAGCTAACTTGACAAACAGGATGGGGAACAGCATTCCAGGCAGAGGGAACAGCGTAGGAAGAAACCCTGTGGTAGGAAGGAGCCCCAGGCACTTTGGGAGCCAAAAGATGGCCATTACGGTAGGACCCCTGAGGGCGAGGGGGAGCCCAGTGGGGGCTGCGGGAGGCCATTGCTAGGTACTTGGTAAATAGGCTGCAATATGTCAGGCAGCTGCCCAGGAAGACTGTTGGTTGGGAGTTAGGGGCCTGGAGTTCTAGCCTCAGCCCTGCACTACTTTGTTCTGTGACCTTAAGCAAGATGCTTCCCCTCTCTGGGCCTTTGGGTAAATCCTGATGCCCTCACTCGTGATACTCTGATCCCTGAATGCTCAGAGCCTTTGCCCTAGCTCTTCCCACCTCCCCATCTGCACGTCACTCAGACCACAGTGTGGACGTCACCTCTCCAGATGCCACTCTGGCCACTCGCAGCGCCTGGCTCTCCCGCCGCTGTTACATCACCTTGCTTTATTTTTGCTGAGCTCATCCTGCAATCTCAGATGCTCCTGTTGGTCCTTGTGCCTGTCTATTGTCTGTCTGCCCCTTGCCCTGGAGTTCTGTGCCTTCAGGAACTCATGAAATTGTCAGCCAAGTTATAGAGGAGGAGGGGTACCAGGAAGATGCTCCCACCCAGGAGTCCTACGGCCCTGAATTCAAACTGTGCCCATTCCCGGTTAATTTGGTCTAAGGATGTGGGCTGGCCACTCAGACTCTCTGAGCCTCAGTCTTCTCATCTGCAAAATGTATCATGTCTATTGCAGGGAGCTCTGCACTGGCTCTCCTCCACCCTAATGTCAAGTCCTCCTGTTCCCATCCCATCCCCAGCTCTTTTTGCCATTTCAGGAAGTAGGGGTAGCCATGGACCGATCCAAGTCAAGCTCACCTGCCTCTGGGAGCCCTTGCCTCAGCATGTTTTCGGTCTATACATGCTCGCCTGGGCATTTGGGAGGAGCCCAGTTTTCTGGGGGCCAGATGGAAACCCTAACCCCTTGGGCTCTTCGGGAAGCAGTTTTAAGCACAAACCAGGTCACTGGCCCTGTCTGAGGCAGGATCTGTTATTCTTTTGTTCATTCCACAGATGAGGAAACAAAGGCTCAGAGATGTTAAAGAATTTTCCCAAGGTCACCCAGATAGATGGAAAGGGGCTGAGACAGGATTTCAAGCCCAGCCAAGTCTCTTCGTTCCTCTGCACACAGCCATTCCTCATGTCTGCTGCATGTTCACTCCACATCAGGCAGGATGCTGGTGGCAGGGGTGTAGCTGTGAACTCACTCTTTGATTCATTCCACAAATGCCTAGGGCACCTTTCATGTTCCAGGCACCGGATGTGCCCTTGTTCCCCCAGGGTGATCCAGGAACATACACACATATGAGAGGACACACTGGCACACACCTAAGCTTGCACATGCACAGACACGCATGCAGAGACACACCCAGATATCCATGTCTGCACGCACTCATAAATACAGATACAGACATAAACCTCCATTAGGACACTGACATCCAGGCTTCAAAATTAGGTAAGAGAAATACACATGCAACACACATTGGTATGTAACACACATCAGCATGCAACGCCCATCAGCATGCAGACCTCAACCACACACCCATGGGGGCCCAGAAGCAGCCCACACACTCAAGCCTTTCTTCCTCCCCTCTTGCTACCACATCTTGACACCCCTCATCCCTAATATGTCAAGGGAGCCCCATTCGGCCATAACCAATGCCTTGTCTGAGTTTGACACTCCACCCCACCCCACCACAGTCACAGCCCCCGGCGGCTGGGGCATGTGATTTCCCTTCCTGGGCAGAGCAAAGACCTCCAGCCCCTCCCCAGAGCATGGATGCTTTTGGCCTTGCCCACCTAGGGTTCCTCCCCTCTCTAAAAGGCCACCCCAAATCCTCTCCCCAAAGACAACCGAGAGACACAGAGGCTTTAGAAACCAGGCAAGTTTTAAATATATGTTTGCACAATATTAACATTAAATATACATCATAAATAAGCCTTATAAATATAAAACTGATAAAAATTGATAAAAATCGATAAATTAGTCATGTCCCTCCAAGGAATTGGCCTCGCAGCTTCTGAGACCCCCTCTAGGAGGGCAATGGCTCCTGCGTGAGAAAATTCCAGGACTCACCACCAGGGGGAGCAGCCAGCAGCAAGGGCCCAAGACTGGGGCTTCCCGGCGCTGGGAGGTGGGTCTTCTTTTACGGAGACCTCCGTGTACACCACCCAGCACTATTTGCACCACATGTCCTGAATTGCAGATTTTAATATCCACCCTATGTCAGGGAATCCAAGCAACTGACAGGCAGTGGGGGCCTTGTACAGCCTCTAACTCCCTAGCTTCACAAAGGGAAAACAGGTCCAGAGAGGTAAAGTGACCTGCCCCAGGCCACATGGCGACTTCGGGGCTGGGCTGGGACCTGAGCTCTATTCCCTGGACCCCCAGATCAGGGCTCCTGGGACACCCTGCCGCTGTTACAGCTGCCTAAAGTGAGGTCACCCAGACATCCAGGTGTCTGGCTTGGGACGTGATGAGGCATAGGAGGCCAGCTCAGGCTGTGACCTCCCCTTCAGAACCACGGAAAGGAGGAAGTCTGGGGGCAACGGCCCTGCAAGTCATAAGAGGGAAGGACTGGCAGGCCTCGGGGAGCAAGGCAGGGGGGCAGTCAGCCTGGCCATGAGTCAGCCTGTGTCATCAGACCCCTGAATCAATGGAAAGTCGGCCCCGCGTGGCCTGCCCGGCCACCCCACTGGGCCTGGGGAACTTGGGGCTAGGTGGGGTTCAACAGCCGGACTCTGTCCCCCAGCCTGGAGGAGGTAGAGGGGTCTGCCCAGCTCCTACCTCTTAAAGTGCACTTCTCAGTAGCGAGTAGTAGAGGGGAACAGGTTTGGGGACCCGGGAGGTGTCATCCTGAGATGGTTCCTCTCATCCACAGAGCACCTGCCGCATCCTTCACCAGCAAGGGGTGCTCCCGAGGCTACCGGGGCAGCTGTCCCCTGGGCATGAGTCTATTGCCTTTCCTGGAGGGTCTCGTCCTGCGCACCCCCTTCCGCAGGGCCTGGTGGGGGCTGTGTCTCCGGCTCCGGTTCGGGCTCTCCCCCCACTTGCTGAAGACCCGCCCCACTGAGTGCATGAAGCGATGGTAGCCACGCAGGAAACTGCAGCCCTCCAGCTTGCGCTGAAAAACATCCGAGGTAGGGGTGGGGGTGGGCGGCTGAGGGGTCCCCCGGCCGGCCTTCGTGGGCTCAGTCATGTCTGAGTTGTCCAGCAGCTGGGCCATGCAGTAGACGTTGTTCCTGAGCCCGAGGACATTCGGCCTCGCCATCTGCAGCTTCTCTAAGTCCTCTATGTTCAGCCCAGACCTCTCCAAGTCCTGGGCCTTGGGGAGATGCTGCTCTAAGTCGGCCAGTCTGTGCAGGACGCGGCCCAGTGTGGCATTGAGCGTCTGTAGGAAGCCCCGCCTGCCCAGCCCCCTCAGGGTCTCCTCGCTGGGGAAGGCCCCAGGGCTCTCCCTGCAGTGCTCTCTCAGTTTAGGAATATCCAGGCCTTGGATACGTATCTGGGGGGAACAGGAGGATCACAGGGTAAATGCTGAGGACCCGGACCACAATCACAGACAAGTCAGCCTCGGAATGCTAGACCTCATGCACCCCTATCCAATCTCCCACTGGACGGATCCGGAAACTGAGACCTGAGAGGGAAGAGGATCCCAAGATCACTACAGGCAAGGTCGGAGGGATGTTGGGGACCTGGCTGGTGGGATGCCTGTGGAGAATGGGGAGCTTCAAGAGGGCTGGACTCTGTCTTGCTCACTGCTACATCCCAGTGCCTAGACCAGAGCCTGGCAGGTGTGCAGGAAACACACTGAGTAAGCAGATGAGGGCGGTGGTGGTGTCTGGAGTCCCGCCCCGGGACCACAGAGCTAGGGAAGCTGGAGGGCCAGCCTTAGCTCCTCAGGGTTAAGGCTGGAATAACACAGTGACTCAGTTCTCCTACCTGGCCATATGGAGTGAGGCTGGGCCTGTCCTCCCTGCTTCTCACTCCCTTCCTTACCCCACAGTTCTCTGAGACTCAGATGCCACAAGGGCCCAGGTGCTTACATAGGGGTCCAGGAGCCTGCTGGTGTCCTGCATGAGATCTGTCTGCTTCTGGAGCTGGCCAAGGAGCATGCGGTACTCTTTCGAGCAGCTGCCCATAGCCGCCATGCTCGCCATGCTTGGAAACAGGAGTGCAAGGATCAGACCTAAGGCAGAGAAGAGGGGTGTCACCCAACTTGGCAAGGAAAGCCACAGATGGGAGCCTCGGGGAGGGGGTTGAAGAGGGCCTTGAAAGGTGCCTCCTTCATCCCGGACTTTGTGTAGTTGAGGGCGGGGGCTGGGCACTGTGTGGCATGGTGTGTGCACAGGTGTGCCCACCAAGGCCACCATCATCTCCCCAGTAAGTCGCTGCCCAGGGCCTGACACAGCAAGCAGTGGGAGGGACTGAGACAGTGGCTGCGATTTACCAAGTAGGTCTTTGAGCAAAGGCTGCAGCGCCCGACTGGATCCAATCCTGCCTACTGCACCGTTCTAACCTCGGGAGCTGACTCTCTGCAAGGTGGGACTGGCTCCCTGCAAGACCATTGGGCTAAGGACCGGCCACCAGCCTAGGACCCTGCCTTGTCAGCTGCTCTGGCCATCCAGGTAGATGGGCCTGAGAGGGCTTCAGGGCAGGCAGCCCGGGAGCGGCTTATGCCCTCAGCTCTGTCTAGAACCAGGAGAGGCCGCCTTTTCAACCAGAGGCGCAGCCTGGAACAGATGCGGGAGACCTTCCAGTCCATGTTCCCACTTTCCTGACAGGTAAACCAAGTCTCAGGAGAAGGTCCTGCACAGGTCATAAAGGCCAGGGCTCTCCCCTGACCTCTCATGCCTCCCTCCTCTCTCCATAAGTGGTTCCTTCTGTCAGACCCACCAGGGATGCTGTGAGCCTGTCAGAAGGTGTTGGGGGTGGATACAGTTACCGCTCTCCACCACCCCCAACAGGGCACCGGCAGCCACGTGGTCGGAAGGGGCCTGTGGCGCAATGGCCCGGAAGGCAGTGACACCATCGTTCCTGTCCTAAGAACCATCCGGCCCTTTGGGGAAGACTGGCTGCTGGGGAGGGCCGAGGGGCCGGGCACCCAGGCGTAGCGACCCCAGGGCACTTTCGCCGCCTCCCCAGGTATCTGCTGCCGGGCTCTGGCAGGGGCCTGTGCATGTGGCAGCGCACGTGGGACTAGGGTGTCTGTGTGGCTGTGCATCTGGGTCTGTGTGCAGCATGAGGGAGATCTGCTCCCTTCACCGTGGGGACTGTGGTCTGCATGTGGGGGTTCCTGGGCTGGTGAGATGCAGGGCTGTAGATGACGTCATATGGCTCTGTGTGCATGTGGCCATGTGGGTGTGGCTGTGCGTGCTGTGTGATTGTGTGGGCTCTGGGGCCCCCAGGGCCGGCTGACTTTCTATTCATCCGGGGCAAGCTGGAGGCCCCACAATCCCTCCACACCTCACACCACTTCCCTGCCCAGCTTCTGAGCCTCCCTCTCCTGCCCAGCCTCTTCGCCCATCCTCTTCTCTTACTCCCTGGTTCCCAGAGTTGCCTCTACATCTCGACATCACCTCCCCCTGGAAGCCTTCCAGGGATGCCCCTTCCCTACCTGTGGAGATGCCAGGTTCTCAGTGGACCGCTCTCTCTGCCTGACCTTCTGGCTCTCTCCCCTTCTCAGCATCCTTCTGCCTGGCGCCCGGCCTCCCCAGGTCCCAGAGGGCAGAGGGTGCCTCTGCTACCCACCGGCGCCTGTGGACAGACCCAGCAGGCGGTTTCTGGCGGGGAGGAAGGAAGTACTTACTGAGCAGCGTCCTCCGTGTGAGCGGTACCCCCATGCTGGGTGCCCGTGCTCCGGCCCGCGCCCGCTGGGGGTGACACCTCTCGGCTGGGAGCCCTGCAGGCTGGCAGCCACTTTATGCCCGCTGGGGCGATTGGCCAACACCTCATGAGGTGGGTGGGGATGGGGAGGGGGGAGGGCAGGCCTTCTGGGAACATGACCCCAAAAACCAAAATTTCCACGGGCGGCCAATGGGCGCTGGGCGCGGTGTATGCCCGCTCCTCCTCCTGTTTTCTTCGAATTCGTTCTTCGAGGTCAGCCCTACGCCCAAGGATGATGTAAACCGCAGCCTCAGCCTTCCTGGGGTGAACAGGGAGGAAGAGGGTCCATGCCATCTTCGGGGAACTGGGCCAGGGATGGGCAGGAGGGACTTCAAGTTGGGCCTCTGGAGGCCCCAGGCCAGTCTCGGCCCAGGAGCCATTGGCCTCGCAGGACATGGTGGTTGGGGGCTGAGGGGGGCGAGACGTCTTCCTTCTTGAGTGCCCTTCCTGCCCTCTCGCCGGGGCTGTTGGGACATCTGTGAGCGGAAACCACCGGGCTCTGGGCACAGAGCCAGACGCAGGCTGGCAGCCCCGAGATTGTGGTTCAGGCCCCAGGACCAGCATCCCCCAGCCCAGCTCCTGACCGTCTCCTTTCCCCCGTTGTGCACCCTCTGCCAGGCCCACTCCCCAAAGCCAGGCCCTGTCTCTGTAGACAGGCTCCACGGGGAAGAACTGGACACTTGGAGCAAGAGAAACAGGAGGCCAGCATTCAAGCCTGCTGAGGTGCTGCATGACCTGAGGCAAGTCACGTAACCTCTCTGGGCCTCAGAGACCCCCAACTATAAAATGAGGAGAAAAGTCTTTCCCAGCCTCCCTCACATGGTTGCTGCCATCATGGACATAAAAGGAAAAGACCTTTGAAGGAAAAAGCAAAGATAAAGGTCTGATTCCAAGTATTAGCTGTCGAGGGGGCGGGATGGGGGAAGGAGAAGATGGGGAAGCTGTGAGCTCAGAGGGGAAGCCGGGAGGGGGAGTTACCGCCTTGACGGTTGGGGACCAGGTTTCACTTTCTCTGAAAGATAGTGATCTTAGGCTGGTCCTCTGCGAAAGGGCCCTGGGAACAGCGCCTCTCTAGTCAAGTTGCGACTTTACTGTGGGGTAAACTGAGGCCCAGGTGAAAGCAGACAAGGAGGCCAAGAGGCCAGCCCAGGCCTATAGACCCTGCCTGGTGGTTTCAGTACATCTCCCAGGCCCAGAGGAGGGTCCTTGGCCTGCACCCTAAGGAACCCCAGGTGGAAGGAGGCCCTCAGGAGTCTGGGGAGTCACGGTGGGACCCCTGGAGGCTGCCAGGGAGGCCTGAGCTGCTCCAGCTAGAGGGAGCATGGGGTCTGGGGCACCTGAGCAAGGAGAGCCGGGGCAGCCAGAAAGGAGGAGGTTGGATGCACCCCTGTCCATGCCTGCTCCCGATGCCCAGTGTGACCGCCAAGGCTGTTGCCATCCATTCTCCCCATCACTCATTCATTCATTCGACAAGCCTTTATTTGGTTCCATGCTGCACCAGCCACTCCCAGGTCTGAGGATGACGTAGTAGAGGCAAAAATAGGCGACCCCACGCCCAGGAGGCTGCTCTTCAGCCCCTACCCACTCCTGGGAACCCAGGCTGGGACTCACCACACCAGGCCTCATAACTCCCCCTCGCCACCCCCAGGGGCCAGTTCTGGATTCTCATCCTGAGAATGTCGCTTCCGCTGAAGTCCTCATCTCCATGCCCACCCCCACAATGCCGTTTCCTGGGGCCACGCCAAGAGGGGATCCTTCTCCATTTCACATCTCTGATCTCATCTTTTTTTCTCTTTTTTAAATGCAGGATCTCGCTCTGTCACCCAGGCTGGAGTGCAGTGGCACCGTCGTAGCTCACTGTGGCCTCCAGTTCCTAAGCAAGGCTCCCTGCCTCGGTCTCCTGAGTAGCTGAGACCACAGGCATGCGTCACCGTGCCCAGCTAATTTTTTTATTTTTTTGTAGAGACGGGGTCTCGCTATGTTGCCCAGGCTGATATAAACTCCTGGGTTTAAATGATCCTCCTGCCTTGGTCTCCCAAAGTGCTGGGATTACACATATGAGCCACAGCACCCAGCCACCAATCTCATCCTGCAACAGCCACGGGAGAGAGAGCTGCTGGGCAGAAGCGCCTCAGCTCACTTCAGTGAGGAGCCCGAAGCTCTGAGAAGTTTAGGGGCTGGCTCAAGGAAGGAGCGCCAGATCTGAGCAGAGGGCTCCAGGGCATTCTCAGCTACGGCTGACCGACCGCCATGCTTGGCAAGAAACAGCCACGTGCCTTTATCTTATTCTATCCCCACTTTGGTCCTGGGAAGCCGTGCTGTCTCCTCATGGCACAGACAGAGGAGGTTGCTTTGTCTGAGGTCACCTACGAACTGTTAAGAGGAGAGGGGCATTTGACCAGGCATGGTGGCTCATGCCTGTAATCCCAGCACTTTGGGAGGCCAAGGCAGGTGGATCATTTGAGCCCAGGACTTCCAGACTGTGTCTTTACAGAAAATTTAAAAATAAATTATCCGCACATCGTGGTGCATACCTGAAGTCCCAGCTACTAGGGAGGTGGAGGCAGGAGGATCACTTGAGCTCCGAAGGTTGAGGCTGCAGTGAGCCATGATCATGCCACAGCACTCCAGAAAAGAAGGCGTTCAAATGAGGCCCCCACTCTTTGCACATAGCTTATGAGGGTGTCAGCCACAGGGCCGAAGGCCCAGGGTCACTGAAGGTAAGGAGAGCATGTAGATTATATTGCGAGGGCTCCCATAACAAAGTACCACAGACTGGGGGCTTAAATAACAGAGATTTATTTTCTCACAGTTCTAGAGGCTGAAGTCTGAAATCAAGCGCTCGTTCCCAAGGCCTCTCTCCTTGACTTGTCCATGACTGCCTCTCCCTGTATCTATCTCCACATCGTCTTCCTTCTGCTTGTCCATGGCCTAATCACCTCTTTTTTTTTTCTTTTGAGACAGAGTCTACGTCTGTCACCCAGGCTGGAGTGCAGTGGCGCAATCTCAGCTCACTATAACCTCTGCCTCCTGGGTTCAAGCGATTCTCCTGCCTCAGCCTCCTGAGTGGCTAGGATTACAGGGATGTGCCACCATGCCCGGCTAATTTTTGTATTTTTAGTAGAGACAGGGTTTCGCTATGTTGTCCAGGCTGATGTCGAACTCCTAACCTCAGGTGATCCACCTGCCTCAGCCTCCCAAAGTGCTGGGATTACAGAAGTGAGCCACCGCCCTTGGCCTTGCTTCTTCTTATGAGGACACCATTCAGATTGGATTAGGGCCCACTCAGTGACTTCATTTTAGCTTAATTATTCCTTTTTTTCTTTTTTCCAAGACAAAGTCTTGCTCTGTTGCCCAGGCTTAAGCGTACAGTGGTGCTTTCATAGCTCACTGCAGCCTTGAACTCCTGGCCTTAAGCAATCCTCCTGCCTTAGCCTCCAGAATAACTGGGATTACAGGTATGTGCCACCACACCTGGCCAATTTTACCTTAATTACTTTTTTTTTTTTTTTTGAGATGGAGTTTCACTCTGTCACCCAAGCTGGAGTGCAGTGGCTCCAGCTCGGCTCACTGCAACCTCTGCCTCCCGGGTTCAAGCAATTCTCCTGCTTTAGCCTCCCGAGTAGCTGCGACTACAGGTGCCCACCACCATGCCTAGCTAATTTTTGTATTTTTTAGGAGAGACGGGGTTTCACCATGTAGGCCAGGCTGGTCTCGAACTCCTGGCCTCAAGTGATCTGTCCGCCGCGGCCTCCCAAAGTGCTGGGATTACAGGCGTGAGCTACCGCACCCAGCCCTTGATTACTTCTTTAAAGGCTCAACTTCCAAATACAGTCACGTTCTGACACACTATGGTTAGGACTTCAACACATGAGTTCGGGGGGACTTCAACACATGAGTTCGGGGGAGACAGCATTCGGTCCATGCAGCCTGCAAGAGGAGGGCATGACTGGAGGGCACAGGGGCTGGGGCCACCATCAGAGCATCCAGAGTGCAGTGATACACAGGAGGACAGGGAGTGACCTGGAGGTGAGGAGGCCTGGCTGCTGACCATCCCAGCCAAGCGTGAGGAAAGATGCGTCAGCATTTCTGGTGAGGTCAGCAATCAATGACGTCCCTCTCACCAGCAGGAAAAGCTTGCAACATGGCCCGGCCAGTATAAATAGGTTCCCCGACCACAGGACCCGGGCTGTCCCCTCTTCCCGGGCCACGTCAGCCAGGCCCGCGTGATTTGGAGAGGAAGAGAGGACCAGCTTGGTTCCTCAGAACTGCTGCTTCCTCGCTTTCCGGCTCACCCTCCGGCTATGGGGGCCCTACCCCTTTAAATGCAAGGACAGAACCTGAGATGGCCTGGCAGGGCCAGGTCAAAACTGGAGGCTGGGGAGAGGTGCTCCAGTGGGGAGAGAAGGTGGCCCCCAATCTGCTGAGAGGGAGGTGGAGACCAACCCAAGTTCCATCTCAATCGGCCTGTGAGCCCAGTGTCCCTGGACCAGTCATATCCCATATCCCCCTTCTGAGCCTCGGTTTCCTCTTTTTAAACAGCAATGACAGAACTGAACAACAATGAAAAAGACAAGCAATCCAATTTAAAAATGGGCAAAGGATTTTAATAGACATTTCTCAAAAAATAAAAATAAA
Source organism: Papio anubis (assembly GCF_008728515.1). Classification (NCBI taxonomy): domain Eukaryota; kingdom Metazoa; phylum Chordata; class Mammalia; order Primates; family Cercopithecidae; genus Papio; species Papio anubis. Next base: position 20,466,594 of record NC_044991.1, on the reverse strand, counting down.
AAGATATACAAATGGCCAACAAGCACGTGAAAAGATGCTCAACACCAGGGAAATGCAAATCAAAACCATGATGAGAAGCCATTTCACATCCACTAGGGTGGCTATAATCAAAGGTAGATGATCACAAGTCTAGCAAGGAGATGGAGAAATGACAACCCTGGGGCATTGCTGGTGGGACTCTACAATGAATGGTGCCGCCAAATTGGAAAACAGTTGGGCAATTCCGCAAATGGTTAAACACAGAGGCCGGGTGCAGTGGCTCACACCTGTGATCCCAGCACTTTGGGAGACTGAGGCGGGCAGATCATTCGAGGCCAGGAGTTTGAGACCAGCCTGGCCAACATGGTGAAATCCTGTCTTTACTACAAGTACAAAAAATTATGCAGGCACGGTAGCGGTCGCCTGTAGTCCCAGCTACTCGGGAGGCTGAAGCAGGAGAATTGCTTGAACCTGGGAGGCAGAGGTTGCAGTGAGCCAAGATTGGCTGCCACTGCACTCCAGTCTGGGTGACAGAGCGAGACGCTGTCTCAAAAAAAAAAAAAAAAAAAAAAATAGAGATATCATATAATCAGCAATTCCACTCCTAAATATGCACCTGAGAACTGAAAACAGGCCAGGCGCGGTGGCTCACACCTGTAATCCCAGCACTTTGGGAGGCCAAGATTGGAGGATCACTTGAGCCCAGGAGTTCAAGACCAGTTTGGGCAACAAAGTGAGACCCCATCTCTACGAAACATTTAAAAATTAGCTGAGCATGGTGGCATGTGCCTGTGTGGTCCCAGGTCTCAGGAGGCTGAGACCGAAAGATCACTTGAGCCTGGGAAGGTCAAGGCTGCAGTGAGCCATGTTCATACCACTGCACTCCAGCCTGAGTGACAGAGTGAGACTCTGTCTCTGGACAAAAAAAAAAGAGAGAGACTGAGCACAGTGGTTCACGCCTTTAATCCCAGCACTTTGGGAGGCCGAGGCAGGTGGATCACCTGAGGTCAGGAATTCAAGACCAGCCTGACCAACATGGTGAAACTCCATCTCTACTAAAGATACAAAAATTAGCTGGGCATGGTGGTGCACACCTATAATCCCAGCTACTCAGGAGGCTGAGGCAGGAGAACTGATTGAATCTGGGAGGTGGAGGTTGCAGTGAGCCAAGATTGTGCCATTGCACTCTGGGCTGGGCAACAAGAGTGAAATGCTGAAAGAGAAAAGAAAGAGAGAGAGAGAGAGAAGCAGAGAGGGCAAGAAGAAGAGAGGGAGGGAGGGAGGAGGGAGGGAGGATGGAAGGAAGGAAGGAAAGAAGGAAGGAAGGAAGGAAGGAAGGAAGGAAGGAAGGAAGGAAGGAAGGAAGGAAGGAAGGAAGGAAGGAAGGAAACAAACGTACATCCACACAAAAACTTGCAAATGTTCACAGGAGCAATTATTCGGCATAGCCAAACAGCGGAAACAACCCAAATGTCTGTCAATAGAAAATGGTTAAACAAAATGCGTTCTATCCATACAAAGGAATGTTAAGTCACAAAAAGGAAGGAGGCATTGCCACGTGCCACAACATGCATGAACCTTGAAACCATGATGCTGCTTGAAACAAGCCAGACACAAAAGGCCACATGTTGTATGATTCTGCTATGGGAAATGTCGGGAATAGGCACATGGAGAGACACGGAGAATACACCAGTGGCTGCCAGGGGCTGGGGCATCCAGGGCTGGGGAGAGACTGCTAATGGGCACGAGGTTTCTTTGGAGGTCATGAAGATATTCTGGAATTACATAGTGGCGATGGTTGCACAACCATGTGAATATACCCAAAACCCCCAAATCATACACTTTAAAATGATACATTTGATGGTAGGTGAGTTGCATCTGGATGTTTTAAAATGCAGTAGCAAATGCACCTTGTAGGACAGTCAGCAAAATGCAGTGAGGTGAGCATGTGAGTGCCTGGCACATTGGAGCAGGTGCTTGGTCACACTTACCCACCAGCCGCCAGGGCAGACGAAGGCGGGCATTTGCTTATGTCACACGGTGGCTTTGAGGGTGATTGGGAAAGGCGGTGTTACATAAACCCCAGGGTGAACAAGGAGCCACCAAGCACCCTCCCCAGAAGGTCATCGAGGTTACATTGGGATCGGGGGGGGGATCCCTTGGCTTGCAACATCCACGGAGTTCTTCTGGGACCTGGAGCGTCCACTCACAGCTGTAGGAGAAGGAACCCTGTTCTGTGCAGTAACCTCCAAATGTCTGCCTCACGGCAACTGAATCCATAGGTCCTCAGACAAGGCCCCACCACTGTCCACTCTGTGACTGGCCTGGTGCTCTCTTTGAGCCCGGGATCCTGTCCTGAGATGAGGGGACATGTGAGATGACCATAGAGTGCCCACAACCCTATAGAGCCAGGCAGAGCCCCTTAGCGGCTCTAAGCACTGAAATACTATGCTAACCAAAAACAACCCTCAGCATCAAACAAGGATAAGGAAGTCTAGTCTCACTTTTCTCTTGATGACAACATACCATGCCTATTTTGAAACGTCAGAGTCTGGCCAAAAATGTTTGGGTGAATGGGGTCATTATCGGGAACATTTCTGGAGCAACCTCTGTGTACTGGTCCCGGTCCTAAGCATTGAATCCTTGCAACCACTTTAGGAGACAAGTATCATTATTTTGTCCTGCAGATGGTGAAGCTGAGGCCTAGGAGGCAGAGACCTGGGAGGGAGCAAAGGCACACTGGAACCCAGGCACCCCTCCTAGAGCCACAGGATCAACCCACATGCCCAATGGGTTGTCCAGAACTGATGTTGCCAAGTGGCTTGAGGACAGCAAAAACAACAGCTTGGGAAAGGAGCCAGGAGAGGGAGGCGATTCCCTGTCACAGTGGGAGGCCAGCCTGGGCGCAGGACGGCACAGGCCTAGTTTAGAGAATGGCAGGTGTGGCTGGAAGTCTGACAGGGAGGGAGGAACATGAGGAGTGAGGGGTGATGGCATCCCACTGGGCTTTGTTGCTCTTGTGGCCCCTAGGGAGGGGCTCATACAACACAGTCGGGTCCATTCCCTCTGCTTAAACAGTCCCTGTCTTCCCATTCCCATTCTGATAAGGCCAAAGTCATTACCACGGCCACCAGGTCCTGCCCACCTCTCAGCCTCACTAGTACCTTTCATTTGCCTGCCTCTTTCTCTGGCCTTCCTCAGTCCTTCCGGGAGCAGCTGTCACCTCAGGGCCTTTGCACATGCCGTTCCACTTCCTGAGCACCCTACCTGTGACCTGCCACCTAGACATCAACATCCAGTCCACACTGCACCTTTTCAGGGAATACCTCCCTGACCTTCCTCACCCCAGGCTGGTCCCCACCCACCTCCTGGGACCCTCCCAGAGTACCACGTATCCCTCCACACCATGCTCTTCAGAGGTGTACATTTTTACAACTATGAGGTTGTCTCTCCAGCCAGACTGGAAACTCTCAGGGGGTGTATACTGTGGTTGTGGCCCCTACCCCCATTGCTTCTCCAGAGCACAGTAAAGCCCCCAGAATGTAATAGGCTCTCCATACATTCTTTTTTTTTTTTTTTTTGAGATGGGGTTTCACTCTTTTTGCCCAGGCTGGAGTGTAATGGCGCGATCTCGGCTCACCACAACCTCCACCTCCCAGGTTCAAGTGATTCTCCTGCCTCAGCCTCCCGAGTAGCTGGGATTACAGGCATGTGCCATTACCCTGGCTAATTTTGTATTTTTAGTAGAGACGGGGTTTCTCCATGTTGGTCAGGCTGGTCTTGAACTCCCAACCTCAAGTGATCCACCCGCCTCGGCCTCACAAAGTGCTGGGATTACAGGCGTGAGCCACCGTGGTCGGCAGTTCTCCATACATTCTTGGTGAACCGATGAATGCATAGCTATATAGCTGGAGCCATCTTTAGAAGCCTGGGGAAAGGTGAACTGTGGCTCCCAGGCTGCCAGGACCCAGAGGTGTCCCTGTCCCACATCTGGTGAACCCAGAGCCAGGCCTCTGGAACTGCAGGGCCATCTCACTGTGGGCAGGAACAAGCCTCTCAGACCCTTTTCCATGCATTCTCCCGGTTCCCTCTCCCAAAGAAATCAGAGCTCTATCAATCACAGTCCATCAGAGCATGTGATTCTGTTTCTGGGAAACTTCAATTTCAAAGATGCTGAGTTTCTCTTTTGTGATAATTTTGTTTAAAGGGAAATCAAAATCTGCTCTTTCACTCACTGCAGAGTTCAGCACTTTCCTGGAAAATTGACTAAAAAAGAAAAAGTCACTGGTACTGCTTTTAAAGAGTTCGCTTCAGAATTAATTCCACATGAGTGGCACCTGATGGTCTGAGAGACAGAGATTGGTCTTCGTGGAAAGGGGCAGTCCTACCTTTTGCAAAAACAGACAAATCACAGTGAGTTCTCAGTCTGTCATTTGACCTATATTTGAGTACCCACTGTGTGTGTTGGGCACAGGCTAGGTGTGGAGGATAAAGTAGAGAGAAGGAAAAGGCTTCTGATCAAATGAATCTGCACCGAATGTCTTTTTATAGCCAGGTTTTGAAGGGTGAGTAAACGCACACGCTCGCACATGTGCATACAAGGGCCAACAGCCGGCACATGGAAGGGTCTGGAAGACCCATCGATGGACCACCCATTTCTCACCCCAGGCCACGGAAGGGAGCACCTGACTCACCCTCGCTTTTGTGGTGTAGCAATGCACCTGTGTCCTGAACAGGACCAATCAGAATCCTTCCCTGGGATGATGTCAGACTCAGGAAGCATACGTCTGTCACGTGGCTGGGATATCACTAATCTGCCGCTATGGAAAACCACCTTCCCCAGCCTCACAGGCGGAGGTGGGGGGTCCTGCAGAGCGGACAAGAATGTGGCCGGCGCAGCCAGGGAGGCTGAGGGGTCTCCCTGAGCCCTGATCCCTGTTGAAGCCAGGGACATACACGTGGTGTGTCCCAGCCACATGGGACAAGACACAGGTCCCCTCTTTGCTAGCTGCGCTGGTTTTCTGGCACTTGGAGCTGGGAGTCCTTCGTCCCACACAAGCATGAAGATAGAGGCAGGAGGCACGGAGGATAGGGAGGAAGGAAGTTGGTCGGACTCAGAACCTTCTCTTGGTGCCAGCTGCACGGGCACAGCAAGTGTCGCAAAACCTCAGAGTCTTTGCCCAAGAAGGAGACAACTGCAGAAGATGGTGGGAAGAGGCCAGGGTCCCAGTGGGGCTGTCTACAAATGACAGCCCTGATCCCAAGGGGAAGTCTGGGACACAGAGGGGGGACTCCCAGGGAGGCTGACCACCGCCTGGGGGAAGTGCCCTGGGACAGGCGCTGTGGAAGGTGGCTTTCCTCCCCGTCCTGTTCTCGGAGAGACACTAAGGAAACTCTGGGTGTTTATTCTGATACAGAAAAGAGAAACAAATCAGGTAGTTCTGAGGAAGAGAGAAGGCCATCAGCACTTGCTCCATCCAAAGGCCTGCTGGTGGCCATTCAATGGGTGATAGAGGGTGACTGGCCAGGGCCAGGACACTCTGTCCACAGAACAAGCATATACAGAAGGAAGGCAGAATAATGTGTCATTAAACACAAGTGCTGGGCGCCTCCTCTGCCACAGTCAAGGAGGCAGAGCCTAGTAACCGAGAGGCGAAAACAACCCAAATGTCCTTTAACAGATAATACAGCTGGGCGCAGTGGCTCATGCCTGTTATCCCAGCACTTTGGGAGGCCGAGGCAGGTGGATCACTTGAGGTCAGGAGTTCAAAATCAGCCTGGCCAACATGGTTGGCCATCTGTAGAGAAACCCCATCTCTACTAAAAGTACAAAAATTAGCTGGGCGTGGTGGCGGGCGCCTGTAATCCCAGCTACTCAGGAGGCTAAGACAAGAGAATCTCTTGAACCCGGAGGTGGAGGTTGCAATGAGCCGAGATTGCGCCACTGCACTCCAGCCTGGGCAACAAGAGTGAAACCCCGTCTCAAAAAAAAAGAGAAAAGAAACAAAATGTGGTCTACCCAAACCATGGACTATTATTCAGTCATAAAAAAGAGTGGAGCACTAGCACACCCTGCAACGTGGATGAACCCCAAAGACATACATACACATGTATATAAGCATATATATGCAGAACCAAAGAATCTAGACGCAAAAAGTCACCTATTACACAATTCCATTGCAAGAAATATCCACCATAGGCAAATCCATAGAGACAGAATGCAGACTGGTGGTCACCAGGGGCTGGGGGAGAGAGGAATGGGGAGTGGCTATTAATGAATATGGGGTTTCTTTTTGGATTCATGAAAATGTTTCAGAAATAGACAGTTGTGCAACATTATGAATGTACTAAAGGTCTCCGAATTCATTTTTTTGTTTTTGTTTTTGTTTTGTTTTGTTTTTTGAGACAAGGTCTGGCTCCTTTGCCCAGGCTGCAGTGCCATGGCATGATCTCAGCTCACTGCAACCTCCACCTCCTGGGCTCAAGTCACCTCAAGCCACCCTCTGCAGCTGGGACTACAGGCACATGCCAACACGCCCAGCTAGCTTTTAGTAGAGATGGGGTTTTGCCATGTTGCCCAGGCTGGTCTCAAACTCCTGAGCGCAAGTGATCCACCCACCTCAGCTTTCCAAAGTGCTGGGATTACAGGCTTGGCATCCAGGCCAATTAGTCATTTTTAAAATGGCTGGTTTTATATATTATGTGAAGCTCACTGCAATTAAAAAAAAATTTTTTTTTAAGGCAGAGTTGAAAAACACAACTACCCCAGGAAAGCCAAGGGGGCTGGAAGACAGTGAGTCAGACGGCAAGGGGGCAGGAGAAAGTCCAAGGGCCTCCCCTGGCTCTTCCTGTTTTATTGCCTATTGTGCACTTATCTGAGAGCTCTTATTCATAGACACAGAAAAGCCTCACTTAAGTTGCAAAGGCCGAGGCATGCTGGCTTAGGACATGGCCTGATGGCAGCTGGGAGGGCGGCTTTCCTCTTTGGGAGAGAACAAGCATGGGGAGGTGCCAACCGGAAAGCTGGTACAGGCTGGGAGGTCTCAAAGGCAGGTCTCGTGAGCAGGAGGCTGTGATCAGGGAGGGAGAGGACACACTAGGGTTGAGACTGAGGCAGAGAAGCTGCGGAGAGTCTAAGGCAGCAACAGAGGAGACGACACCCATGGCTGAATCCGGTCCCTGGAAAGCATGGGGTGCCGACTGGGGAGGAGCACTGGGCTGGAGAGCCGGGAGGGTGCGGGGGCTCTGTGTCGGGGTAGGCTGACTGAGCAGAGTCCAGGCTGAGCAGCTGTGGACACAGTGGGCAGAAAGGAGGGGCAGGCATGCTTCTGGCTACAGACAGAAGGAGACAGAGAAGGAGAGGAGGGAGCGGATAGGAGGGAAACTGGAGAGGCCAAGGCTGAGGGATCCAGGGCAGGAAGGTGGAAGGTAGAGGGTACTGGTGACTGCAGGGGAGCTGGGCCTTCTGAGAGCTGGGCACTGGAGCTAGCACTGGGGGAGGTGGCAGTGCAGCAGCAAATGTCCCCTGATCAGGGAGAGGCAGGGAGGCCTGAGGGCATGTGGGTTCAGGGTAGAGAAGCAGACAAGAGGGTACATACGGGCACATGTGTGAACACAAAAACGTGAAAGATGGCCAGGCGCTGTGGCTCATACCTGTAATCCTAGCACTTTGGGAGGCCGAGTGTGGATCACCTGAGGTCAGGAGTTCGAGACCAGCCTGACTAACACGGTGACTAACTTGACTAAAAATACAAAAATTAGCCAGGCATGGTGGCACGTGCCTGTAATCCCAGCTACTCAGGAGGCTGAGGCAGGAGAAGCGCTTGAGCCTGGGAGACAGAGGTTGCAGTGAGCCGAGATCGTGCTACTGCACTCCAGCCTGGGTGACAGAGTGAGACCCTGTCTCAAAAAACAAAACAAAAAAAAATGGAAGATGCCTCCATGTGCACATACTCTCACAAACATACAAAACCAGCCCTGACACATAGAAAAACAGGCTTGCAGACACACAGACCCCCCCACCAACACTCACATGTGTACACACATGCACAGATGCACAGACACATACAGCCGTATATATGCAGGCAGGCACACATGCAGAAAGGGAGCCAGTGTTCTTATGTAAGCAGATACATGTACAGCCACAGCCAGCCAGACCTCCAGTAGAGGTCTGAGTACACACCCACACCAGGACACACCGTCACTTCTACATGTGTGTAAACTGTCTCACATACATGCGCACCTTCCTGCCAAAACAGACTCATCTGTAGACACGTATACACAGAGGTCTGCACTCACTGCGAAGGCAATGCTGTCCACACACACCCAAGCGGCATGCACCCATGCAGTACACACACCCATGCAGCTTGCAGACACCCCTGCAGCACAGTCACCCAGGCAGCACACACACCCATGAAGCACACCCATCCACATGGCACCATGACCAACCCCCGGGAAGGCAGCTCTGGGTACCCCATAAGAGGCAGCCTGGCTCTGGAACCCCAGTACCGGGGCTTGCCTGAGAAAGTGAGATGCAAACCACGGCCATTGCCCAACATACCCACCCTGCCAGCCCCGGGTCAGGAAGGAGCCAGGGCCAGGCCTCGCGTGCCCGCCCACACATCTGTTGCCACCAGCAGCAGACAACCGGCCACCGACGCAGACAGCTGGGATTGCAAGGGATCTTGCAAAATCTCCTGTCCCTCAGGGTTCAGCTAAAGTGTCTCTTTGCCCAAGGAAACTCCCCAGGATCCTGTGGGGACTCCTAACCTTCTTTTGGAATTCTGGTTCCGCATTGCCCAGCTGTGTGACATTGGGCAAGGCACTTCACCTCTCTGTGCTTCATGTCCACCTGGGTAAAACAGGAATAACAAGAGCATGTGTTGAATATACAGCCATGCACCGCATAACATTTTTGTCAATGATGAACCACATATATGATGGTGGTCCTATAAGATTATAATAGAGTTCAAAGGTTCCTGTCGTCTAGTGATGTCTGGATGATCCGACCTTGTATAGACCTAGGCTAGTGTGTGAGTGTGTGCGTGCTGTTCATAGTTTTGGTGGGTTTTTGTTTTTATTTTTTGAGACAGGGTCTTGCTCTGTTGCCCAGGCTAGAGTGCAGTGGCACACGCACAGTTCACTGCAGTCTTGACCTCCTGAGCTCAAGCAATCCTCTCACTCCAGCCTCCTGAGTAGCTGGGAGCACAGGTGTGTACAGTATCCCAGCTAATTTTTAGTTTTTGTAGAGACGGGGTCTTGCCATGTTACCCACACTGGTCTCGAATTCCTGGGCTCAGGTAGTCCTGCTTTGGCCTCCCAAAGTGCTAGGATTATAGATATGACTCACTGTGCCCAGCTTGGTCTTAGTTTTTCAACAAAAATGTTTAAAAAGTTTTTAAAAATTTAATTTTAAAATAGAAAAAAGCTTATGCAGTAAGGATATAAAGAAATATTTGTGTATAGCTGTACAATGTGTTTTAAGCTGAGTGTTAATACAAGAGTTAAAAATTTAAAAAAATAAAAGTTTACAAAGTAAAACGTTACAGTAAGTGAAAGTTCATTTATCATTGAAGAAAGAAAAATATTTTTAATAAATTTAGTGTAGCCTACGTATACAGTGTTTATCAAGTCTACAGTAATGTATGGTAATGTCCTAAGCCTTCACATTCACTCACCACTCACTCACTGACTCACTCCGAGCAACTTCTAGTCTTGCAAGCTTTATTCATGGTAAGTGTCCTATACCGGTATTTTTTATTTTGTTTTGTTTTGTTTCTGAGATGGAGTCTCCCTCTGTCCCCCAGGCGGGAATGCAGTGGTGTGATCTCAGCTCACTGCAACCTATGCCTTCCGGGTTCAAGCAATTGTCCTGCCTCAGCCTCCTGAGTAGCTAGGATTACAGGCGTGCACCACCAGGCCTGGCTAATTTTTGTATTTTTAGTAGAGATGGGGTTTCACCATGTTGGCCAGGCTGGTCACAAACCCCTGAACTCGTGATCTGCCCACCTCAGCCTCCCAAAGTGTTGGGATTACAGGCGTGAGCCACCACGCCCGGTGGGTGTACTGTTTTCATAATTAATTAATTTATTGAGAGACAGAGTCTTGCTCTGTCGCCCAGGCTGGAGTGCAGTGGCATGATCATAACTCACTGCAGCCTTCAACTCCTGGACTCAAGTGATCCTCCCTCCTCAGCCTCTTGAGTAGCTGCGTAGCTAGGACTACAGGCACACACCACCATGCCCAGCATTTTTTTTTTTTTTTTTAGACAGAGTCTCTCATTCTGTCACTCAGGCTGGATTGCAGTGGTGTGATCTCGGCTCACTGCAACCTCCGCCTCCCAGATTCAAGTGATTCTCCTGCCTCAGTCTCCCTGGTAGCTGGGACTACAGGCACGTGCCACCACACCCAGCTACTTTTTTTTGGTAGGGAAGGGGTTTCACCATGTTGGCCAGGATGGTCTCAATCTCTTGACCTCGTGATCCACCCGCCTCAGCCTCCCAAACTGCTGGGATTACAGATGTGAGCCACATGCCCAGTTATTTTAAAATTATTATTATTATTGTATAGATGGGCTTTTGCCATGCTGTCCAGACTGGTCTCCACCTGGGTAAAACTCCTAGGCTCAAATGATTCTCCTGCCTCAACCTCCCAAAGTGCTGGGGTTACACGGTGAGCCACCACACCTGGTTATGCTTTTTTTATACCGCATTTTTACTGTGCCTTGTCTATGTTTAGGTACACAAGCGCTTGCCATTGCATTACAACTGCCTACAGTATTCACTACAGAAACATGCTGTACAGGTTTGCAGCCCAGGAGCAACAGGCTAGCCCAGCTAGCCCAGGTGTGTAGTAGGCTATCCCAGCTAGGTTTGTGTGAGTACACTCTATAATGTTCACACAACAACCAAATCGCCTAATGATGCATTTCTCAGAACATATCGCCTCTCCTTAAGCAACATGTAGACTGTATGGATGTGAATTAACCAAGCACAACACCTGCCCTCCCGTACAGGCAAATGAGGGAAGCGGCTTCCCTGTGCTTGCTCAGTAAGCCAGCCACAGATAGCTCAGCGTCCCCTGCTACTCCTTTCTCCCCTTTCTCCTGCCTCCTGCTCAGGCCCTTCCCACTGGGCAGAATCCTGGATCCCAGAGGAAGATGAAGAGCACATACAGTTTCATCTCACCTCTACAGAGGACCAAAAAGCCAGCTGTGGAACCATTTGGCAAGCACGGGACCCGGCGGCCCCGCCTGCCTGGGAGGGAGATGAGGACTTTAAATCCTGAATCTCTGCTCCAGTATTTCAGAGGAGGGGAATTTAGGAGTTCACTTCCTCTGTCTTGGCAGGAAGATGAAAAAGGGTGGAAGTAAGCCGCTGACTCTGCCTGGCTGAGGTTTCCTCATCTCCCGTCCCCACCCACCCAGGCCCACATCCTCCCTGCAGATGCTGGGCACTAGGCTGGTAGTTGGAGGGCTGAGAGCCCCTTCCCTCTCCCTGAGGGACTGTGGGCAGGCCCCTCCCTGGGACCTGCTGCCATCTTTATGAACACAGGCACTTCGGCTCCCCAGCCTGTGCTGATGTGGACAGGTGACCAAGAGCTCCCAGGGTGCAGGATGTTGGCTGCGTGCCAGAGAGTGCTGCCAACCTCGGTTATGAATGACCCACATGGAGCCCAACCCCAGACCCAGGCTGACCAGACCAGCTTTCTGTGCCCCAGGACTCTCTGGGGGCCTGGATGGGACAACGAGGTAGCTCTGTGTGTCTCCACCTTAACCTGACAGAGCTCAAGGTCAGTCTGTCTGACCTGACACACAGCATCAGCTGCGTGTAAGATTCAGGGTCACATTCCTGGAAGGCGCCCCCCACCTTCTCACCTGTGTGTCCCTGGGACACCTCCCAAGCTCTGTGCTCATGAGCCCAGCTTGCTCTCATGATCTCCCCAGCACTCCTAGGAAGATGGCCCTATCTGTAGCCTGCTGGAGGCGAAGAGCCGGCCCAGTGACCCCTAAGGACCCTATTATCTAGGAGCTAAAAATCCTCCACACAGACACACGGGTATGTGGCAGAGACACACGGGCACACTGACCTCAGGCCTGTGTGTGAGTCAGAGCAGCCCGCAGTGATGTGCCCGTGGCCCCTCACCCAAGCCAGCCGCCTGGACAACCCCAAGAACTAGCCGAGGCCAGGCTGGAACTTGGTATGAGGGACCCAAGAGAGGCCTGAGGCCCTTGGTGAGCCGGGGTGACAGGAACACCAAACCAGGCAATGACTCACAGGCAGACAGACAGATGGTGAGACCCCCAGGGCTGGATGAGGGGCTGGGAGCCCGCTAGCTATAGGTTAAGCAGCCCCCAAGAATCCTGACTCTGAAGCCCCCACCTCAAGCCCAGACATCCCCCAAGCCAGGTCCCACACGAGACCCTCAAAAGAGAGGAACTGGGACTCTCACCCCCCCAATTCTCCCCCCCCCAACAAGAGACAAACTTGGCCTGGCGTGGCACTTTGGGAGGCCAAGGCAGGCGGATCACTTGAGGTCAGGAGTTCAAGACCACCCTGGCCAATGTGGTGAAACCCTGTCTCTACTAAAAATACAAAAATTAGCCTGGAATCGTGGCAGACCGCTGTAATCCCAGCTATTCAGGAGGTTGAGACAGGAGAATCTCTTGAACCCAGGAGGTGGAGGTTGCAGTGAGCTGAGATTGCGCCACTGCACTCCAGCCTGGGTGACAGAGCGAGACTCCATTAAAAAAAAAAAAAAAACTCCAAAGAAATGCCCCCTTCCCCATGTTCCTGAAGGAGCTGTCTCCTAGGTCTCCATGCACACGGGGAAACTGAGGCTGGAGGGAAGGGCTGGCCCAGGCAGCCCCTGCTGCTCACTCACCAGGCTGTGCTGTGCTCTTGGCTCCTGTGATCTGCAGCCCGAGGCCCCAGACCCCTGGTCCCCAGGAGCAGCGCGGGCGCATTGCCAGAGGCCTGTCCCTGTTCTGGCTTTTCTGAGGAGCCACCACGACCTCTGAGTACACAGAAGTCACACCCTTCTTCCCTGCCTGAGCATGGGCGGGTCTGGGCTGAGGGTACCCGATAGTCTCCCTGGGGCATCTGTGGGGCCTCATCAGGCCGTGGCAGGATCCCAGCCTCACCAAGCAGGGTGGCGGCCCCCGAGGACAGAGCGGGCTCCAGGTGGCCTCCAGGTCCCTATCCTGTCCTCCTGGCCCTGAACCTTAGGAGTGACTCCAGGAGAGCCCTAGTGGTAAGAACCGACTGATCTCTTAGCCAACGAGAGGGACAGCCAGAACTCAGGCAAGGCCCAGAAGAAAGCAGGCAGTGAGCTAGAAGAAAGCAGGCAGCGGGCTGGAAGAAAGAAAAGTGCTTTTGGGCCCTCCTTGGTGGGTTTCGTAGCAGGCTGGCTATATCCACAGTGACAGGGAAAGCTGGGAGACTCCCCAGATAGGAGGGTCTGGGAGTCTCTGCCCAGGTTCAGAACCCTCTGGGCTATCTGGAAGCTATTCTGAAATCTGGGAACAGCCCAGATTTCAAAGGCAGGCATGGGAATGGGAATCATGTGACTTTGGCTAAGTCATGTCACCTCTCAAAGCTTCGGTTCCTCGTCTGGAAAATGGTGATAGTTTACTGAGCTGTGGTGAGAGTTGAATGAGGCGAAGCCAGGTGAGCCCGGCCCCCAGCCAGCTACACAGAGAGAGACCAAGACCTCGGATAGAGGGGACCATGAGGTGGAGCCATGGCTAAGACTCAGACCCAGGGGACCCCCAAGGACCGTAGCCCAACCCAGTCACTACAAAGTCCTTTATTAACAAGTCAATAAAAACAGAAGAGAGAGAGATTGTCAAAATGCTTTTCTCGGCGGCCCCAGAGGGGGAGGCACTGTCAGGACTCACCTGGCCAGGGAAGGCAACCCCACCAGAGGCAGAACAGAGGTCAGGGCCCTGTCTGGGGGACAGCTGGCCCAGGAAGGCTGAGGGGGGTGGCTCGGGCCTCAGGCAGGGACTGTGCAAACGCCGAGGCCGCGCAGGGAGTGATGGGTTGGGGGCTTAAGCCCCGAGCACCGTGTTCCCCTGTGTGGGCAGACACGCAGTCAGGCTAGCACCTGCCCACTCCACCTGCGAGTGCACACAGGTGTCTGCGTAAAAGCCGGTGCCCGCACGCAGCTTACATACAGAGAGCAGAACGAGGGTCCCCGGCAGAACAGGGGGCTCATTCCGGAGCTTAAGGAAATAGCTTTAGAGAAGTCTTTGGAAGCCTGGGTCGAGGGGAGAGCAGGGTGGCTGCTCTGTTCCCCATGGGACTCAGGAAGCCAGGCCTTCCTGCCGCTGCTGGAGGACCTCGATGACGCTGCCGATACCGTCCTCGGGCACCTGAGGGCAGGTGGGCAGGAGGGAAGGGTCAAGGCAGAAGCTGACCAAGGCCACCCCTGACTTCCTGGCCCAGCTGAGACTACCTTCGGCCGCCCACATTTCTGGGCCTCACTCTCCCCTCAGGAGCTCCCCCAGCCCCAGCCCATGGTGCTCACCAGGGCGTGGTCGAAGTTGAAGGTGCTGATGTAGTAGGCAGAGATGTCAGCGGCTGCCAGGGGACCCGCAATCTGCGCCACGATGCCACATTCATCTAAGGGTGGTGGAGGAGGGGCACATGTGGCACATGCCGGTTGCTCCCCAGACACTCCCCAACCCCCCAACACCGGGAACGGCCCTCACCAAAGCCCAGGGGCTGTCCGCCGATGCGCACCATCCTCCACAGCTCCCCTGAGGAGCTGGTCAGCAGCAGGTCACTGGGGAACCTGGGGAGGGAGATGGGTGATGGGCAGGGCACCCCCATCCACCCCTGCCTGACCATGAGCTCTGGGACAGGTACACCTGCTGACCTCAAAGTCTGATGCCCCACCTCCTCCCTGCCTGGACTGGCTGGGGCCTGGGGCCCACCCAGGGTCAGGGGTCACCTACTTTTTCTGTGTTTCAGCATCCATGACAATGGAGATATAACCCTCGATGAGGGAGAAGGCAAAGAACGTGATGGAGCTGGGTTCAGGACTGCTAGAGGCTGCCTCCTTGGGGGTGCTGGGGAGGGATGGGAGGTTTAGGGGTTCTGCCAGGCACCCAGCCTACTGCCCCTGCTGGAGGACCCCGATCAGCCTCCAGAACCCTGGGGAGGAGCTGGCATGGTGGCCTGGGCAGGCTCTGCTGTCTCTGCTACCCGCCCAAGGGACCAGCCCTCTGGAAGGTGTGGGTGGGGATAGGGGAGGACAATGAACCCAGCCTGTGCCAAAAACAAAGGACCCCACGGTTAGAGGGCCAGACCAGGGCACAGCTCAGAGGACACCACTGGAAAGAGATCCAGCTTTGGGGCAAGAACCTTCCCCGAACATCATTGAAGCACAAGTGAGTGTCATGGGCTGCCAGGAATCCCAAGAGAGGACAAGGGAGAGTTGCAAAACTGATGGATGGGTGGAAGGTGGGGGGACAGAGTGTAGGGAACAGTGGCGTGAGGACAAAGATGAAGTTCCAAGGTCCACCTGTGCGAGTAGAAGAGGACATCTATGAGGGTGGTGGCGATGGCTGGAAGCGTCTCAGGGTCCAGTGTGAGGACACAGAAGCGGTTCTGTGGGCTCTGGATGGGATGCACCGTGGGGCTGAGCCCTGCTGGAGGACAGCAGCAGGTGAAAAGGTGACCGTGGGCTGGGGCGCCCCCTGGTGGCCAGCCAGGGAGAGGCGTGGGCCAGGGGCGGGTCTTGTTATCCAGGAACTGGCCAGGGTCCTCCTGCCCCATTGCGGCCTACAAGGGAAGGGATCCAGTGGGAAAAGGAGGCCCTGCCCAAGTCCAGGTGTCAGAGGGCGGCCCTCACCATGCTGCGTGCGGGGAAAGCCATTGCTGGAATCATCCCTCGTCACAGGCACAGGCTCTCCGCCCACCTCGCGGTAAATGTCGAACTCCTGGGCCAGCGTGTGGATCACCACGGACAGGTCCTGCTCCCGCACCTGGGCCACAGCAGATGGCACATCACATGGGCTCCCAGGTACCTATATCCACCCTGCTCTGCATCAGCACCAGCAGGAAACTCACCAGGATGAAGTCCGTCTGGTAAGTGGACAGCATCAGCACAGACACGTGGTGCTCGGCCAGTGGCGCGATGACCGAGCGGGCGATCTTGGTAACCCCAGCAGCCTGCACTGCCGCACCGCTGTGAGACGACACGTTCAGCACCAGCCATGTGGCCTCAGCTACTTGCAGAAACTCAGATGGGGGCAGCTCTGTGGGCAGGGGACATGTCAGGTCAGGGTTTGCAAGGCTGGCCCCTGCCCCTCTCTGAGCCTCAGTTTCCCTCTCTGTGCCTTGGGCTCCATCAAGGTAAGGGCAGGTCTGCAAGCTGGGGCTGTCTCCCCCCAGTTCTGCTCCTGAAGTCCCTATGTGTGCAAAGACTGAGAAAGGCTTCAAGTGCTGGCCTGGTGGCATTGAAACTTCCCACTTAAGATCAGAGGTTCAGATTCAGACAGACCTGGGTTCAAATCCCAGCTTTGTTAATTTGTCTTGTGACCTGGGGCAGATGATTTGAGTCTCAGTTTCCTCATCTGTAAAATGGGACGACAATATGTACCTCACTACCGTGTCTTCCGTGGGTTAGCAGAAGCTTTATACCACAGGGCACCACCAGGGGGCATTCGCAGATCAGGTTGGCTGGGGGACTGCCTTTTCCCCTTTTGCAGACCCAGACTTCCCTGAAGTAAAAACAGGGAAACTAAGGCCTGCAGTGGAGCAGGGGGACAGGCCAAGCTCCAGCTAGCTCGCCTGAGACTCCAAGCCTGTGAGGATGGGCCGGGCCAGCAGCAGAAGGAGGAGCTAGGCGTCAGCTCCAGGGCCCAGGGAGGGCCCAGGCTGGCGTCCAGTCCTGAGCAGGGGCCAGGGCCTGGGTGGCTGCTATTCACCCCAGCACAGCCAGGAGGCCTCCAGGACCCTCCCCTGAGATGGCTGCCTACTCCTGCATTCCTTCCCTCGGACTCCTGGAGTTCCCAGACCAGCAGGGCAGGAGGTGACCCAAACCAGGGAGATAAGACCAGGAGGAAATCATACCCAGGGACTTCTAACAGCAGCACTTGCCTGGAATCATAACAGAGGCCCTCCTGCAGGCCTAAGACTGCTGAGTGCCCTTCAGTGGTTTTGAGTTTATAAAGCCCTCATGGGACCCTGTTTATCAGAACCAGAACTATACCCATTTTACATAAGAGAAAACAGCTCAGAGAGGGGAAGTGATTTGCTCAAGGGCACACAGCCAAGGAGTGGTGGAGTAGGATTCGAACCCTGACATATCTGCTTTTAAGGCTTAAGCTCGTGGGATGGATCCCAGCAACTGGTGAGAACCCTACAGAAGGGGAGCGCGACAAGCCCCTCCCGTACTCCCGTTCCCCAGACCAGCCCCCACCTTTAAAGCCCTCCTCATCCACCATAAGTGTGTAATCCTCAGGGGTCTCCGTCAGGCTGAAGAACTTGCACCTGGTTGGGAGTGGGGAGCATCTTCAGTTTGGTGTGGAGAACTGGGGATTGCGAGTGGATGTCTCTCTATCTGCCCCAGACACCCCCGCGACCCCGGGCCGGCGCCTTCCTGCCCCCTCGGCCTTTAATTTCCAGGGCAATGGGATGTTAGGCCCATCTCTGGGGTTGGGGGCTACTTTCCGGCCTCCCGACCTCTCCAGGAGCCTTCCACCCCTCCACTCCTGGAGGGGGGAGAGGTTCACACCCGCGGCGACAGCCTTAGGGGCGTCGGACCTTGGACCCCCTAGTCCAGCCCCTCTGACCTGAAGGGAGGTGTCCTGGAAGGAGCTCCCCGGAGTGATCAGGTAGGAATGCCCACATCTGACACCACTGAGTTAAGCATTGCGCATCCCAGGCTGTTTGCGCTTTGCCCCTCGGAGGGGGCCTCACGGGGCCAGATAGGCTGTGGTCCCCCAGGCCGGATGGCGGCCGGAGCGGGAGAGCCCTCCCCACCCGCTCCCGCCCGCCTGCCTGCCTGCCTTACGGCGATCCTAATCCTCCGACCCTGGCCCGGAGCGACAGCAGAGCCCCCAGCCCCCATCTGCGCTCCCGAACCCGGGCGCGCACCGGCTGCGGTGGGGCAGGAAGAGCAGCTTGATGAGCGGGTGGGTGTAGAGCCAGAGACCCGGACGGGCGACGCTCAGCACCCGCACCCGGTGTTCTAGGATGTGCAGCTCCATCGCGGCTAGCGCGGACCCGACCCCACCGCAAACTAGACCCAGGCCGCGCGGGAGGCGGGGCGGCGGGGGTGGTGCCCGAGCCTTAAAGGAGCCGCTGCGCGGCCGAGTCCACGCCGTCCGCTACGCGGCTGACTCGCTCAGCCAGGCGCGGCGTCCAGCTCTTTGACGGCCACGCCCCGCGGGAAGAGAAGCCTATTGGGTGGTCACGCCTCCTCCTAATACCAGAACCGCTTTCCAGCACACCGAGACCGCCCCGCCCGAACGCCTCCGCCTTTTTTAGCACTGGCTGGGGGATAGACCCCACCCCGTCTGACTCCTCCAGGTCCCGCCCATGACGCGCCCCCTCCCTGGGCTCCGCCCTTCCCGCGGAACGCCAGCTGCGCAGCGGGTGGGAGCATCCAGGAGGCTAGGGGACGTTTCTGTCCTTCTGGCACACACGTGGGTTTTATGATTGAGGTCCTTAAGACAGAAGGACCACGAAACGAACTGGAGCTCGGCTGGGACCAGAACGCTGCCCCAAACCCCTGGAGCGATGAGAGGCATAGGTCGGCTTTGCAGCGCCGTCCACCGGGCACCTTTCCCTCTCCTGCCTGTGGTGGCTGCAGGGGGCAGGGCCGCCAGCACAAGATTGCGATTGATACCTACCCTTCCCCGCTTGCGAGGGGGCTGACAAGTTGAAACCTGGCCTGGTAGCCCCACTTGTTCCTCTCATCCAACTTTCAAAATGGAAGGCACCCCGCCAGGGACACACAGAGATAGAATTCTAGCCACCTCTGCCTGAGCGACATACTTTGGGTTAGGGGGCTGGAGGTGGCCAAGGCCTAAGACTTGAGGTCCCTCGATACAAACAAAACCCAAAAGTGCTTGAGCCAGTGATGCCCAGTGCTCAAACTTTGGTGGGGGAGGCCCATGCAGCTGAGGTTCAGTGAGTACTCAGACCTCAAGCCTGAAACTTGAGCCCCAAAGCCTGCAGCCATTAACTGGCCTGTGCACATCTAAACTTGCTTCAGGTTCAAGGAGGCCCCCAGCACTGGCAGACACCCCAGATCTTATCAGGCCCCCACAGGTCTAAGAAGACCCCAAGGCTGAGCAGGCATCAGCATGTCCATGTTGGCTCCATGCAGGGCCGATAATGCTCCAGGGGACCCTTGTCTGCCCGGAGCACCCTGAGGCCTCAGATGTGAGGCTTTGAACCAAGTAAATTAAAGCAGGCCTCAGGCCTGATTGGGACCCAGCAGGCCTGAGCAGGCCCTCTGCCTGCTCTGGAGCCCCCACCACAGGCAGATGGAAGCCAAGCTAAGCCTCCTCCCTGGACTCTCAGGCTTGACACATTCCTGTGGGACACTGTGTAGCCACCACATCCTGGCCTATCCCCTGGAGGACTAGGGGAAGGAGGAGCCTCTCAAAGGCTGAGCCCATCTCATCAATGGCAGGTGCAGACAGAGTGGGAAACCACAGGGCTGAGGGGAAGGAGGCAGGAAGTGGGGTGGCCTACCCTGATAGTCTCTTGAGACCCTTCACCTCCCTAGGCCTCAGTATCCCCAGCTGCACCAGGACAGGATGTTCCAGGCCCAGGCGAAGCCTGAAAGCTCCCAGGGAGGCTCTGCTCCTCCCTCTCCTGCCCCCTCCCATTCTGGCCTGGCCTGGCCCAGCTTGGTCATCTGCCAGGAACAGCGCTATTGTTTGACTGGAAAAGCTGCTTCCTCAGCAGAAGGGGGGCCTCTCCCAGGGACACCCTGTCCTTGCCCTCACCAGTCATTAGGTTGTGACCGCAGTGCCTGCCTGGGCCCTCAAGGGCAGAGTCAGGTCTCCTGCAGCCCTGGTCAGGAGAGGAAGCTGAGTGAGGGGCTCTTGGTGCAAATCTGGCTGAGGCTGGGTGGTTCCTTTCCCGCTCAGCTCATGTTTCCTCATCTGTAAAATGGGGCTAATCAAGCCTACTTGACCAGTTCAGCCTGGCACTTGGCAAGTGTTCAGTAAATTGAAGGTGGCATTTTATCAAAGACCCACACTTCGCCCCTCTCCCTGAGGGCTGAGCCTGTAAGGACATTTATGGTGCTCCACCCTGGGCCCCATCCCTGACCCCAACCCAGAATGAGCTCTCAGAAACTTACTGGAGCCTGAGGTAGCATCCAGGCCAGGCCTTGAAGGAGGAAGACCCTGAAACCTCCTCCTTAGGAGTCCCTGCCCCGTTGGTGGTAGGTGAGGATGAGGCCTAGGGAGCACGCCCTACTCTGCCCAGCACTGAGCTCCAGCCCTAGTGTCCCTTATCTGTGGCAGAAGGTAGACATAAGGCAGTGGGGATCGGGTGAGTGAAAATGGGGGTTAAGAATGGGGGCTGGCCAGGGACTTGGCATGTGCTCTGGTAAAGGTACCTCTCAGAGAGACTCTGGTGCTGGGCTGGAGCCCAGGAGGAGGGGCTCTGTAGGGCAGAGAAGAGATGCTGAGCACCAAGGTGACCAAGGTGGTATACGAGCTGTCTACACAAGGCTGTTTATTTCTGTACAAAACCATGTTTCTATTTTACACAAAGAACACCCCACCCTTTCCCCTCACACCAGCACCCTAACCCTGGGGAGCATCCCCCCAGGAGGAGGGGGCTGAAGGAGGCCCCACCCCCAGGCCCTAGCTTCTGCCTGCCCTGGCTGGGCCAGCCCGAGTGCCACTGTAAAGAAAATAAATAAGGAGGCTCAGGCAGAATCTGTGTTGGACCAGCCAGACTCCAGCCCAGTGGCCAGGCGGCTTGGCCCTCAGAGGGTAGGCAGGCTGTGGAATGTCAGTTCATGAACCGTGTAGGTATGTGGAGACCCCGCCCTGGAGGCCTGAGCTGCCAGGGTTACAAATAGGTGTCCTCACTCTCTTGGGATGTCAGGCTCTCCTGGGAGCAGTGGTGGGCTGAGACCTGGGGAGCCGAATCCTGAGGGGCTGAGTCCTGGGGGCCTGAGTCCTTCGGGGGCACATGCTGTGGGGGACATGCATCTCCTGCAGCGGCCACCACCATGGCTTGATTTGGAGCTGGGGGCTTCTCCAGCTGCCCTCTCGCCTTCGTCTGCTTCCGCTGCTCCTTCTGGGCCTGCTTGGGTGGCTTGGGCTTGGCTTTGGAGCCAGGGAGGGGGACATCTGGGGGCAGGCGGATGGACGGTGAAGGTTGTAGGGCAGGCCAGGGACCGGGTTCTGCGTCCAAGATGGCCTTGGCACCATGCAGCCTGGGCGGGGAGCAGCACTGCAGCTCACCCCGGGTCTCCTGCCAGCGCCGCAGCTGGATGAGGTGTTCGCGCTCAATCTGGCGCTCTGTCACAGGCAACTCCACCACCTGCCGGGGCAGTGACACAGGCAAGTGGGCGCCAAGAAGAAGGACCTTCCCCTTCTGCCTCCCAGCCTGGGCCCCCAGTCTTTCTCAGCATCCCCCAGCCCTGGCCACTAAACACTGACCTCAGGAAGGATGAGGGTCTAGTCCCAAGCTGTAGTCACAAGCCCCAGTGCTGAGTGCTAGGTGAGCTGGACACTTGAGACTCACCGCCTCAGAGGAGAAAGCTGCCCACAGCTTCACGAGTCCACCTGCCTGACTATGGGGCTGAAGGGGTAAGACCCAGACAGACAAAAACCTGCTCTCTGCCAACCTGTCCTCCACCACTGCCCAGGGCAGCCTGGCTGCTTAGGCTCAAATTCCAGCTCCACCTGGGTGGGTGACTTTAAGGGGAGTTGCTTAGTGATTCTGCCTCTGTAAGCCTCCATTTCCTCATGTGTAAAAGCTGGCCACGCATGTTCCATCTAATTGCCCCTGAGAGACAAGTATCCATAAAGAAAGAAGAAAGGGAAATAAGAGCTAAGGCTGTGAATGGGGTACCAGGGAGGAAGAGGGGGCCGTGGGTCAGCACTCTTTATTCCCAAGCGGCTCGGATCCAGAAGGCCCTGCAGAGCCAGGCCTCTCTGTGTCCCATGCTCCTCACCAGACAGAAGGATGAGGTCCGCCCACATGTTCTGGGCCGCCTAGCAATGGTCCTGGCATAGGTGACCTACCCTCAGGGGCTGAGGGTTAGAGGGACCTCCTTCAAAGGACCCCCACCTGTCTTCTTCCCTCCCCGTGGTAAGGGGCAGGCACGGGCTGTACCTCCTGGACCAGGAAGGCCTCCTGCATGATCTTGGGGCTGAGGCTCCGCAGTCGCTCGATGGTCTCATACTGGCCCTGGCAGGCTTTGACCTTCTCGGGGGAGCCCAGCGCGTGCTTCAGCAGCACCAGCCCTACCCGGAAGATGATCTTAACTCCTGCATGGGGGATGGGCAGTTAAGTACAAGGAGCCTTTTGGGGGTTTCTCTGCAAAGAGAGGCTGCTGGGAACAGGAGTGCTCCCCCCAAGCCCAGCCCAGTACCTTCGCAGAAGAACATGTCCCAGACGCGTAGCACAGAGCTCCAGGGCAAGGTTCGGGAGAAGGCGCACATGAACCACTCTGTCATATAGAGGAGCGGGTCGATCTTCTGACGGCTGAGGTGCTTGTGGGCCACCGGCGACACCTTCTGCAACAGCGAGAAGAGGATCTCCCCGTCCAGCTGGATCGCTTCCTGGGGAGACATCGAGGCCATGGGACCATGACCGTGGGTTGCAGGAGCCAAGGCAGGGACTACACCCCAGCACCCAGCACCCAGCAGGCTCAGGCAAGTTCCGCCTGCAGGGTGTCTGCCTTTGCCAGGTGCTAGGATACAATGATGAGCAAACCAGAGCCAGCTGGTCCCCCGGAGGAGCTTATCCCAAGAAGGGCACATGAGCAAAAGAGGCTGGGGAGGGGAGGGGCTGAGTGCCTCTAACAAGGCTGGGGCAGGACTGCTCTCGAGCATGTGCTGGAGGGCCTCGTCTGTCTGGGTCAAGAAAGCTCCCTGAGGGCTAAAAGCTGAAGCAAAAGAGAAGTTTTTAGGGGACAGCACCGGGATGAGAGCTTCCAGGCAGATTTTAGCCTAGGCCAAGGCCAAGGGAGGGAGGAATTTGGTGCCCTGGAAGAACTTCAATCCTGCCAAGTGGCCAGCCAGAGCAGCTAGAAGCTGAGATGAAAGTCAGTGTAGAAGGGATAACATCGCAGTCCAAGAGACTTAACCCTGGCAGGCCTTGGGACTTCAGCCTGAAGTCAACAGAAGGCCGGGCAGTTTTTAACCTGGGCAGGAGTTACTATGAGAGAAGGGCCTGGAGGGGCCACAGAGGGTGTCCAGCCTGGGGCAGGTCCCAGGCCAGGCAACCACTCACCAGTTTCTCGCTGTAGTAGCCGGGCAGGTACTTCTCACAGATCTGTACCAGGCACCAGAAGGCTTGCTGTGGGCGAGAGAGACGTGAGGCCTTGCCATTGGGGGTTCCCCACCCACCCCTCTGCCTGCCCAGGGCCTGGTGGTACCTCAGCAGGCATGTGCATGAGCAAGACGGCGGCAATGGGAGCCTGGGCCTGGCAGTAGCCCTCCTCGGGCCGGTACAGCGTGTAGGCCTTCAGCACACGGAATAGGTCCTGCTGGCTGTGGAGAGGCCAGGCAGAGCAGTGATGACCGGGGTGACTCTGCTACCCACAGCTTTTACCTGTGCCCCACTGGACCAGCCTGCCTCAGAATCTGCATCTCCCTTGAGAGGGGAGGTGATCTGCTTGTGGTCACCAAGGGATCAGTCTCCTACTGCAGCACGTGGACTCTCATGTGCCCAGAGGAAGGAGGTGGGGAAGGTCTCCCCCATGACAGGGGAGGGCAGAGGCTCAAAGAGAAAACAGGGAGCAGGGCCAGGGCAGGATGTAAGGCTGTGTCAGGGCTGGAAGTAGGGGCCCCTCACTCAGCAGCTATGGCCTCTTGGCCAGGCCAGCTTTGTCCCTGCGTCTGTCTTGGTCCCCTTGCCTGCTCCGTCTCTCCCCTGCATACCTTCCACTCACCCAACTCTCTCTATCCCTCTTTCTCCCCAACAAAACCTGTTTCCCGAAGAGGGCCAGGCCAGGCAAGCTCTAACCCTCTGGAGTCAATGAGGAAAGCCCCCCCTAGAGGTAAGAGGAGATGCTGAGAACACACATCAGACTCAAACCAAAAAAAGGGAAATGCTAAGAGTGGAGTTGGGGGCACCCAGCTTCTGAGGCCCTGAACTCACTGTACCTCCTCAGACCCCTTAGGGACAGGGCCTAGAGCCACCTCCCACCTCACAAGGCCCAGCCTGCTCACCCGTGGCCCCCCCGGGACACAAACATCTCATGGAATGGGAACTGCCGGTGCAGGTCACGCTCAATCACGTCCAGCCACTTGGGGTCCCCAGGGGACATGTCCAGCTCCTAGAAGCAAGGGCACATATTAGGGGCTGGGGAGGATGGAAGTGGGCATTGCTGCCAGGACATGGCTGCCCAGGGATTAGGGGAGGGAGGCCTCCACCAGGGGCAGTGCCCACCCAAGCCCATCACAGACTGGACCTTCCCGAGGACAGGAAGAGAAGCTCAGGTAAGGACGCCTGGGCAGGGACAAAGGGGCAAGGAGGGAAGAGCCCTGGAAACCTTAAACCTGGCTCTAGGAAGACCGATGCGGGCAAGAGTGTCCACTCCAGCTGTGGCTAGAAGGACCTCTAGACATTTCATTCAGGAGTCAGTTAGATACATTATGTCACATCCTTAAGACAGAAGGCTGCTTCTCTGAGCAATAGCTACCAGCTGTTCCCACTTCTCTGAGCCAGGTGCTAAGCTGGGCACAGGGTACCTGTGGACCTCACTGATCCTTCTCCTCAGCCTCCAAAGATAGGACCTATCATTATACCCTGTTCACAGATGAGAAAACTGAGTGTCAAGGCCTCATGGCTAGAAAAATGGTGGAGCTGGGACTGGAAGCCAGGTCTGACTCAGAGCCATCCATCCCAGCTCCTCAGCTACATGCCTCCCTGTGCAGGTGGCGTCACCTATCCAGGAAGTGAAGTGTGTGTGAGATCTGCACAGAGCTCTTTTTGGAAGGACATGACATCTGTCAAACCTTAACCTCAGATACTTCTCTGGGTGCCGAGGTTTCAACAAAGTTTTACTCTTTTCTTTGAACCTCTGTGAACATTTCAGTATGTGCACCTTTACAAAACAACAAAACCATTACAAAAAGGAAAACCTTTTCTTGGTCATTTGAAATGTTCTCTACCTTGATTTGCATGTTGGTTACATGAATGTGTATTATTTATCAAAACTCACTGAACTGCATGCACATTCAAGACCTATGCATTTTACTGTATGTAAATTCATACCTCAATTTTTAAGAAAGAATGAAAAAATAAATAAGGAGGAAGCCCAGAGGGCTGAGCAGGGAAGCAGAGTATTCACCAGAGGAACCAGAATGTCCTCAAAGGCGTGGCCCAGGCACTTTCATGGGGGTGTTGGTTTAAGTACAAGTTGCCTGCAGGGCAGGGGCAGCATCAGGGAAGGCCCTCAGGAGGGAGGCCAGGTCCTCGGCAGACATACCCAGTGGGCACAGACCCAGGCCCTGCCCTGAAGAGCAGGTGACTTCATACAAGCCCCTTTCCCTCTCTGGCCCTCAGTGGGAGTGTCCTAGCACTAAGCTCAAGAACCTAGGGTGCCAGGAACTTGACTAGAGAGTAAGGACTGAGAGGAGCGGCTGACAGAGTGTTCAGGGAGGAGCTGGGACCTCCACAGAGCCCTAGAGCAGCCACATAGCAGAGAGGTGGACGCGTGCCTCTGGAGCCGCAAACACACTTGTGATGGGGGTCTGTACTGTGCACCTCTAGGTACTGTCTGAGCGCAGTGCAGGTTTGCTTTTGTCAGAAAGGGGAAGAGGGCCCCACAAATTCTCCTAGCAGTTCCCATGAGGTAGAAACCCGAAAACCCCAAAAGTCAGTTCCTAGGATGTGTTCATCTGGTACCTCAGCAGCCTAAGGCACTTGGCCACACATGGTTGGTGAGAAAGGAAAAGGGGGTAGCTGCAGATAGAAAGGGCATCGGCAGACAAGCAGGTACCACAGTCACAGGGCCTGTAGCCTCCACCAGCCTGAGGGGTACTGGCGCCATCAGAAGGTGAAGACAGAGAAGAAAACCAGGTAAAAAAGGACAGGGAGGTCCTGCCTGCCCAAGGAAGGAGGAAGAAATAGCACATGCAGGAGAAGAAGGAGCCACCAGGGCCTGCAGAGCCTGCCCTGAATGCTGAGGTTGGGATGGGCCACCTGGACTGGGTATTGAATGGAGGGCCCTGTGGGGAGAGAGCACAGAAACAGGTGTATGCTGCCATCACAGACTGCCACTGTGCCCTGCCTCGGCATAGGACCCACAGCAACCAGGGGAAGCTCCTCATGCTTCCTCTGGGCCACCACAGGCAAAGTCCTTCCAGGTGTGCTCACCAACCATTCTTCCAGCCCCCAGGACTGTGCAGGAACCCATCACCCAGCTTCGGTGCATCAAGAAGGCCTTCTCTGCAAATCCACCTCCTCACACGAGCAACCTTCCAGACCCCCTGGGGGTGGCTGATTCTTCTCCGGAAGCACAGCTCTGCACGCACATGCACACAGCTCTGCATTCTGCTGCACACATGCTCACACTTGCTGAACCACACAGCCAGGAGGCTGGCCAGGCTGCCCACGCTCTTGGCTCTCATGCCTGGCTCTGGCAGCCTGACATTAACCATAGACTTGGACTGGGGCTCCCACCCCTGAGCCTCCCGCTTTGCCCAGGATGCATCCCCTAGAAATGGGAGAGATGTAGCCACTAGGAGGAAGACTCTGGAGTCGAGAGGCTGCTCCAGTGGGACCTGGTATTGGTACTCTGGGGAATAATCCAATCAGCCAGATTCAGACCTATCCCAGCCAGACACTCTACCAGCTTCCCTGCCCCTGCAAGTCCACGTGTTGCCAGCAAAAAGCTCTCACCCTCTCTAGGTCAACAGCAGGAACTCTAGGCTACCTTGCCCTGCTCCTGCCCAGTCATCTCAAGGAAAAGATTCGGCAGGACAGGAGTGTTCACTGAAGAAACATGAGATATGTCAACAAAGAGCTGGTGGTGGGCAGCTCTTCTCTGTCTCACTGTCTGCCAGTCACCAGTCCCAAGGGCCTGTGAGAAACCCTGATGCCTGGGGCCACATCTGGCAGGTAAGCCAGGGCAACCCCAGGGAATCCAACTGCTTCCCCATAATTCCCTAGGGGAGCAGGCTGGAGGAGCTGCCCAGCTCTGAATGGGGAGGTATTTTACTCTGGCCTGCCATGGGGCAGGGAGCAGCAGGAGGGATATCGGGACAGGAGAGGGATGACAACAGAGGACACCCTCTCTGGCCACTGAGTGGCATCTGACCCCTTGAGATACTTGGGCAGTTCCCTTCAGCCCCCTTGGGTTTGGCTCTGCTACATCCAGGGCTGATGACCCCAAAAGACACACAGGTGGGTTGTGCTGGCCAGGCTTGGACAAGGCAGGAGAAAGTAGAGGATGGGAGGCCAGGAGGCATCGAAGGACCTGTGGTCCTGCTGGTCAAGCCCCCAAAGGCCCAGAGCACAGGGCCCAAGGCAGTCAGGGAAATGGTCTGAGTGTCCCCTCCTGATCACCAAGAGCAGGGATGTAGCCTACTGAGCCCAGGAAAGCAAAACCTAAGTGGTCATCAAGAGAAAGAGCTGGAATAGGGGGTAGCAAATCTGGCCATTCCACTGAGGGCTGCTCAGGGCTGGAGCCTCAGTTGTACAGAGCCTCCAGGAGACATAGGTACCCAGGACTGGGCCAGTCTGGCCTGCTGGGGCCTGGGCAGTTTGGCACATGACTGGAGGTTTTGTGGACTGCTCATCCTGTGAGGTTCAGGTGAGCACATGGAGGATCGCTGCCATGGAGAGGACGCCCAGAGATGAGGAAGGGAGGGCAGGACAAAGGAAGGGAAACTTACATCAAACTTTCCAGGGTTCTGCTGTAACTTCACTTTGCCTCCTGACAGGTACTGCCAAGCACGGCCCCGCAGAGAAGGCGGGATGCCCTTTTGGCACCGCAGACGAATCTGAAAATCAAAAGGACAGCTGAGCCCATGCAGCCACCCAGGCAGCTCCCCCAGCCCAGACCCTTTGCCAGTGCGTGGTGGGCCCTCAGTGCACACAGCAGCAAGAGTAGAAACGGGGAGAAAAGAGGACTTTCGCCAGGCAAGGTGGCTCACGCCTGTAATCCCAGCACTTTGGGAGGCCGAGGCGGGCGGATCACCTGAGGTCAGGAGTTCGAGACCAGCCTGGCCAACATGGTAAAACCCTGTCTCTACTAAAAATACAAAAATTAGCTGGGCATGGTGGTGGGCGCCTGTAATCCTAGCTACTTGGAAGGCTAAGGCAGAGAATCGCTTGAACCCAGGAGGCAGAGTTGCAGTGAGCCAAGATCACGCCATTGCACTCCAGCCAGGTGACAAAAGCAAAACTCCGTCTCAAAAAAAAAGAAGACTTTCCTACTGTTGCTACCGTGCAGATCCTAAGGTGTGGGGAGAGGAGGTGACTGCAGTTAGATATGCTAACACCAGGTGATGGCAGAGTCCCACATCCCTGGTGACAACACGGGCATTCCTGAGGTCTACCATGGAATTCTAGACCCTCATAACTATCTTCTGAATAAAAATGGAACCCTGCAGGCGGGCACGCTGGCTCATGCCTGTAATCCCAGCACTCTGGGGAGGCCGAGGAGGGCAGATCACTTAAGGTCAGGAGTTCGAGACCAGCCTGGCCAACATGGTGAAACCCTGTCTCTACTAAAAATACAAAAAATTAGCCAGGCATGGTGGTTGGCACCTGTAATCCCAGCTACTTGGGAGGCTGAGGCATGAGAATTGCTTGAATCCAGGAGGTGAAGGTTGCAGTGAGCTGAGATCGTGCCACCGCACTCCAGCCTGGGCGATAGAGCGAGACTCTGTCTCAGAAAAGAAAAAGAAAAAGGAACCATTACAAGTTGGGTGAACCCCATGGTCTGTCGCCTGGGAGGGCATTGCACTGTGTGCGGCTCAGCTGCAGCCCCAGGGAAGGTAGCTCATGAGATGAACCAGAATGTGCCCAGAGGTGTTGCCCAGGCACTTTCATGCAGGTATGTTGGTTTCAGCAGCCATGTGGTAGGATACCGCCAGCCTAGAGGGGAGAAATCTCAGCAGAACTCAGAAGGAAGATGGGAGCTGCTCAAATGGCTCCCTCTTTGTATTGGTCAAGAATCCCCTCTCTCCTCTCATTGACCCTGAGCTCCCAAGATCACTGGCCTGGGGCATAGGCAGCTGGCCTGAGTGTGAGTCCTGATCTCAGCTGTTGCTAAAATGGCCCAGGTCTTCCCTGCCACTCGCAGAATGGGAGAAGTGAGGGAGGAATTATTTGAGGCAGCTCATGACCCAGAGCTAGTGCTCAATTCCAGCTAGTTGTTTTTATTAGGAAAAGTTTTCCACGGGCAAAACTCAATCTGAAAACTATCAAAAGTATCATGTCTTTTACAAATGGGGAATTGAGGGTAGGGGAAAATTCGTGGGGGAAATTTCATCACACAAGCAGAGTGGGGGTAAATGTGTCATATGGTCAGAAACCCTACTACCTCCTAGCTGCACTGCACAGGCTGGAGGGATCCAGCCCCGTGTACTTTCTACATCACCAGTGGGCTCCTCCTGGGCTTGGGACCAGAATGATGCTCTGAAGGCGGTTGCCCTGACCTGTCGAGGTGGGTGAGGACAAAGGCTGGGGCATCACTCCTGTGAAATGCTGTCGTTGGGGAGGGGTGAGATGGCCAATGATACTCCCTCAACCCCTGCACTAAGCAGCCTGACCTGGGGATGAGCACTCAGGGCATGAGAAGAACATCTGGATCTGGGTTTGAATCTAGCGCTGACCTTCAGCCAACCACTTCTCAACTGTAAGATCTGAATGCTAATACCTCCTACTATGCAGAGTTGCCAAAGGAGTCCATTCGAGAGGGAAAATGTGCTTAGTGTGGGGTCTGACACACTGTCTGTGTTCAGTAAGTAATGGCTTCCTCTCTGCCCCTCCATCCCAGGTGGATGCTTGACACAGCTCAGGACCTCAGCTCACGCCTAACTTCCCCTCACCTAGAAACCCCCTTCAACAGTCCCCCTGGAAGCTCTCAGAAGAGGGAGCACAGAAGCCCTGGCCTTCCTGGTGCCCAGTGCAAATAAGAGAAAACTTTCCAAGGGTCAGAGAGAGTCAAGAACCAGGAAGGAGCCAGGCAGACAGGCTGAGGGTGGTGGGGGAAGAGTAGCAGTGGCTGGTCATAGGTGCCAAGTGAGAGCTTCTGGGACTGCCTAGAAAGAAGGCAGAGGAAGGGGGCTGAAGGGAACTGCCCAAGACTCAAGGAACAGTTTCCTGCAGCTGTGGGACAAGGGTCTCCTTAAGGAAGCCAACTTGGGCAGGCTGTGGCAAAAGGATGTGCTTTAGCCCAAAGCCACAGGCCCTTCAGGCTCTCCCATAGAGCCAAGCTCAGCAAGAGGCAGCCCCACATCATCACAGCCCCCATCATACTTGGCCTCCTCCAGGAGAGCCCTGGAACACTTCGCGGGGAGCAAAGAGCTGGGAGTACAGCCAGCCTTTCCCACTCTGGCCTCCTCAGCATAAAGGTGCTGGAGGGGGTCATCCCTACCCTGCCTGCCTTAGGGAGGATGGTAGGGACCAATAAGGATAAAGCATGAGAAAGTATTCCCAGAAACCACAGGATTACCATTCTCTGAGGCCAGGCCTTGGGAAAGGAGGTCTCCGATGAAAGCTGAGTGAGGCCACACCCTTGCCTGCTGAACTCTGTGAGGGCAGGGCCACTGCTTAAGCCTACCCCAGGGCAGGGCCCTGCGGGACGACAGCATTCCAGCCCCTGCCCTGCCTCCCTGCAGGACCAGAATTCTGTCCTAGACATGGCTGGGAGTCGCGGAAAGGAAGGCACCCTCCCAGCAGGACTATGTATGAGTCCAGGAGAAGTGTTGGGTCTGAGCCCACTTCCTGAAACAGGTATTACCCTTCCTGTGTCATGACTTCCTGACCAGAGGGAGAACTCAAGCCTCCACAGGCAGGCTGGAAGAGCCCCCAGGGCAGGGCCCGGTGTGGCCACAGCTGAGGTGGCAGGACAGGCACCCAGTGGATGGTTCTGGACTGGAGAAAAGCAGTGGGTTAGGCCTCTGGGCACAGTGGATTGAAGCACTTCCTGTGGAGGCCTCAGCTGGGCAGGGGCAGGGGCAGGTCTCGGGCTCTAACCACAATGCCAGGAAAGAAAAGGGGAAGTGCCCGCTGCTACTCTGCTGAGAGGTGCTCCCCAAAGCTCCCCTCTGGAATCCCTATTTTCAAGAACGCAGAAGGTCCCTGCCAACCACCAGTCACCACAACAGATTGCTGGAGAGCAAGCTACAGCTCAGAGTAAGAGCCAGAGGAACCATGAGGCAGGGAAACAGAGCCAGAGTCAGGCAGGAAGCAGCTGAGGAATAACTGTCTTAACATTGTTTTTTTAAAAAAGAGATAGGCTGGGTGCGGTGGCTCATGCCTGTAATTCCAGCATTTTGGGAGGCCGACGCAGATGGATTGCTTGAGCTCAGGAGTTCCAGACCGGCCTGGGCAACATGGTGAAACCCCATCTCTACAAAAATTACAAAAATTCCCCAGGTGTGGTAACATGTGCCTGTGGTCCCAGCTACTCGGGAGGCTGAGGTGGGAGGATC
Organism: Papio anubis; assembly: GCF_008728515.1. Lineage (NCBI taxonomy): Eukaryota > Metazoa > Chordata > Mammalia > Primates > Cercopithecidae > Papio > Papio anubis. Next base: position 20,434,781 of record NC_044991.1, on the reverse strand, counting down.
ACTTAACTCCAGGAATTTGAGGCTGCAGTGAGCCAAGATCATGCTGCTGTACTCCAGCCTGGGTGACAGAGTGAGACCCCGTTTTAGATAGATGATAGATAGACAGATAGATAGATAGATAGATAGATAGATAGATAGATAGATAGATAGATAGACGGACAGAGAGACAGACAGAGAGAGAACAACAAGCAAGAGCCCAGGTCTGGGTGAGCCTCCCTTCTCATAGCACAGGGCTTCACCGTCTATGACACCGTCTACGAAGCACTTACCACCACTTTGTGGGGAACAACAACAGGATTATCACTCCCACTTGGCCAAAGAAACTGAGGTTGAGAGGGTGAGGTGACTTGCCCAGAAGTTCTATAGTTAGCCACAGGTGTGAAGAGAGGAAAGGAGTGGGGCTGGACCCAAGTCTATATACCTGATGGTCGGTCTGGAGCTTTCTGTGAGGACTTGCAGCCAGCTGTGCCAGCCTGGACCAGACCAGAGTGTCAGCTGATGAGAGCGGGCAATAGGGTTCATTCTGTGCCTTGGGAACTTGTACAGAGAGACCCTAGCTGTAAGGCTCGGAACAGGCCTCCTCTAGGCCAGGTACTAACACCACCATGCCGAGGGCAGCCAAGGACATCAACACACACACTTAAGAGTGGTGGGCAAGAACATTCCCACAGGGCAATCGAGCTAGTGTCTAAAGATAGCCTAACTTGAAAAGGACTACTGGGTGATTTCATTTTTGTAAGACTATTATTAAACTGTGAGGTTACTTTCTTCTTTCTTTGGCCAGGAGTCAAGAGGGAGGTCATCAAATTAATCTAGAGGGTAAAGAAGGCCTCGTACTGTGGTAGTTAAGAGGGAAGGTGCTAAAGGTACACTGCTTGGGTTCAAATTTTGATGACCAGGCCATCAGTAAAGTGGGGATACTACTATTACTAACCTCACACTAGGATGCTATAAGGAATTATCCCAAGCACGAAGCAAACGTTCCATACATGCTAGTTACTGGCAGTATTGTAAAGTCCTCCTTGATAGCTGGTAAGCAGCACTGAAGTCCTTCTCCTGGGAAGGCTATAGGAAAGCTGTGTTACAGCTGTTGGCTAAGAATGGCTTTGAGGTTTAGCTCCAGGACAACGTTCTGCATGAATCTGAAGTCACTGTGTGAGGGCCCAACCTTCCCCCTGCCTTCAAGCCAGCTTCTGTCTTGCACTGGCAGTTGGAGGACACCTAAGGCATCTGGCAGTTAGAGAAGCCCCTGCTTTCCTAAGCTGATGAAGTTCCTCCCTCTTCCTCCTCCTCCCCAAGCTGCCAACTCCCAGCCCGAGACCTGAGGCCAGGCCCCTCACCTTTTTGTGCTTCTTGGCCATCCATTTGTCCCAGTTGTTGAGCATGTCCAGCCACTTGGACTCCCTCTGCCTCAGCACCTCCAGGGGGACTTCCTCCAGCCTGTGGAGCAGAGGGCAGGGCCTGTGAGAGGTGCCAAGGGAAGCAAAGGCCCTGACTTCGTTCCCAGCTGCCAGCCTGGTCAGACCTCCATTCTTCCTGCCTACCATCCCTGCTGTTCCCCTCAGGACTGCTACCTCGGACCACCGTCCTATTGCAGATGAGAGGGAACACGCCACCTCCCCACCCACTGCCTCAAGGCATAAGCTAGAGACACAGCAGGTGGTTCAAGTGCCTACTCCCCTAATGTGGCCAGGGGCCACGGTGCCTCTCTGAGGCAGAGGCTGAGTGAGTGTCTGCATCTGTGCACCAAAGCAAAGCATTCCTGTCCTGGGTCTGCCTTAGTCAATAAGCCTCTTCGGAGGGCCGGTATACAAGGTGCAGAGTTGAACACAAAAACTAGTCAAACGAGTACAGAAATAACATGCTCACCTCTTTACTTCAGCCAAACTCATTACTCAGAGTTTCCCCATTTATGCCCTGGCCCTTTCCCACCTCTCAGCCTTTACTCATGCCAGTCCCTTTGCAGGAATGTTTCCCAAATTGTCTCCACCCATCGAAATCCTACACACACTTCAAAGCCCCATCAAATACCACTTCTTATATTTGTAGATCTTCTGACCGGGCAGCTAGCACAACTGTGTTGCACTGTTCTAGGGCGAGGGTCTCCGGGCGGGTTGTGGGGATGCCGTCCCATGATTAAAACAAAGTCCTGACCTTCATGGAGTTGATGTTCTGGTGGGCACTGAATGTGGGGGAAACACCTCAGCACCAAGGTGCTTTTTTGTGCTTTCTTAACAGAAGAAGATATTAATGACAGACGAGGAAACAGGCTCAGAGAGGTAAGATACCCAGGAAAGGTATCTTGCTCCGCGTCCAACAGCAAATCAGTGGAAAAACCCAGACTCAAATCCAAGTCAGGTCCCAGCCAAGAGCCAGCATACAGTGCTGCCTGACCTCTCAGAAAGGAGCACAGGGTCAGAGGCAGCTCAGAGGAGGTTCTCAGGAACAGGACACGGTGGGGCTGGGGCTTGGCCCAGGCCTGAGTCTCTGATCCTCTCTCTGCCGGAAGGAAATATGCTACTGTGACTTTTACTGGTTGGAAGAGCAGAGGGAGGGGCCCTGGCAGAGCTGAGGCCTCTAAGACACAAAAGGGAAGGTCTTCTTCAGTGCATTTTATCTGGGGAACTGCCCAGGCCTGAGAGCAGCCTTGGAACTGAATGTCTGAGAAAGGACTACAGCCTAGGCAAAGGAGGCCCCCTCAAAGCACTGAAACAAGGCACCCCCCACCTTGAACTGCTGCCCCTCTCACCACCTAGAGGCAGAACTAGGACATGAGTTACTCCTTTCCATGCTTTTCCTGATAAGAGCAAAGCAGGGACCACGCCTTTACAAAGGGTCAGGTAATTTACAAAGGGATGTGTATCTCCGGGCAACCCCCAAACATCCCAGGAGCAGAAACTAAGGGCCCACACCTCCCAGGCCATGGTACCTTCCACCACCTATAATGCACTGCTTATGCAACAAGTCAGGGGAACAGCCTTCTAGTTAACCAGTCAGAAGGGTGCCCAAACTGAGTCAACAGGAAGTTCTGGCAATTATGGATATAGATAATGGCTGATCCAATATCCCCACTGCACAGACGAAGAAAATGAGGCTTACAGAGGGCAAGGTTTTCACTTGAGATTACCAGTTTCCAAAGAACTCATAGGTGATTAAATATGTCTATTTGATACCTCAACCCTCAGTCTGGCTTTATTGATAAAATCTAACTGCAGGGACTCAGAGACGCCCATTCTCCCAACTGCAGATACACAGAGGAACATGTTAAATTCGGAGTTCTTTTAACTGATGCCAGATTAACAGCTCTGGCAGTTTCAAACCTCCAGTGTCAAACCTCAAACCGGAATTTCAAAAGAGTACAAAACAAACTACCATATTTCCTGGATTCTAAGACACCACTGATTTTAAGCTACACCATTGACTTGGTAAGATCTCAGAAACAAACAAAAAAGCCACTACTACTTTAAATGTGCATGTCAATTGAAAGATCTGTTTTGATCTTTTAAATCCTAAATTGGGAAAATTTTGAGGCAATATGGCCATCTGAATGGCCTTTCCTTTAACAACAGAGGAGTTTAATCTACCTGGAGATGGTGAGAAGGAAGACACTGGAGGTCTGGCTATACCTGGCACTCAGCGTACCACATGCTCTCTAACGGCAGGTAGGTATCTCTAGGCACAGGATGTGCTCCTGAAACACTGCAGGCTATATATATATATATATATATATATATATAAAATTATTATTATTTTTAATCAGAAGGTTCACATATCCTTCAGTTAACTCAGTCAGGATCTTAGAAAGCATCTGATCCAACTGCTGTCTGATATAGAAATCCTTTCTACAATAGGCAAGTCCCCTTCCTTCTCTGAGCCTCAGTTTCCCTATATGCTTGTACAGCCTATCTTATGAATTGGAACCTCTAAGGATGCCCAGAGAGGAGCTGTGAGATGAAGCTGGGGCCAGAGGGGTCCCTGAAAATAGTGTGACAGTGTAGAAGCCCTGAGGTGGCTTCCTCCTGACAGTGGAGAGGGCAGGAACCAATTGCTAGTGAGAGAGAAGCTGGCCCGGTATAAGGGACCAAATGGCCCATGGGGGATGTCGCAAACCTGGCGGCCTCACTCATCCTCCAGAAAACCCCTCCTTCCTTAAGGTAGCCTAAGGGAGTCTCTGAAGCCAAAAGAGACAAGTGAGACCAGTTTCTTGTGGCTCAGTCACTGCTGGAACTCCTCCAGGGATGGGCCTTCCTTACCTCCAGGTGAAGTCACCCTATTGTTAAACAATTTCCACTGCTAAAGCTTTCTTCCCCACATTATGCCAAAATTGTCCTAGTAACTTCTACCTGTAATCTCAACACCCCTTTTGAGGCCACACAATTCTAGACCCCTCCCATACCAGGCGCACACATTTTTATCCCTCATCATCCACTCACCCCTACCTGAATGCCTTTTCTTCTCCCTTCTCCAAGTGACAGTAACCCTTCAGAGCCCAATATTACATTAAAAACCACAACTACAACAATAATAATATCAGCAACAGTAGTTACCATTTGTAGATTATTTACTACTTATAATTTTCTTCTCAATGCTTCACATACCTTTATCACATGTACCTTTTGTAATAACCCTACTATAACATCATTCTCCCCTTTTTATTTTATTTTTTTGAGACAGAGTTTTGCTCTTGTTGCCCAGGCTGGAGTGCAATGGCGCGATCTTGGCTCACTGCAACCTCCGCCTTCCGGGTTCAAATGATTCTCGTGCCTCAGCCTCCCAAGTAGCCGGGATTACAGGCGCCCGTCACCACACTCGGCTAATGTTTTGCATTTTTAGTGGAGACAGGCTTTCATTATGTTGGCCAGGCTGGTCTTGAACTCCTGACCTCAGGCAATCCACCAGCCTTGGCCTCCCAAAATGTTGGGATTACAGGCGTGAGCCACTGTGCCCGGCCCATTCTCCTCATTTTAAAGTAGAATTCGAGGCTTAGTAAGGTTAAGAGTGTTCCTTAAGACCATATAGCTATAAGTGGCAGAGCTGGGACTCAAACCCAGGCCTGACTGACTCTACAGCTCATGCTCTTGACCCTTGTACTACACTTCTCTGCCTCCACAGGCCAAACCCTCAGCCTCCACACAGCCTGCATGCCTGCCTGCCTGCGCAGATCTCGTAAAATGTCCTCCAACCTGAAGATCTTCATCCTGGCTCAGAACACCATGTCTCACACTTTTTAAACTGAGACCCACACAAACACACATACACACACACAACCAGGACACATTTTAGGAAACAAGTTGCCCTTACATATACTAATGCACTCTGATATTTCCAGATTGATTTTATATTATTCTATTCTATTGTTTTAAATGCTGGTCACAAGCTCCTAAAACTGATTTCAGCACCAACTGATAAATGAGTCAAGCCATTAAGTGTGAAATACGCACTTCATTACCACTTGCTCATATTACTCAGCACTGTCCCTCCCCAAATGGACCAGGTCTTAAACTTCTTCTGTGACTCCCACCACACCCCGCCCCCGCAGGTGTTCAACAGCTGCCTGCCTGGCTTTCTCCATGACATCATTACGCTCATCTGCACTGCATCAGGGCTACAAGTTACTTCTGTCTTAGAAATTGTACGTGTCCCTCTAATAGCTCAGTGAAGTGGGGCCCTCACAGATTAATTACCATTTCCATTTGGCCCATGACAGACTTGGCCTGATCAGAGAGGTTGTATGACTTGGACAAAGTCACAAAGCTAATAAGTAAGTGGCTGACCCAGGGCTTCCCCTCTGTCACAGTGGCCAATATGCTACTTCTAGCTCCCCGGGGAAGGCTGTGGGGAAATCAGGCCCTTCTCCAGATGCTTCTGTGTGGCTCCATCTCTGGCCCCCAAGCCACTGGAGACAGTCTAACCCCCTCCTACAGTGTTCTGACTGCCTCACTGAGTGGCCTGCCCGTACCTAGCAATGCTCAGAGACACCAATACACTGGATGGGATGGTTTGCCAGCACAACCTCAGGTGCAGATGGTAAGCCTGCCTAGGCCATCTGGCTTTTTTTGTTGTTGTTGAGACGGAGTCTCACTCTATCGCCCAGGCTGGAGTGCAGTGGCACGATCCTGACTCACTGCAACCTCCGCCTCCTGGGTTTAAGCGATTCTCTTGCCTCAGCATCCCAAGTAGCTGGGGCACCACCACACCCAGCTAATTTCTGTATTTTCAGTAGAGATGAGGTTTCACTATGTTGGCCAGGATGGTCTCAATCTCTTGACCATGTGATCCGCCCGCCTCAGCTTCCCAAAGTGCTGGGATGACAGGTGTGAGCCACTGCACCTGGCCAGGGCAATCTGCCATTTGCTTGCAGCCCCAGCTTCTGAGGAGGAAAGGCTTAGAGGAGACAAAGGTGGCACCTAATCACAGATCTTGTCAGGCTCCTGGACTGGAACAGGCTTAGCCATGCTGTGCCATGTCATGGTCCAAGGCAGCAGTGACACTCTGCTGACCCCATTCTCTGTAGGTTCCCAGTTTCCTAGCGTTCTCCCAAAACCCAGAGGCTTGAGGCTTCCAAAAGTTCAGAAGGACAAGACTGCCTCCCAGGCTACTGAGACCAAGGGTTGAGGTTCTCTCTTCCCTTGTCCTTCTAGACATCTGCTTTCTGCCCAAGCACATCTCAGCACGTCTGGCTAGGCAGGTTCAGCAAGGGCAGTGCCCATGCCCATCACCTCCTTATCCTAGCTTGTCGTGGGAGATAAACCTGGATACCAAGGAACCCGTCTACACCCTCCTCCAAACCTCACTCCCTGAACCAGCTCAAACAAAGAGAAATACACCCTAAGCAGAAAGTCTGAGGTCACAGACCACAGGACTGATCCTCCTCTCACCCATCAGGGAAATCAGGTGGGGTGTAGGGTAGAAGAAATGGAGTGGGGACTTGAAGTCAACTGAGCTAGTACTCCAGTTCCTCTGTCTACTAACTGGGAGACCATGTGCAAAACATGTGACCTCCTAAGCCTCAACTTCATCTTTAAGTGGGGTCATAAAGCACACCTCATCTTTTATAGGGCTGCAATGAGGAAGAAATGTGTACAAGGGCCCAGCCTGGTAGGTGGCCAGCAAATGGCAGCTGTTAGGTGACTGGTATTTGCAGCTTAACTAGCACTTTCACATCTCCTTCCTCATCTGACTGGTCCCCATACACAGGCCTTTGAGGAAGGCAGGGCGTGATTACCACCATTTTACTCATGAAGCAATTAAGGCTCTGAGAGATTACTTAATTTGCTCAATGGTAAACAAACTCTAACTCCTGGCCGCTGATCCCAGCTCTACAGCTTTACAGCTGTGTGAAACAGGGCTGGCTGCTCTGCTCTCTGAGCTTCCAGTTCCTCATCTGTAACCCAGGAGGAATGCCACCTCCTCGGAGAGCATTGGTAAACATGATGTGAGGCAGTAAGAGCTGACACATTTCATGCGCTGGCCGTGTACTAGCTCTGCCAAGCACTACACAGGCACACAATCCCCCAAGGAAATAGCTTTAATTATCTCCATTTAATAGACAAGAACACTAAGATTCAGCACAGTGGAGTAATATGCCCAAGGTTACATAGCCTGGAAGTAGAGGCTGCCATCCGAGCACTAAACTCTCCAAGACATATACCACGCTCACACCACGGCTTCAATCCCTGTCACATTCTCTTCCCTCTTCTTATCACCCTCTGTGCCGAGAAAGGCAGGAGTGAATAATGTGAAAATCACCCCTCACGCTTGGGTCTCCAGGATGGAGAGGAGGCAGCTGGAGGAAGTCCCACCAAACTGTGGAAAACTGGGAAGTGGATGTGCAGGGGAGCAGGGCCATCACCAATCCAGAGGGCTTCCCTCTCCACCCAGAGCTTGAAAGTGAAGTGAGGACAAGCAAAAGGCTGACCTGTTTTGCATACTAGGCAACAACCTTTGGAGTTCACTACCCTAAGAGGTGGTAATGAATGAAGGTATAAATGGCTTTTAGACCAGTTCCATAAGAAGTGATGATGGGAAACCAAAGTGCAGGAAAGGGTAGGCTGGTGGTGTGCAAATGGCTGTCAGGACTGGGAAACCTATGAGATCATGCAGTGAGGCCATCCCCTCCCCAGAAGGTAAGCAGTCTGCCTGAGGCCACGCACACTGTGAGTTGGTAGGAAAAACGAAGACGGTCTGCAGCAGCCTGGCACTCCCTTCTGGGGCCCGGCCACCCCTGCCTGGGAGCCGGCTGGCAGTGTCCAGGCTCCCTGTCTGAGTGAGAGAATCTGGCTTGCTTCACTCTCCCTCCTTCCCAATGCAGGCTAATTCTGGGGCTGCCTGTCTTCCCCATGAGGAATTCCCTGGCTCTGCTCCTTCCAGTGCTGGGTCAGTGCACAATGGTAAACAGGTTCTCTCCACCCTTTACTGGCCTTGGTGCCCTGGACCTCTGCCCAGCTCTCCACTCCACTCAACTCCACCCTACTCAGTGTGAGAAATGGTTCCTTTAGGCACCAGCCTTGCTGGCTCCCAAAAAGAAAAACCAAGGAACCCACCCTCCTCTGATGCACTCATAGGGAAGGGCACAGACCACAGAAGAAACCCCAAAGCAGCTCTCCCTGACGACTGCAGAAAGGTGTTAGACAGGGTCTCACTCTGTCGCCCAAGATGGAGTGCAGTGGCATGATCTCAGCTCACTGCAGCCTCCGCCTTCTGGGCTTAAGCGATCTTCCCACCTCAGCCTCTTGAGTAGCTGGGACCATAGGCTCATGCTACCATGCCCCACTACGTTTTGTATTTTGTGTAGAGACAAGGTTTCGCCATGTTGCCCAGGCTAGTCTCAAACTCCTGGGCTCAAGTGATCTGCCTGCATCAGCCTCCCAAAGTGCTGGGATTACAGGCATTAGTCACTGTGTGCCGCCCGAGACTATTCTCAACAGAAGACATCCCTTCTCCAAATCCCAGCTCCCACCAGGCAGAGTGCTGCTTGAAATTCCCTTGCTGGTGACTGGGTCCTTGGATCACAATCTCACTGCAGGCACCCAGGGGCCACCCTGACTCATCCTTACCAAACTGCTAGATCTCATTGATAGATCTTGCCAAAATTAGTCTTGACTCACTGTTTATATAAGACCTCTCCTCTACCCAGACTCGTCCATGGCTCCCTACTGCCCTCATTATCCAACAGAAACCTCAGGACCTGTAGCTGGGCATTATGGCACACGCCCTGCAGTCCCAGCTGCTCGGGAGACTGAAGTGGGAGGATCACTTGAGCTCAGGAGTTTGAAGCTGCAGTGAACCATCACTGTGCCACTGCACCCTAGACCGGGCCACTGGCTCACAGGGCAAGACCTTTTCTCAAAACAAACAAACAAAAAAACAAATAACAACAATAACAACACCAGAAAAAACAAAGAAACTTCAGGCCCTGGATCTCAAGGCCCTCCTGTTCCCCTGCACATCCCTTTCTCCCCTAGTCCCATCTCTAGAGGCCCCTACCCTGAGCCATCTTCCTTCAACCTCCATTCAATTTTGGTGCCATCATCTTGGGAAGCCTCATTCCGAACTCCTTCTCATCTCTACAAAGCCTCTCCTAACTACTCCAGGGACAGAACACAATCAGCCCCTCATTATATTCCATGCACACCTTTCTAGAACCTGTGTTCCAGGCTCTGAATCTACAAAGATGAATAAAATGTGGTCTCTGCCCTTGAGGAGGTCAATCTGACAGCGACAAATGGGTAGGTAAATAACTAGCACACAGAGAAGAAATGCCATCACAGGAGCATGTAGAGGGGGCTAGGAGACTGCAAAAGGACCCCAGGGTGAGGATGGGCTGTTTAGAGAAAGCTTTAAAGGGGTGTTGACTTTTGAATTGGAGTTTGAAGGATGACAGCAAGTAGCTAGGCTGAGAAAGGGGAAAGGACACACTAGGCAAAATAGTATGTTCAAATGCAAGTTAATAGAAAAGGGAATGACTTGTTCGGGGAATGTGAGCAGTCCAGTGGGACAGGTGGAGCTTCTCCACCTGAAGGCTGCTCTGCAGAGGCAGCATTTCATGAGAAGGTGCATTCCTGGAGGGCAGGGGCTCTCTTGGCCTCATTCTCTGCAGTGTGTCCCAGGCCTGATACCTAGCTGGTGCTCAACAAATATGTGTGTGTGTGTTGTTGTTGTTTTGAGACGGAGTCTTGCTCTGTTGCCCAGGCTGGAGTGCAATGGCGCAATCTCAGCTCACTGCAACCTCTGCCTCCCGGGTTCAAGCTTTTCTCCTGCCTCAGCCTTCTGAGTAGCTGAGACTACAGGCATGTGCCACCACACCCAGCTAATTTTTGTTTGTTTGTTTATTTATTTATTTATTTATTTATTTATTTATTTATTTTAGTAGAGACGGGGTTTCACCATGTTGGCCAGGATGGTCTCAATCTCCTGACCTCATGATCCACCCACCTCGGCCTCCCAAAGTGTGGGGATTACAGGCGTATAAGCCACCTCGCCTGGCCAACAAATGTGTGTGTTGACTGATTCATGAGCTTGGTGACCTCAGACCCTCTGAATTTCATTACGTGTTGTCAGCAGTAACGAGGGAATATGCTCCTCTACCTTGAGATCAGGTGGGTAAAGCATAGTAAGAACTTGGTAAAGAGCATTCCCTCTCTAGCCTGGTACCAGCTCTAGATCCTCCTCAAAGCCCAGCACAGGGTTGAGCACAGATCTGCTTGATGATGGCATTTTATAACATTACAATTCTAATATTCAATTAACTTAACTGAATTCTGTTATAACACTTACCAGTCGCTTGCTATGCACCAGACACTGTGTTCAGCACTTAACTACTTTATTTCATTTAATCCTGACAAGCCCATGAGATAAGTCCTCTAATTATCAACTCCCTTTTGTGAATAAGGAAACTCAGGTTCTTCAGAAAGACAATAACTGGCCAAAGTCCAAGTCAAGCAGGGGATGGCACTGGAAAGTGAATCCAGGCCCTGCTCATCTCTCCCTCTGTCACTCAACTCCACCACCAAGTGCTGTCCAGTAGGCTAGGGATACATAGCCTTGCTCCTGAGGAGCTTGGAGCTCAGTGGACTCAGAGACACAAGCTGTGTGATGCTTGGCAGGTCACTTTGCCTCTCTGGGACTTGGTTTCTGCTTCTGTAAAATGGGGACTACGATGATAAATGCTCTCACAGAATTAAACGAGGTGATGTAGGTGAAAGCCTCATCCATCATACAGGCTCCTCTATGAAATGGCATTACAGTGACTATCCTGGGAGGATGGAGGGGTCACTCAGAAGCAGAACAGGAAGCTCAGGATGAAAGTCTACATGGTGCCAGGCACAGTAGCTCATGCCTATAATCCCAACATTTTGGGAGGCAGAGGCCAGAGGATTGCTTGAGGCCAGGAGTTTGAGACCAGCCTGGGCAAGAGAGTGAGACCTTGTCTCTACAAAATTCTTTTAAAAATTAGCCAGGCATAGTGGTGCATGGCTGTAGCCATAACTACTCAGGAGGCTGAGGTGGAAGATTGTTTGAGCCCAGGAGTTCAAGGCTGCAGTGAGCCATAATCATGCCACTGCACTCCAGCCTGGGCGACAGAGAAAGACCCCGACTCAAAAAAAAAAAAAAAAAAAAAAAAACACAAAAATCCCACAAAAAAACCACAGAGGAGGGTGGTGGTAATTATTAAGCAAACTTGGACTCCTTCCCCAAGCGACTGCTACCACCCAGGAGGACAGAGGCCCTGGGCAGCACTCTGGTTGCAAGCCTTGAGTTGAATCTTTTGGGAGGCCCACCTTTGCTCTTACTTCTGCTTATCTTTACAGACCAAAGAAAGGGAAGGTCAGGCCCTCAGATCAGAGCCCTGCTCCAGATGACTCAGCGAGGAACTCATGGGGGGATTCCCAACCTGCCCTGGCAGGCCAGGAAGCTCCAGACCACAGGCTGAGTGGGACTGGCTCCTGCCTAACCCTCACAGTCATGGGTAGGTTGGAAGAGCATGTGAGGGAAGCCAGATCTTCAACCCAAAGCTGCATTGCTCTCTTACCATTATGCTAAATGCCTGAGGTGAAATCTCACAGGGTAATTTACACTTGAATTGTGAGAGCCACCATGTTCCACAGAGCCCTTTGTGACAGACACTGTGCTGAGTGCTTTACTAACAATATCTCCCTTAATCCTAATAATACTCCCGCTCCCAATGCCACCGCCACACCCAGGGAATTTTTTTGTATTTTTAGTAGAGAGATGGTTTTGCTATGATGCCCAGGCTGGTCTTGAACTCCTGGACTGAAGTGATCTGCCCATCTCGGCCTCCCAGAGTACTGGGATTACAGGCGTGAGCTGCAGTGCCGGCCTACGTTCTCCTTTTTTGTGAAGCCAAGACAGATGAAAGGGAAAACAGCAGCATTCTCCAAAAGTGGCTGGCCAGGGAAGATCGCTTCTGGACTCAGTGTCCAAGACCCAAAGCACTGAGGAGGGACAGGAGTTCTCCAAACTTATGCTCCTTCACCGGGCCACTCATGACCCAGCTGCTCCTGCCTTGTCTTGGGGTACATATGAGGAGCTGTGTGTGGAGTCCTGGGACAGGAATTGTGTCATCCTTCATGACAACTTAGCAACAAAAACAACCTGAGAAGCCTGGTAGGAGAAGTGCAGACACTTGGGGCTGGGCTGAAGTCCTAAGCTGGGACAGGAAGGGAAGGAGGAGAGGCCACACAGTGGTCACCAACTTTGGTAAGATGGGAAATTGGGAAAGAGGAGTGCTAGGTGCCAGGCCCAGTTCCATCACTTGTTCACCTATGGTTTCCTTATCAGGAAATAGGATAAAATAATAGCCTACCAATTTCCCATTGCTCCCATAAGGGTCACTGAGAGGCAGTGGAAATGAAAGCACTTTGCAGACTAAAGAGCTAGATAAATCAAAGCATCCCTTGATTTGATTACATCCCCAAAGAGCTGAGGGACACCGATCCCGCACACAAAGAGAAGTCCAGCCTGGTATGGTAGTTCATGCCTCTAATCCCAGCACTTTGGAAGGCAGAGGCAGGAAGATCACTTGAAGCCAGGAGTTCAAGACCAACCCGGGCAAAAAAGTAAGACCCTGTCTCAATCAATCAACAAGAGAGGTCCTCTCCCAAAAGGAACAGAGCATGCTAGGAGCACTGGCTTCTGTGGCATGTGCCATGGTGACCCCCCTGAACTTCCGTGGTACCGCATACAGAACTTCTCAAAGCACTATTTTTTTTTTTTTTTTTTTTTTGAGATAGGGTCTCCGTTGCCCAGGCTGGAGTGCAGTGGTGCAATGGCTCACTGCAGCCTTGATTTCCCAGGTTCAAGTGATTCTCCTACCTCAGCCTCCTAAGTAGCTGGGACAACAGGTGCACACCACTACGCCTACCTAATTTTTAAATTAGCAGATATAGAGATGGGATCTCCCTATGTTACTCAGGCTTCAAAGCACTTTTCATATACTCCACGGTCAGTCTCAGGATGTCAGATGTAGCTGTCTTCAACACCATCCCACCAAAATTGCCTTAGTTGGCTGGCACACTGGCTCATGCCTATAATGTAAGCACTTTGGGAGGCTGAGGAGGGAGGATCGCTTGTGCCCAGGAGTTTGAAACCAGCCTGGGCAACATAGTGAGATTCTGTCTCTACAAAAAGTAAAAAAAACTAGCCAGGCATGGTGGCTTGAGTCTGTAATCCCAGCTGCTCAGGAGACTGAGGTGGGAAGATCACTTGTGCCTGGGAGGTTGAGGCTGCAGTGAGCTATGATTGCACCACTGCATTCCAGCCTAGGTGACAGAGCCAGATCCTGTCTCCTAAAAACAAACACACATACACACACACCTACAAACTGCGTTATTTTTATGTGGGGGAAACTGAGGTTAAAAAAGTTAAGCAACTTTTGCTGGGCATGGTGGCTCATGCCTGTAATCCCAGCACTTTGGGAAGCCAAGGTGGGTGGATCACCTGAGGTCAGGAGTTTGAGACCAGCCTGGCCAACATGGCAAAACCCCCGTCTCTAGTAAAATGCAAAAATTAGCCAGGCATGGTGGCGGGCACCTAAAATCCTAGCTACTCGGGAGGCTGAGGCATGAGAATCGCTTGAACCCGGGAGGCGGAGGTTGCAGTGAGCCGAGATCAATTGTGCCATTCCACTCCAGCCTGGGCAAAAGAGCGAAACTCCATCTCAAACAAAACAAAACAAAAAAAACAAGATTAAGCAACTTTCTCAAGGTCACACAGCTAGTTAGCGGCTCAGTAAGGCACAGGGCTAAGGTCTCCAGATCTCTGTTCAGCAGTGTTTGTTTACACTATGTTCCTAATCCAATTATCTAATTTGATCCTCACAATCCTTTGTATACAACCACACCTGGTAACTTCTTTCTCTTTTTGAAATTTTTTTTAGAAATGGGGTCTCGCTCTGTCACCCAGGCTGGAGTGCAGTGGCACAATCATAGCTCACTGCAGCCTCAAACTCCCAGGCTCAGCCTCAGCCTCCGTAGTAGCTGGGACTACTGGCACGTGCCCAGCTAATTTATTTTTTAGAGACGGAGTCTCACTATGTTGCCCAAGCTGGTTGAAACTACTTGTTTAATGTCTGATTTCCCTGTGAGGGCAGGATCAGGTCTATATCCTGAGCCTAGCACAGGGCTGCACATATAGTAAGTGCTGGGTGAAGAAAACTGAAAGCATTAGCCCCATGGTTGGGTGAGGGATGTGCCTAAGTCACATATTACAAAGGTCAGTGGTGGAGCCATCACTGACACTCTTGACCCCTGTGCCTGGTTCAGAGCCCTTTCTCAGGGCTCTAGCCTAAAATCCACATTTCCAGCCAGAATCTCGCATCTCTGAGATGCCACTGGTGGTGCCCCTCGTAAGTGCTGAGGAGTTTGCCTTCTCATAGGTTTTGTCCCAGCCAAGGCACCACCTCTAAGAACAGAATAAAGGTGCTAGGTGAGGTCAAACAAGCCTCCAGTTGCCATCTGCCTCCCCTTGATCAGTGTATGCTGTGTCCAAAGGCCCAAACCCTCCCCAGTTGCCATACCACCCTAAGGTAGGTTTTCCATGTCCTCAGGTGCCACTCCTCTCTTCTGGTTCTCCTTGCATCCTTCCTTGCCATCCAACATGTCTGCCAGGCAGAGACGAGGAAGCTCAACACTGCTTAACCTACTCCTTCCCCAACCAGGTCAGCCAACCCACTCTCCTGCTGGAAGGAGATAAAGAACCCCTTGATGTGCCCTGAGCAAGCCAGCCATACCAGGCACCTTGGGGAGCCCAGAGCTGTGACACAGCACAGTCACTAGCAGCCCACTGCCCACTTCAGAGGAAGGCCACAACTGGACTTGCTTCCTTGTAGCCAGAGGGCTCTAGAATGGACTCTGTAAGAGGCCAAAGCCACTTCAGCTAGTCCAGAGTCTTCCTACCTCTCCATGAGCCCACATGGCAGTCATGAACCAAGCTCTAATGATTTGCCAGCCTCTTTATCCTCACTGCTCCAGACCTCTTCAAGGTCTCACCTTTTAGGCCATTCTTGATTCTCCCAACAGGTCTCACTGCCTACAGTCCAGCTCCTCTTTAGGTCACCTTCCATGCCAGACCTGAACTAACTTTTATGCAACAGAGGAGGCCTCAGCCTGACATTCAAGGCTAGACTCGGACCGCCCAACCCATTTCCTTAACCTACCCTTGCTTTGTATCATCCTACTGCCTCCCGTTCTTCTTGTCGTCTCTGCCATTGGCTCAAACAACTGCTTTTGGGAGGGACATTGCACATGGGTCCCCTCTCATCCAAAGGACAGCCCTGCCTTGCCTCTTTTGAAACCTGGATCAAATGCTACTACTTTCTAGGCTCCTGTAGGTGGGGCTGGCTGCTTTTTCCTCTATACTCCCAGGGGAACTGCATGCCTCGATGACAGCCTTCATCATTCAACACTGGAAAGATTTGTCTGTGGTTCTATTTTTCAGCAAGTCTGTGAGTGCCTTGAGGGCAATAAAACACAGACGTCTTGTTCAGTTCTGTATCTCTTGCCCAAATCACAGGGTCTGACAGAGTAGATGCTCAATAAATGTGTGGTAAATCAGCTGCTAAGATGGATAAGCTGGCAAAAGTAAGCCTTGGTTTGCTCTCCCAGGCTGCTG
This sequence comes from Papio anubis, assembly GCF_008728515.1. NCBI lineage: Eukaryota > Metazoa > Chordata > Mammalia > Primates > Cercopithecidae > Papio > Papio anubis. The sequence goes on along the minus strand of NC_044991.1, from coordinate 20,418,650 downwards.
GGTCTGCTGAGTCTTTCTCTACCTGAGGAGGCATTGAGTGCTAAGCTATGGCAGCCTCTGAAGACCCGGACAGGGCACAGAATGCAGTAGGGTAGGGTAGGAGGAGGAGAGATGGGAAAGGGAAGGATGAGACAGAGAAAGCCAAAGTTGGCATGAAATCCTAGGTGGGGGCTTCTAAGCAGGTTAAGTATCAGGAGCATTGACTTGCCAGTGGGGTGGCCAGTACAGTTTTCTCCCTGCCAGAGAGGGTCTCTGGGCCCAGGATTGCGGCAATAGATTTACCAGGGGCAGACTAATCAGTTAAAGGAGGCCTCTTACCCCTCAAGTGTACTGTCTGAGGGATAAAGTGATCAGCTAGGATAATGGATGGATGATGGCAGGGCTCTGCTCTGGTTGGCAGTGCATCCTGAGCCTGGAGGCTCAGTTACCTTGACTGAGGAGGAGAAAGGGGAAGAGAACGTGCAGTGCTATGCAGCTAGAGGAGCACTGGGTGAGAGTCGGAGGACCTGGGATCCCTCCCTGATCTGGCTCCACAGTACACTGACAGCAAGAGTTCTCCAACCTTCAGATTCCTCACCGGTACAAGCAACATAATCCCTGCCTCATCTACAAAGTAACACTTCTTCCAAAAGGCACAGACTAGATATCAAAGTCAAATGGCCATTATGCAGCATGTTGGGGTCAGACCAATGCAATCTGGACTCTGGCCTATGGGAGAACTAGGCCAGGCCTGATCTGGCCATGCTTCCAGGACCTCTCCCAAGGATTTTCCTCGCTGTGCGTTTCTCCTGCTTGATGGCCATGACCTTTCATTGTACTGAGACCTGCTTTGCCCGCCAGACTGGGAGGGGGAGGCAGCTAGATTCCTGCTAACTTCTGCCCTGGGTGTGGGGGCCTTAGGGACTGGTAAGCACCTGGCACCCTGCCCACTGCCACCTTAGCAAGGCGTAGTCACTACTGGATTCAGTGTCAAGAAACAGGTTCTAGTCCCAGTTCTGCCATTTACCAGCTGGCAAACCTTAGGCACTTTCTTCTCGGCCTTCAGTATACTCATTCACAGAATGGGGATAACCACCCCTCTCAGGGGAAGTGAGGATTCACCACAGGTTAGGGTTCATTCATGCCCACAGGGGCTGGGCCTCACTGACACTCAACATTATAGCCAAAGATGGAAGTAGAAAATGAAAACATAGAACCACAAGCCGCTCCAGTCTTTAAGAGGCAGAAGAACTGAGCACCTACCCTGTGCCAGACTTTTTCAAACATTAGTTCATTTAAACCTCAAAACGATCCTCCAAAGTCAGTGTTATCATAACCATTTTGCAGGTAAGAAACTGAGACTCAGAGAAGTGAAGCAACATGTCCAAGACTCTGTCCAACAAGCCAGCCAGACTCTGGAGCTTGTGTGAGGAGGGAGCATACAGCACCTTCTCTCGCCCACCTCGGTATAAACAGATTGAGTGGCTGGGCCAGAGCCAGGACTCACTGCCCCTTGGAAGGTCCTGTTTCAGGCCCAGATGCTGGTAGGACAAAACATCAAATAGGTGCTACCGTCTTATCTCTTTCCCACAGCTTAGAGTTTCCCAGTAGGCGGACACACAGGCACCTTCCCAGCATAGCAGCTGGTGTGCCAGCTCCCTCCTTTACCAAGTCAGGTCTTGTCTGAGGCCCTAACACTCACAGCGCCACCAAACCGGATTTTCCTTTGAGGCTAAGAAGGGAAAAATGAGAGAAAATGAGAGGCCTGCAGTCTAGAGTCACAGCCCAGGGCCCCATATATATAAATGCCTCCTTCCAGATGGGCCACCCAGGGACCACCTCATTGCCAGCTCCATGCTCTCCTGGGATCTGTAACAGCTCAAGAAAAGTAGATGCTCTGAGTTTACAAATTAGAGAATAAGGCAAGGAGTCAGGATCTGGCCTGCCAGGAGGGCCCTGACCCTACTCCAATAAAAACCGGCACACAATAAACTATGAGGATGCCAATTAAGCCAGTTCTATGATTTCCAAAGCTGGCTAGTAATGAAAGGCCCAGGGAATGGTAACTGAAGAAGGCAATACTGCTGTTCCAGATGTTTCTCCCTGGGTCCAGCTCAGATCCCTTGCTCCCATAACAGGAAGCCAACACCCATGGGATCCCAGAGAGCATAGCTCCTCACCTCATCTGGCCTGCAGACTGAGTGGACTGAGGCTGGGTGGGAAGCTCTCAGCCTCAGGAGGCCAGACCTGACAATCATATAGGAAAACGAGAAGGTCAGGGACCACCTCTCTCAGGTCACCTCCCTCGGGCCAGCAGACCTGGTATACAACTTGTATCCTTCTTTCCCTTCCTGACCACTTCCTCTATGCTACAGAAGGGCCACCAAACAAGTCTGTTCTTCCTGCCCCAAAGTGACAGGAGGGATATCATCACTCCTCCCACCCTTTCCTGCTGAAAACATGTCTTTTGCCTCATCTGGTCCCTCCTAGACTTTCTTTTTTTGAGACAGGGTCTCACTCTCTCACCTACACTGGAGCGCAGCAGCATGATCTCAATTCACTGCAACCTCCACCTCCCAGGCTCAAGCGATTCTCCTGTCTCAGCCTCCTGAGCAGCTGGGATTATGGGTGCGCGCCACTACCGCCTGGCTAATTTTTGTATTTTTAGTAGAGATGGGGTTTCGCCATGTTGGCCAGGTTGGTCTCAAACTCCTGACCTCAAATGATCTGCCTGCCTTGGCCTCCCTAAGTGCTGGGATTACGGCCATGAACCACTGCGCTTGGCCCTTCCTGGGCTTCAACGCCCAGCTCGGTCTCCAGACAAGCCAGAAGAACTAATGCTGTGGGCACTCTGCTCTATGCCTATGCCAACCACAGGATCATTTACTGGCTAGCTGCTTTCTTGCCTGTGGCTACTACTCAAAAGCAGACAGGGACTATCTCAGTCTCACTAAAGTTTCCCTGCAGAGTAGGCTCAAAAGACAGATAAGGTGAAGAAATGGAAAGGCCTAGGACTGGGAATCGGGAATTCCAGGTTTCTCACAGGCCTCCAGTTTATCTATCTGTATGCTGATGGCCATCTCTAAGGCTCTAAGGTCACTTTCAGCATTTTCTTTTTTTTTTTTAGGCAAGGTCTCCCAGGCTGGAGTGTAGTGGCATGATTTCAGTTCACTGCAACCTCCATCTTCTGGGCTCAAGCAGTCCTCCTACCTCAGCCTCCCGAGTGGCTAGAACTATAGGTGCATGCCACAAAACCCAGCTAATTTTTGTATTTTTTGTGGAGATAGGGTTTCACCATGCTGGCCAGGCTGGTCTTGAACTCCAGGCAGGCTCAAGCAATCTGCCCGCCTCAGCCTCCCGAAGTGCTGGAATTACAGGCCTGAGGCACAGTGCTCAGCCTTTTTTTTTTTTTTTTTGAGACAGGGTCATGTTCTGTCTTAAAAAAGAGCTGGGTGGAACACAGTGGCGCAATCTTGGCTTACTGCAACCTCTGCCTCTACTGCAACCTCCGCCTCCTGGGCTCAAGAGATCCTCCCATCTCTCAGCCTCCCAAGTAGCTGGGATTACAGGTGCCCACCACAATGCCCACCTAACTTTTTGTACTTTCTTGTAGAGACGGAGTTTCACCGTGTTGCCCAGGCTGGTCTCAAATTCCTGAGCTCAAGCGATTCACCTGCCTCAGCCTCCCAAAGTGCTGGGATTATAGGTGTGAGCCACCATGCCCCGCCACTTTCAGCTTCCTAACTTGAAATGTCTCCCAGTAAATAAGTATTAATTACTCCACTGCAGACTAAGGAGAAAAAGGTGAATGAGCCTCTTCCTAGTCCTGAAGCTAATCAGTCTAATGAACTGGTAATGACAACATACTCTTATCCTTCTGGGCTACTTCTATTAGCCTCATATACTGCTGAGAGAGTCGAAAGTGCTGAGCTAAGCCAGGGAAGGTAAGAGCAGGCAGGTGACTGCTAAGACACTTCTGTTCTACCTGTCTGACACCTGATGTCCTGCAGGGACCAAAGGCCATATTTATGGATGGTGAAGGCAGTGGAAACTGTACTGACCTGGGAGTCAGAAACCCTAAATCCAAGTCCTAGTTCTGCACTAATATGCTATGATCTTAAGCAAGTTATTCTTCTCTCTGAAGAGAGAGAGAAGGTCTGAGCTGGTCAATCTATTAAGATCCCTTGCAGGCCAGGCACAGTGGCTCACGCCTGTAAACCCAGCACTTTGGGAGGCCAAGGCGGGCGGATCGCCTGAGGTCAGGAGTTCGAGACCAGCCTGACCAACACGGTGAAACTCCATCTCTACTAAAAATATGAAACATTAGCCAGGCGTGGTGATGGGTGCCTGTAATCCGAGCTACTCAGGAGGCTGAGACAGGAGAATCACTTGAACCCGGGAGGCAGACGATGCAGTGAGTCAAGATCGTGCCATTGCACTCCAGCCTGGGCGACACAGTGAAACTCCATCTCAAATATATATATATATATATATATATATATATATCCCTTACAGTGCAGTCTATGGTTTTTTGATATACTCATGCCATGTAGCTAATAGTCACCTGAGTAAGGTAGCCTGTGACCTGCTTTCTTACCCCCAGGGCCTGGCAACTTCCACAACCAAAATGTCTTGAGACAACCTTTGGCCCAGGGTAACTGAAATGGACTTTTAATCTGGAGTCAGAGTCCCCACCATCACCACAGTACCCATGAGTGCTAACGTTTCACTTCTCTAGCATAGAACATGGACTCCTAGCCTTCAACCACGAGACTGGGTTTAGGGCAGTCACCCTGAAACTTCCCATAACTTCCCCTCTATGGCCTTGGGCAGGGACTTACTCTTGGCTTTTTTGAAACCACAATATAAACTAAGTAGGGAACATCGAAGCTTTCAGATACCAGAGATTTTGGGTTGACCGACAGGCTCCAGAAAGTGAGGGAGGGAGAGAGAACTGGACCTGGGATCCGACCTCAGTCCCAGCCCTACAGACAGCAGCAATGTAGAGGGTGTCTGCAGAGCCACATCCCGGGTTTGTGGTTGTGGGGTAAGAAAGACAGATGTCTGGCTGCCTGGTTGGGGACTACAGCCAAAGGGAGGTGCTTCCACTGGGGCCTCACTCTGCCCACAAATACCAGAGATATGCCCTCATTTTTCTCTTCATTTCTCAGACCCTTAGAAGGAAAGAAAGAAAACTAACATTTTCTGGGCCACTACTTGTGCCAAGTGCTGTGCTAAGCACCTTCACATATCTGATCTCATTTAACCCCCAGAGTAATGTTGAGAAGTGGGTGTTACTGTTGCCCTTTACAGTGAGTAAACAGGCTCAGGGATTCAGGATCTTGCCCAAGGTCACAAAGCTAGCAAGTGTAATTCCTTTTCCTAATATATCTCATTGCTCTGCACCCCAAGATGTGGTTGATTGCCTGATAAGCATGCAGTAGGAATTCTCATGCCCTAGCATTCTCCCACAAATCTGAGCTCTTCCTTCCAAGGTCCCATAAATGCAACTGGGAACTCCTTTCCCAGATCTCAAGACCACATCCCTCCCTGGGCCCTAATCCCAGGTGACTGCTCTTCAATTCAAAACACTCCAGGTCCCCACTAAGTTCTCACAAGTGAATCCCTGGGGAACTGTGACAACGCATCAGTCACGGGGAGGGTTCAGAATGAGGGGTGCTCTCTCTGGGTCCTGGACTAAGCTTAGCCTGCTGTGAGCCAGTAGGGAGGTATTGGAGGAGACAGATCCAGTGGGTGAGAGGGAACTCCCCTTAGGGGAGGGGCCTGGATTTCTCCAAGGAAGAAGGAGGCCTGGTGAATAAGAGGCTTTAGGGCTGGGGAAAATCCCGGAAGTGACAGGGGTTCTTAGACAGTCAAAGGGCTTCCATAAGTCATGAGAGAGTCTGGGGTGACCTTGGACAATCTCAACTGGTCAGAGATGGGGAGAAAGGATATTCTCTGGAGTAGGGTCATGGCAGGGCCTCAGGAGCTCCTACTGGTGATTGGGATGGAAAGCACACATCAGGAGGGAGCCTTGTCATTTCTGTGCACAACACTGGTCTCACATGACAGGACAGCTGGGATGGGAGTGGGGTATGGAGTCCATCTTTCCTAAGGGGACCGCCCGCCTGTACACATGATCTCTGAGGCCTGGGCTCAGGAGATTCTGTGGGGCAACGTGCGGCCCAGCTTGGAGACAAGGTGCTAGCCCACTGCCCCACATTTCTCTCTCTGCTAGCTGGGTGTCTGGGTGCTCTCGGGATAGGACATCAGGGGGTGCTATATGAGCAGGGACCCTGCTGTCTCCCTGCCTGCCCCTGTCCCATGCCCAAGATCTGCCTTTGGGAGGAGGCACATGTTCCCAGGACACACACACAGCCCATCTACTGCCTCCTGTGGCTGCTGGAGCTGACGGTCTGTCCTAGTGGTGGTGCTCCCTGTCGCCCTGTAGGTGCTGGGAAGGGGGAGTACCTGCCCACCTGTTGCCGGTGCCAGTGGAGGAAGCTGTGTATGAGGGGGTAGGGGGCCATTTTCTGACCCTTCCATGAGGAGAAGGGACTGTCTGTCCTAGGATGCGGCTGAGGGGAGGGAGGCGACAAATGTCAGTCCATCCAAAGGTATGTGTGCCTCGAGGAAAGGGTCAGTCTGTCCTGGGAAGGGGTGGGGGCAGGGCAGTCAGTCCTGAAGTCGGTCTGAGGTCTCTTGGTGTGGGGGCAGTGTGGGGGGCGGGAAGACAAGGGCATCTGTGGGTTTGTGGGAGGGGGAGGGATGGAGAATACGTGTCTATGGAGGGGGGCGCCAGCCATCTGGGAGCCTGTCGGGGTGGCAGAGATAATCATCCCTAAGGCCTTGGAGGCAGGGGTGGCTTTGGGGCAGTGTCTGTCATTCTGTTCCACTGCTGGGAGGAGGGCACAGTCGGTCCTTCCTGGGGGCGGGTCAGTCTGTCTGGAGGGTGGAGGTGGCAGGTGGAGGTGTGGGCCCCCTGGGTCGGAAGTAGGACTGCAAAGGGGGCGGGTCTGGGAAGGCAGGGATGGTGGGGGTGGGGCAGGAGAGGGAAGGGGGATTGGTGGTCCCTGCTTGGGTGGGGGACGTGTCGGCAAGTCCCGAGGGCGCCTCCGTCTGTGTCGAGGCCCCCCGCGTGGGTACCGCATTCAGTCCCGACCCCCGGCGCTACTCACGCGCCCTCGGCGCCCTGTGAGCCCACGATGAAGCCGAACTTGTCGATGCGGCGCTCGGCGAAGCCGTTGGCCTCCGAGTCGGATCCAAGAGAGCTGAGTTCGTCGGTGGTTGCGGCGTCGGGGCCCTGGGCCAGGCTCTCCCGGGTTCCCGACAGGCTTTCCCCGGCCGCGGGCGCGCGCGGCCCATTCTCTCCGTTGCTCTTCGCCATCCCGGCCGCGCCCGCCGCCTGAGCCCCAGCGGCCACCTCAGCCGCCCGGCTGCCGCCGACGCCCCGCCCACGCGCGGCGCCTATTGGCCGCCGCAAGTGAGGGGGCGGGGCTACAGGCCCACCCGTGAGCTCTCCCCCCACGCCCAATGGGCGCCGCAGACCCCGGGCCCCGCCCACCTTCCCCCGGCGGGCGCCAGCAAGCCCGTCGTGAGGGGGCGGGGCAGCCGTCACCGCAGCCCTCCCCGCCCTCCTCCGGGCTGCCAATCACAAGAACTCACCTGGACGAGCTCGGGCCTTTCCGGGTTGGCCCCAAGCGGGGCCTGTCACCTACTGCAGAGCGCGAGCCAGAGGCCCAGGGCTTCCTCCATGTTCCTCATCTGCCTCCTGAGCCCCGCTCCTTGCGAGACCCCAAGGACGTGATAGGGATTGTTTCCCCCATTCATATATGAGGAACTCTGAGGAGGCCCAAGTGAGTTCAGGGACGCAGAGCGGCTTAAAGGCCCAGCCTGAGCGAGAAGTTTGGCAGTCCCATCGCACTCACTGCTTCTGGGGTTTTAAATTATCTCGTGAGACCTAATTATTAATAATCACCAGCGTTTACTGAGCCACGCACGCCCAAAGCTCTACCTACGTTCTCCTGCAGTCTTTTCCCCAGCAGTTTTATGGAACATAAACATACCATAAATTCACGTTTAAAGTGTACAAGATTTTTAGCATATTTACAAAGTTGTGCAGCCATCACAACACTCTAATTTTAGAACATTTTCATCACCCTAAAAGAAACCCCTACCAGTTAGCAGTCACTCCGCATCCTGACTTCCCCAATCTCTGGCAACCACTAATCTGCTTTCTGTTTCTATAGATCTGCCTTTTCTGGATATTTCATATAAATGGAATTATACAATATATGGCCTTTTATGTCTGGATTCTTTCTCTTGAACATTTTCAAGGTTCATCCACATTGTAGCATGTATCAGAGTTTCTGGATTCAAACCTGCCCCAAGTATGTCTGGCTCCACCCCTCCCTTTCCTGGGATAGGCCCACACCGCCATGAAAGACCCATACTGCCCCTCCTGGGAGCTGGGACTAGACCAGATTTTGTTTTTCCATTCATCAGTGATGGTCATTCGCGTGTTTTCAGTTTTTAGCCATTATGAATAATGCTGCTCTGACCATTCAGGTACAAGCTTTTGTGTGGGGGCCTATGTTCTAATTTCTCTTGGATAGATAAGGAAGAGTGAAATTGCTGGGTCATATGGCAACTGTTTAACCTTTTGAGGAAGTGACAAACTGTTTTCCAAATTGGTTGCAACATGTCTTGTAATCTCTTAGCAATGAGATATACACCATTATTAGTCCCATTTTACAGTTAAGGAGAGTGAGGTAAAGTCAGGTAAAGTCAGTTGCCTAAGGTCCAAGAATTGGCTGTGAATAGAGCCAGGGTTCGAACTTAGCTCTTTTTTTTTTTTTTGAGACGGAGTCTCACTCTGTTGCCCAGGCTGGAGTGCAGTGGCACGATCTCAGCTCACTGCAAGCTCCGCCTCCTGGGTTCATGCCATTCTCCTGCCTCAGCCTCCTGAGTAGCTGGGACTACGGGCGCCCACCACCACGCCTGGCTAATTTTTTTGTATTTTTAGTAGAGACAGGGTTTCACCGAGTTAGCCAGGATGGTCTCACTCTTCTGACCGCGTGATCCACCTGCCTCGGCTTCCCAAAGTGCTGGGATTACAGGCGTGAGCCACTGTGCCCGGGCTCGAACTTAGCTCTTACCAACTGCTTATATTTGGAGGGATGGGTCAATTTTATCTGTATGGGCTTAGCCCCTAGCAGCTAACTTCTAACCCTAGAGATTGTCAACTCTTGGATCTATGATAGCTCCTCACTTATGTCTAGTACTTTATGGTTTACAAGTCACATTCTATTGTCATCTGACACTCCCTGTAGACCTGTGGGAGAGAGAGGCCTAGAGAGGGGAAGGGACTGGAAGACTCAGGCCTGGCTGCAGGGCCTTGGACAGACTGCTCAGGGCCCCAAGGCAAGCCCCAAGAGGGGGTCTTGAGCCTTGAATGATTTCACCTTGATGCCATGTGGCCCGGACATTCTTGATGACGTCATTGTACAATCCTCACATTCCATGAGCTTCTGACTTTCCATAAACAAGGCAAGAGCAGACATGGGAGTGGGCACAGGCTATTTTGTTCTTAAACCCTCAGTCTGGGAGGATGTTCCTTCTCTTCAGTGACTCCAGACACAGTGGTGGGCTCCTGGTCCCAGCTCCCGGGAGGGGCAGTATGGGTCTTTCATGGTGGTGTGGGCCTATCCCAGGAAAGGGAGGGGGAGGAGCCAGACATACCTGGGGCAGATGTGAAGCCTCAAGTACAGCAAAGAAAAGTATCCATGACCCTTTGACTTCATAATTCTATCCCTAGGGTCATATCCTAAACATGTTCTTACTCAGCTCTGTGAGGGCACAAATATAGAGACGTTCACCCCAGGGATATTTGGGGAGGGGGCAGATTAGAGACCCTGAGTGTTCATCTTTAGGAGATTGTATAGATGTTACCCCACTGATGCTTCAGCTTCTAATTTTCTTTAATCAAACCTCCAGGATTTGAATTTATGCTCTGTGACCTTGAGCAAATTACTTCTCTCTGAGCCCATTTCCTCATCTATAAATTGGAAATTGTGAAAAAATTCTTCCTTGGAAGAGCTGTTCTGAGACTTTAGTGGGACAGTATGCGCTAAACACCTGACACATGGAGAAGCCCAGTAAATAATGGCCAGGAGCTAGGCTCATGCCTGTAATCCCAGCACTTTGAGGCTGAGGCGTGTGGATCTCTTCAGATCAGGAGTTCGAGACCAGCCTGGCCAACATGGTGAAACCCTGTCTCTACTAAAAATTCAAAAATTAGCTGGGCGTGGTGGCAGGCGCCTGTAATCACAGCTACTCAGGAGGCTGAGGCAGGAGAATCACTTGAACCTGGGAGGCGGAGGTTGTAGTAAGCTGAGATCATGCCACCGCACTCCAGCCTGAGTGACAGAGCGAGACTCCATCTATAAATAAATAAATAAATAAATAAATAAATGCCAGGAGTGGTGGCATTTGAAGCTTGCAAAAGGAATTGCAAATTCATTATTGTCTTGCGTGTTCCCCATCACAGCCTATGGCTGCACGGGGGGAGTCTGCCCAATTTAATCTATGGCACATGGCTTGGGAGACTTCACTTCATGGCTATGACCCTCAACAACTGGGTGTTCTTGTGTGAAATCGCTAACTTTTGTATTTTTTTGTAGAGACTAGGTCTCACTATGTGGCCTAGGATAGTCTTGAACTCCTGGGCTCAAGTGATCTTCCCACCTTGGCCTCCCAAAGTGTTGGGATTACAGGCATGAGCCTCCATGCCTGGCCAAACTCCAGAGTTCATTTAATACACCTATAATGAGCCAGACATTAGTGCAGGGGTGTCCAACCTTTCGACTTCTCTGGCCACACTGGAAGCAGAATTGTCTTAGGCCATACATAAAATACACTAACAATATAGTTGATGAGTTGAAAAACATTGCAAAAAAAAAATCTCATAATGTTTTAAGAAAGTTTACAAATTTGTGTTGGGCCACATTCAAAGCTGTCCTGGGCTGTGGGTTGGACAAGCTTGCTCTAGTGAATAAGAGATGAAGTCCTGGCCCAATAGAGTTTACAGTCCAATGGAGGAGGGACATCATGAATAAGCATACCGCATCTATCAGACAGTGAGAATAAGAAAATAAAGCCAGGTAAGGTGTGGAGAATGCTGGAGTAGGGGTTGGGGAGGTGGTGAGAGCCGAAAATGAGGGAGACCTTCTGCAGGACTGAGAATAGTGTACAAGAAGCATGGCAGTGGATGCTGTTTCCCCTTGAAGGAGAAGCAGGCTGTGTTGTTAGATTGGAGTGAGAAAGCAGGGGGAACAGTGAACCAATGAATGAACGATCAAAAAGCATCCCTGCAGAATCACGTGGCTCACTGGAATACACAATTTCAGAGGCCTTAGGCAATGCTGTGGAACATCCTGGTGAACGTGCTGTTGTAGACATTCTTTTGAAGATAGAATGTGTTGATATACCAGAGTCTCATCCTGCTGGGGTCATTCCCAACAGCTGGGCTTGAGCAGCTCACATAGGCCCCTCTCCTGGATCCTGGAATGTGCAGTTGGCATGTACTCAGGAAACCTGTGAGCACTGGCCATGAGCAAAAAGTCCAGATGCCATCTTTTTTTTTTTTTTTTTTTGAGACGGGAGTCTTGCTCTGTTGCCCAGGCTGGAGTGCAATGGTGCGATCCTGGCTCTCTGCAACCTCTACCTCCTGGGTTCAAGAGATTCTCCTGCCTCATCCTCCCAAGTAGCTGGGATTACAGGCGCCTGCCACCTGTAATGACAGTATTCTCTGTAATGCTCTATTTTAATTTTAATTAAAAGAAACTTTTTTAGAGATGAGTTCTCACTATGTTGTCAAGGCTGACTTTGAACTCCCTGGCTCAATCTTCTTAGCCTCCCAAGCAGCTGGAACTATAGGTGGGCCATTGTGCCTGGCAGCAGTTTATCTTGTCCTGCTTCATGGATTGTAGCATCCAAGGGTACCTAGAACTGTTCACTCACATGCTGGGAGCACTGGCAGGGCATGGTGTCAGGGAGTGCAGTGCTCTGGTGGCAGGGCACTCACCAGGCGGAGTGTTCTTTTATTTAACAGTGCAGAATGTGTGTGTGTGTGTGTATCTATTTTTTTCTTTTTTAGACAGGGTTTCCCTCTGCCTAGGCTGGATCAGACAGGAGATCCTCGCTCACTGCAACCTGCCCTCGGTTCATGAAGCCCCGCCTCAGCCTCCCAGTAGCTGGGATTACAGGCATGTGCCAACATGCCCAGCTAATTTTGTATTTTAGTAGAGATGAGTAGTAGCTGGACAGAGGCATGTGCCACCATGCCTAGCATTCTTAGTAGAGACAGGGTTTCTCCATGTTGGTCAGGCTGGTCTTGAACTCCCACTCGCGATCTGCTCACAGCCTCCAGTACGGGATTACATGAGCCACCACACCGCAACAATGCAGAATTTAAAATGTAACAATGGGCGGGTGGCTCACGCCTGTAATCCCAGCACTCTTGGGAGGCCGGTGACAGGCGGATCAATGAGGTCAGAGATCGAGACCATCCTGGCTAACACGGTGAAACCCCGCCTCTACTAAAAATACAAGAAAATTAGCCAAGCAGGTGGCGGGATGCCTGTAGTCCCAGCCACCGGGAGGCTGAGGCAGGAGAATGCATGTGAACCTCGGGCGGAGCCAGAGAGCCGAGATCAGCCACTGCACTCCAGCCTGGGGCACAGAGCAAGACTGGCCTCAAAAAAAAAAAAAAAAAAAAAAGTAACAATGCAGAATAGTTACATAAATCTCCTCAGATCTGGTAAGAGTTAATGATTATATCTCCAAGATCTTACATTTTGCTTTTATTTTTAAAAAACTTCTAAAAATCTTATACACTGGTATGCGTACCCATGAGTAGAGCTATATTATGCTTTCTTGTCTAATTACAGGATAAGTGAAATATGACGATTGCTAATAGTACATGTATTTCCATTCAAGTATATATCCTAACATAACCCAATATAACCACTTAATATATTCTCTAATACAATATATTAAAGTAAAAGGGTTCTGATCATTACTGGCCTCCTCTAAGAGTACATGACAAGTACTTAAATAGTGGGTAGAACTGAAATTCCTTATTGTCTACAATTCCTGGAGCCCTCTGTGTGCAAGTCTTCAAAATTATGGTGACTTAAGTGCCACCCCACCCATTTTCCCAGCAGTCCTGCAACAGGAACATTTATTCCTATTTCATAGTGTGGTCTGGTGGAACACAGCAGACAGTGTGGTCCCCAGAGCACTCACTGGCTACATGACCTTGGGTATTCCACCTCATTTTAAAAATGGGGCAGATAATCCTCAGGAGATTGCAAGAAGAATCCGAAAAGCTGCTGCACAGAGCAGCTTTGTATTATAAACACCAGGACGCTACCTACATGCTGCAGGTCCTAAACTAGTACAGTCCCAGGCAGCATACTGGGCCTGTGGCCACTGATGTTTGCAACGCCTCATGGTCAATGGAGCTTCTGCGTCTGAGCAAACCAGGACAGATGTTCATTCAGAGCTCCAGGAAACGATTTGCTCTCTAGAGGGCAGCTCAAAGGGCCCATTCACTCACAATCCACCCAACAGCATTCCTGGCCTCTGGTCACAGCCTCAGCCATGGAAGTTCTGCAGGGTTTGCCAGTCTGTGGGGGTGAGTGCCCTGACACCATGACCTGCCCACTGCTCCCAGAAAGAAAGAAGAGCTTGGAGTATGAGACTTCCCAGGTCTCCTGACCCTGTTCCTTCTTGGAATGAGACCCAGTGGTGCTCAGGGGTATTTCTGGTGTTGGCCACGGCCGGGCAACCACAGTGGGCTCACTTTAGGCACCCAAACCACAAAGCCCACCTCAGGAAGCCAAATTTCAACTCTGGCCCCTGGGACAAACTTCTAGCAACCAGGCCAGAGGCAAATGTCAGACAAGATAAGGGGTGACATCCCATCAATCAAATTGAAAATGGGAGGGACCCAGCAGATGGTAATAAAGCCATAAAACTGGTACTGACTCTGGGTGAGAGGGAGAGGCAGGGGTAGGCTGGTGACTAGAGAGCTGATTCTGTGACCTTGGGAAATGGTCTCACCCCTCTGAGCCCTGGAGATGACCTGATGGGGCAGCTAGGAGGGCCAAATGGAAGGACTGCAAATAAAAGGCACTGGGAATTCTCAGGGGCTACACACACGTGAGATCTTCCCAATGAAATCAGCCTTAGCTTTAAAACCAGGAAATTGTTAGCAACAGGCTCTCACCTTCCTCCCTCAACACCCACAGCATCGCCTATCTCCCTGTGATAGTTTGATTCTAAAGATAACAGCCTGCCTTTACTCAGAAACCAAGACTGTGACGTGTTTTGCACACATTCTCTTTTCACTTTCATAGTGTGTGACTATGGGCATGCAACTTATGTTCTCTGTGCCTCAGTTTACTCAAGTGTTAAGCAGGAATACTCACATGAGGGTTACGTGAGTTAAAATGGATAAAATGCTTAAAATAGTAAATTATTTAAATTTTATCCCTTGGCACATGACCTTAGTACAATCAAGTATCTGTTAAATACATTTTAAAGAAACCGCATCATATCCACACACCTATGAGGCACCTGCCCAGGACCACAGAGCCAATCAATCAGGTGATGGGATTCCAGGCCGACAGGAAACCACCGCCCACTGACACAGGGACTGCACCATCTATCCTTGGTTTTCGTGGTGCCTGCCATGCTTCCTGTATTGCTGTTAAATACAAGGGGCAGGCCTCTGCAGGATCCCAATGTTTTAAAAGGGCAATACGAATATGATTCTAATACATAAAAAGTATGAGGGCAGCAAGAATTTAGTTACAAAGCCCAAAAATCCTCAGAGAGAAGCCACATGGCACTCTGCACTGTTACCACTGCATCGAGTCTGGGCAGGGCACAGGTGACCAAGGGACAAGTCTTATTTAACTGATTTCACAAGGGTCCAAGAGTTTTATTAGACAACCCATGTCAAGGTACAAAATGATTAATGACAATAACAGCCATATTCTATTAGCCAAGTGCCACTTGTCACTATGAAACTATCCTGTAGGACATCCCTGGGCTCTCAGTTGCTAATTGGCTGCTTGAAGAAATGAATGTCCTCAAATCAAGACCCTAACGCAAAGAGATTCCAGAGAGTGGCTTAGAAAGCCCAGCTACTCTTACCAAGGCGGGGAAAGGGTCAGGGGAATGAACCTCTGCAGAACAATTTGAATTCCCAAACTGAGTAAGAGGGAAACAAATATGCAGGCAGGGCAAGGCCTCAGGGGGGCTCCTGGGTCTGGGACAGGGGGTGGGAGACAGGAGAGGCAAAATGGCAGGGACTTGACAGCAGGTTCCTCTTGTCTACTTCTTCCTCCCGCCTCTCTCCTTGAGGGCCAGGTGGATGACTGCGCCATTGGCCATGTTGTAGTAGGCCAGTGAGTTGGAATCTTTGATGAAGATACCCTGGAAAACAGAGAGCATGCCTTAGCATGGGGCAACCCAGCCTTGGGCATACCGCTGCAACCTTACAACTGTGCACCTGGTCCGTTTGCGCTCTGGACTGAGCAAATACAGGAGCTTGCGAGAAGGTAAGGTGTTGGGGATTAGAGGCCTCTCATTCCTCCCACTGTTTCCTTTCTTCCCACCAATTACGCTCCTCCCCTTTGTCAACATTTGACTCAAAAGCTCAACTCCCCAAAAAGTTGGCCCTGACCAACTCCATGGAGCACTGACTCTGAAATCACAAGACCTTTAGGGATCACTTAGCCCAACAGCCTCAATGTATAGAGATAATTGAGGCCCACAGCGGGGATTTGTTCAAGTTCAGAGAGGAAGAACATAACACCTCCGTGTGACCTGGCATCAGGTGGGGTTACACTATCACCTCCAAGTCAGGCTGCCTGAGGTTGCACCGGCAGGGATGGCCCCACCACTGGATCAGGAACCCACCAGAGCATGCCTAAGTCTTGTCCCTAAATCTCTATGCCCCATCATTGAGGCAAAGAATCTTACAGATCCCACACAAAACTCTACTGTGACCCCACCAGAGCCCTGCATTGTTGGGCACACCTGCCCCAGCACTTCCAGCCACCATCATGACTTCTAGGACGGATTCAGATGGCCACACCCAGATACCACTTCACTCCCCTTTTGGCTTCCATGAGAGATTTAGCTTCTGTGAAAGCAGAGGTGTCAGGACCCAAGGGGCAGGTCTGTGGACAAACTGACTCACCTCATACTGTAGCTTCTGTTTCCCTGCAGGCATGCCTGTGGCTTCATGAATCTTCACCTTAATGACAGAGACCTGTGGGATCAAGCAGCAGTTATTCAACTCCTTGGTAAGGCCAGCTAGAGGAAGCCTTCCCCTGACTGCTTGGTTCCCATGCACCCAATGCCAGTTTGTGGCAGCAACCCATACCTGGTCCGTGAGCGGGAGAGTGAAGACCAGCACCTGCCCATTCAGTTTCCATTCTGTCTTATCCTGCATGTTGGGCACCTGGACTTTGATGGACACTGGACCCTATAAAACAGGAGGTGGTCATTATGCCGAGGGAGCCCTGAGCCAATCAAGAACTATCCTCTGCTATCCCGAGAACTGTCCAGACAATGTCACCCGTGCATCTGGGCTCCTGGACTCTGGCCTGATTCACCACTGATACCACTTGTACGGTTGTACAAGTCACTACCCCCTTGCAAGATTAGGTTTCTTTTCTTTAAAACAATCTCTATCTTGTCTCCTGCTGAGTCTGGAGCTAAAGTGAAGAACTCTGGTGAAAATACTCTGCACATCCCAAGGGAAAAGAATATGACCTGCAGGGTCAGAAGACCTGGATTCCCAATTCAGCTTCCCAGCTAACAAGGTCTGTCTGAGCCTCAATGTCATCATCCATCAGAGAGGATTAATGACTGTTTTGAGTATTGAGTGGAAGTATCTGTAAAGTACTTAGCTCTTTCCTGGTACTTGAGTTAAGCATTTAAGAAATGGGAACTATTATTAAAAAACAAAACAAACAGGGTGGGCGCGGTGGCTCACGCCTATAATCCCAGCACTTTGGGAGGCCAAGATGGCGGATCACTTATGGCCAGGTGACAAGCCTGGCCAACGTGGCAAAATCTCCTCTCTACTAAAATACTAAAAATACAAAAAGTAGCTGGGTGTGTGATGCACACCTGTAATCCCAGCTACTTGGGAGGCTGAGTTATAAGAATCACTTGAACCCGGGAGGCAGAGGTTGCGGGGGAAAAACAAACAAACAAACAATTTCGTCAAAGACATTGGGGGAGCAGAAGCTGGGGCTGTTTCTGTATCCTCACTGCAGCCTGACAGCTTCTCTAGGGACTGGCAGTGACAAGGTCCCCACCTCCCCTTATTGCAGGACCCCAACAGGATCCCACCCAACAGGCAGACCTCCTAAGGGCTAGAGCTGGGGAGGAAGGCCACAGTGAATTTTAAAACACCACACACAATTTCCTCCAGGGGTCTAGGGTCCCTCTCACACCTGAGTTGTGCTGTCCGTGCAGCTGGGTCTCCCTGTTGGCCTGTTAAGTCTACACCAGAGGGACCACCACAGTTACCACCTCTGCCACCACCACCATCACCATCACCACCAATGCTCTCTGCTCCTCTAATTTTTGACCCCACATTCACGGTGTGCTCAGAAGCCCTTAGATGCCTCCAGCGGCTGACCTACGCCCCAGAAGCCAAGACTGGGAGTAACATAGGGTCAGTCTGGGAAGTGTACGACAGGGGCGAGGCTGAACCCTCCAGCTAGAAACTTGAGCAGCATTCTGGGATCACATACCTTGTTTCTGCGCAGGAACTCCTCCTCTGGCATGAGGCTATCTTCTGTCTTCAGTTTTTTGGAGGTAGGCTCATCTTCCATGGGAGGTGGGGGATGAACAGGGGGCATTGGGGCTGGAGCTGGGACAGGTGCCACAGGTGGAGCAGGCACAAAGGCTGCAAAGACAAGAATAAGCAGCCCCATGAGAGGGCAGAATGGGCCCAGGACTCAGGGCTGATGAGAAGTTGACAGAGGAGGTTGCAAAGGTTTCCTCTAGTCAGAGGTGTGAAGTGCTATTCCCTGCTGAGTCTGGCAGCCAGCAGGTTCCCCAGCAGGGGGACCTGGGAGGCTGCCCAGATTGGATAGCAGAGGACTGCAGGAGGGGCAGGACTGACGGATGGAGCTAGTGCCAGGCAACAAGCAACTCTCAGGCCTCTGAGCCTGTTAGGGACCTGATCCCTGAATGCAGACACTGGCTACATCATTTTAGCCTCCCATTTCTACCAGGAATGGTAGCTCCCAGCTCTAGGGTTGCGGATCTTTCACACAGGAAGCCAGGGCCTCTCCTCTGGGCTGGACACCCCGCTGGAACAGCTCGCACTAGCATCAGCCACAGCTCTGTTGACAGTACTTGGCCTGTGGTCCCTGACCTAATGGCCTGGAAAGTGATGCAAGAGATACTGACCTGTTGGCACAATCATAGGGGGTGGGCGGGGGGCCATGATAGGAGGGGCCGAGGGAGGCATGGGCACCACGTTGATTCTGGGCGCGTGGATGATGGGCGGCATGGGGGCGATCACTGAGCCTGGGGGCAGCCGAACCACAGATGCCATTGGGGGCCGGGGCATGACAGGTACTGCAGAGACAACTGTAGTACGAACTGGAGGTGGCATCTGTGCAGGAAAGAGACCCACAAGTTACAGGAAGCCAAAGTTGGACTCCAAGGGCATACACAGTTGGCAACTGGCCGCCTGCAGCTCTGAGGATGAAGGTTAGACAGCTCCGTCCTGGCCCCCTGGGACTGAGAAACTGTGGCCTCACACTGGGCGTCCAACAGGAACTGAGCTACTGAGAGCCTGAGAATGACACTCTCTCTGCTTGGGACTTGGCAGGTCAAATTCGACCAGCTACTTTGGCAATCACTGAAAGAGTTACTAAAGAGGCTGAGACCTTGGCTGGGCACAGTGGCTCATGCCTACAATCTCAGCAGTTTGGGAGGCTGAGGTGGGCGAATCACCGGAGGTCAGGAGTTCAAGACCAGTCTGATCAACATGGAGAAACCCTGTCTCTACTAAAAATACAAAATTAGCTGGGCGTGGTGACGCATGCCTGTAATCCCAGCTACTTGGGAGGCTGAGGCAGGAGAATCACTTGAACTCGGGAGACGGAGGTTGCGGTGAGCCGAGATCGTGCCACTGCACTCCAGCCTGGGCGACAAGAGCGAAGCTCTGTCTCAGAAAAAAAAAAAAAAAATAGGGAGAGGAGCTGAGACCTCGACTAAATCTCCTGGAGACAGGCCAGCAGTCCTCACAGACCCAATAAGCCCTGCAGCCCTTCTCTGACGCTAACTGGTTTCTCACATTTGCCTCTCACCTCCCTCCTTGTTCCAACCCTCCTCCACAAACAGATTAAGCTAGAGGTTCCCACTTGCATTTAAAGGGCTCTTTCTCTTTCAAACTGACCCACCCCACACTGTAAGGCAGTTGCCTGTCTCAGCCAACACTGTCCGACCTCAAGAACAAAGCTCTAAAAAGTCAGCTGCAGGGTAGATGCTGGCTTACTGTGGGTGGTCGGGGCACTGAAGTGATGGGTGGGGCCGAGCTGGGGATGTTGGTGGCTGAAGATGGTGGCGGTGGCTGTTGAGGGATTTCATTGGGCTTGCTGGGGCCAATCTTCTCTTTGGTGTCATCCTCTGGCACCAGGCCTTTGGCTTTGTGAATGGCCTCAATCTGCTCCTGGAGGGTGATGTTGGCCTGGGCAGCCTGCTGGGTCCGGGCCATGCTGCCTGAGTGGCCATCCCAGGTCACCTGCAAGTGAAAGCAAAGCCACAATGCTCCTGGAACTAAGCCCAAGTGTGAAAGACGGGGGGCAGAGAAGACACTAGGTTCCACTTTAGCCGCACCTTTTCCTCTGGCTTCTGGATCTCCTCCTCACCGATCTTCTTACCAATGGCTGTTTCCTCTACACCAAAGATGTCAGTACGCCGCTCAGCCAACTGCTTCAAGCTGCTCTCAATATCCAGACCTGCACAGTCACAAAACAGAGGTAGAGGATAGACACAGAAAATAAACCAGGTGTCCTGATAAGAGAGCAGCTTTTCTGGTGTGCAGGGAGGAGGCTGGTTCCATGGAATGAGGGTGACTCAGGGTCCCAACACAGCACTCTTGTCCTCTGGGCTCGGGGAAAGCTACCCAATCAGTACTAAGCCTACAAACCCAGTGCTTGTGCAACCCCTCTGACTTAGAAAAGAACAGTAGGGCCGGGCGCGGTGGCTCAAGCCTGTAATCCCAGCACTTTGGGAGGCCGAGACGGGCGGATCACGAGGTCAGGAGATCGAGACCATCCTGGCTAACACGGTGAAACCCCCTCTCTACTAAAAATACAAGAAAATTAGCCGGGCGAGGTGGTGGGCGCCTGTAGTCCCAGCTATTTGGGAGGCTGAGGCAGGAGAATGGCGTGAACCCGGGGGGGCGGAGCTTGCAGTGAGCCGAGATCGCGCCACTGCACTCCAGCCTGGGGCACAGAGCAAGACTCCGTCTCAAAAAAAAAAAAAAAAAAGAAAAGAACAGTAGGCCGGGCAAGGTGGCTCATGCTTGTAATCCCAGCACTTTGGAGGCCAAGGCAGGAGGATCACACCTGAGGTCTGGAATTCGAGACCAGCATGGCCAACATGGTGAAACCCCATCTCTACTGAAAATACAAAAATTATCTGGGTGTTAGTGGTGCGTGCCTGTAATCCCAGCTACTTGGGAAGCTGAGGCAGGAGAACTGCTTAAACGTGGGAGGCAGAGGTTGTAGTAGCCAACATGGCGCCACTGCACTTCAGCCTGGGAGACAGAGTAAAACTCCGTCATTCATAAAATAAATAAATAAATAAATTAATTAATTAATTAAGATGGTGAGTCAGAGAGGGCAACTGTGTGGAAAGGGCCACATGGCCTAAGTGGCAGAGTCAAAACTAGAAGTGCAGTCTCCCACCTCTGGCACAGTCCCTGACGCATTCCAAGCAGCTCAGGGTACTCCAGCCATCAGTGCTTTCCTTCTAAACAGCCACAGGAAGCCCTCCCAGCTAAAGCCAGAGCTTTCTCTGGGATTTTAACAGGCACATGTCCTCTCCTTCAGTGTCTGCCTTTGGGGAATTTCTATGGGGAGTCCTCTGGAAAGTGGGGAGTTCTCTTGCAATATCATAGGGTACAACTCTCCTCAAAAGCTTCTGTTGATCTCAATTGTTGCTTTCTATGTTTACTTAGAAGAAGTTGACTGTAATTTGGAGATCATCATGGGCTCTCCTGGAACCCCTACCTCACCTGGTGCGTACACCTCGTCATCACTCTGCTTCTCACGGATGGAGCGATCCCGCTGCTCCAGCCAGCGAGGGTCAAGAAGTCCAATGCGCATGTGTTCTTGCATTTTGCTGGCAGGGATCTTCTCACCAGTAATGGGGGACACAAGATACTCATCTGGAGCAGGGGCTGGAGGCAAGGGCTTGGAGGCTAAAAGGAAACAGATGTTTCAGTAAGAACACTGGTGGGCAGCCACCTGAGTTAAGAGGGTGGTATTTCATTCATGCATCATTCATCAAGGCATCTATTCAGTACCACTCTTGTACCTGGCACTGTGAAAGGCACTAGGGCACCAGAAATGACTGGGCCCTGTTCCCCACCATGAAACCTGTAACAGATGGGCTTGCAATGCTTTTACAATAAGCTGCACCTCAAGCCCTCCTAGAAAGACGGGTGTGAGGAACACACAAGGGCACACAGGATCTTCCTGGGCAGTCCAAGGGTTGGGAAGCAGGCCCTACCTTTGGGATCATAGTCCTTGCGGACAATGACTTGGTCTGGAGTTGGGGGCAGAGGTGGAGGCATGGGCGTCTCTGGGGGTGGGGGTACTTTCTGCCCTTCTTCTTCATCATCTGAACCCTGAAAAGCAAAGCAATGGCAGGACTCAAAGAGGGGCTGAGGCCACATCCCTGTAGCTGAGCCTGGCAGCTCTCTGGGTGGCAAGCAGCCTTGGCCTCTGCCAGCCAGCATCCATGTGCTAAGCCTCTGAGGGCAGCTGAGGCCAGCCGGCAGCAGGCCAACCTGCTTCCTCACAGCATGAATGGGAGCGCTGGGGCCATGCTCCTAGCACTCCTCCCAGGCATTTCCAGCAGCTGGCACCAGGCAGTCCCAAGAGGCCAAGGGCACTTAACATGCTGGGGGGGCAGTGCTGGGGGAGTGGCAGAGGGGGGCAAGTGGGCAATCAATGGTAGCCGCTCATACAGCAATGCTGGGAGGGAGAGAAAAAGTCATTTCCCACAGACAGGGGCCCTTTCTTCTCAGGCTGTGCACAAATTCTTTCCGAGAGGGGGAGAACAGTCTGGTTCTGGAGACTCCATGCCTGCTTGGAGGGCCTGGCTTGAAGGGGGTAGGGATGCCTGAAAGGAAGTGTGGGCTACATTTAGAAAAGCTCTGGGAGCTTGGAGCCCAGCTGAGAGCTCAAAACAGAATAGGGTAATGCAGTGAGTTCCCTAACTGAGGGCTGGCACGAGGCAGTGAGAGCAGAGTGTCCGGGCCAGGGAGAAGGCCACAGAACAGGTCAGCACAGCTTTTAGATCCTTGCCTATGAATGAATCTTTGTTGCCGGAGCTGGAAAGAGGCTCTGTACTGCCTGGGCTTGGGCAGCTGTATGGCCTTTTTCAGGACCCACGCCTCCTTTCAAGGCTCACCAGGGAGCTGGATCTGACTGGTGGAGAGCACTTCGATCTCCTGGGGCGTCAGGAGAAAAGGTCATCCCGCAGGCCCGCCCAGCAGCTTACCTCATCCATGTCTTGTACTTGGGTGTCCTGGTCCAGCTGGGAAGGAGGTTCCTCTGCCTTCTCCTGTTTGTCATCCTCCTCATCAGACTCGACCTCCATCTCAACTTCCTCACTCTCCCCAAACTTCTCATAGCGCTCCTGAATGAGGATTCGGGCCCCCAGCTCCTCCGGCGTGGTGGGGGGAGGGAAGTTCCCTAGAGGGTGAGCCAGAGGCAAAGGTATTCCTTATCAAAGACCCATCTATTTGCCCTGTCTGAGCTTCCCAAGGGCTGAGGCTATGTCTGTTTTCTCTCCAGCTATCTTCAGAGGCCCATCTAGGGTCTGGCAAGTAGCTACTGAATCTAACTTGGGCAAAGCGGTAGAACCAAAGTCTTTTGGGAGCAGGGAAGAAACAGACACTGATAAAGCCCTCTGAGAGATTCTGCTGCTCTCTAGGAACGCTTGCACAAGGCCTCCTGGGAAGTCTCAGAGTTCGTGGCTCGCCATCTGGAGTCACTCCTCACAGACCTACCTTGCTCATTGGGTTGGAAGTCCACTGTTTCCACCACCACAAAATCATGCCAGTCAATCTGAGCATAGGCCACCCGCTCCTTCTCCTTCTCCTCTTCTTCCTTCTTCCTCTCACGTTCCTGGAATTTGGCCCATTCCACTCGGTAACACACCTACAGAGATGGGAAACAGCTCGGTGCTAAGCTGAAGCAGGGTCTGCTCCTGATGAGGCTACCACCTCCAGGGCTTTCATCAAAGCCAGCGCCTCCTTCAAAACAGAATGGAAGTATGGTTCCAAACTATGGCATTTGCACCGGGTTCCACCCAGGCGCAGAGTTCGGATAGAATGAAACCTCCATCCTCTGATCTGCTTGGCAGCTGGCCTTCTGCCTTCTAGTTAGACTGGAAAAGAGGGAGACATATTGAGGCTGAGAGCAAAGCAGAAACTTGTGGTATGTTGGGAAGCATCCGGACTCCAGGTTTCTTTGGCCTTTGTATCTAACAAAGCCTTTTCTCCCACCATTCCTGTGACCGGAACATAACAAGGTCCTGCCTCAGGGACTGTTTTCAAACATAAAACAGAACCCAACATCAGTAACTGATTGCAAGAAATCCTATTCAGTTTACCTGATCCAAAACTTCTCGGGGGTTTTCAGCCTCTTTCTTGAGCTTTGAAAATAAACCTTTGGGTGGAATCAAGATCTGAAACACAGAAGAGTTAAAGCAACTGTCAGTGCTTTACAATGCGGTACAAAGAGGCAGCTTTCCTGGGCCTGTGATAAAGCACAGGAGATGAAGAAGCATGGGATTCTGTGTCCCAATCCCAGCTCCACTTGGCTGTGGGACTTTGGGCAAGTTATGTCACCTCAGTAACTTGATTTCCTTCTCCAAAATAATGGCACCACCACTCAAAGTTGGCACCATGAACTTAAAAAGGCTGCTTCAAGGATTAGCAGGAAAGCATGCAAAGCACTAGCAGATTACCCAGAACATGGTCAGTATGAGATGGCTGCTTTCATGAGACTGACCTGCTCTTATCCTTTCAAAAACACTGCACAGGTCTCCCCTGACTATCCTATTCAGAACCGCAGTCTACCTGCCCCACCTCCATTTCTGCCCCCTGCTTTCTTTCTCTCCATAGCATTTAGCACCATGTGACAGACACTAACAATGCACCTGACTCCTCCTCACTAGACTAGAAACTCCACCAAGACAGGGATTTCTCTTCTGTTCACGATTACATCTCCAGTCCCCTGAATAATGTCTGACAATGAATATTTACTGAAAGAACAAATGTTGCCTTTGTTCTAAAGGGCCCAAAAAGCTTCTACTGCCACTGGCAAAGTGGCTCAGCCCTATCCCAGTCCCTCCTTATACCTTTACCCCAAGAATCTATCTGCTCAGTCTTCCATGGCTAGAATCAGACATCAGTACCCTCAAGTTACAGTGGTAAATGCCAATACCCAAGTTCTGAAGAAGAAAAAACAGGAAAGTAACAGAATAAAAAGTGATCTGGGACCTTTAACCCTGGAAGCAGTCCACTGGCAAAAATTAATCCAGGGCTCCTTTAAAATTGATATTGCATATTTATAGTAACTCTTTGGCCTTGGGCCTTCAGTGATCGTTATTTAAGCTACCATACTAGCTTCTGGATTTGGTCATTTTTTAAACACGCACATTTTTACAATTCTTTCTAATTATGTATTTAAAAGTGAGTGAAGTTAGGAAATTCTCAAGTCCTTTCAAGTCAGATCTTTGAGGTGTTGTTTCTGGATATGAAGAACAGATGAACAGACCATCCCACTGAAAACAGAAGGAAAACAACCTCCATGATATGTGTAGCAAGAAAAATGTGCCAGTACACTTTGCAATACATTAATAATCTAATTATTTTAAATGCCAGAACTGACTTGTCTAGATTCTTGATTGCAGCTCTGTCACATGATAACTGAGCTCTTAGGGTCTGGAGTAAAAATGCCAGAGCTCAAGCCCCAGCCCTGCCACCTCCTAGCTATGTGATCCTGGCCATGTTAACCTCACTGCACCTGTTTTCTTTTCTGTAAAGTGAACATAATAAGAGTGGCTACCTTATAGGCTACTGGAGATTAAATGAGAAGATGCTGCACACATAATTTCTTAGTGATGTTAGTTATACTGACTTGTATCACATCAAAGCGTCTCTCAACGCCTATTTAAATGCTATTTCCAATTTAAGGTACTTTATAAGCTGAAGAACCAAAGTTTTAGGGTCAAATGTGGTTTAAACCTCAGTTTACTGACTGACAAACCTTGAGTACGTGACTTCACCTTTCTGAGCCCATTTCTGCTTCTGAAAGATGGGGAGAAAACACCTCATGGCTTCTTGTGAGGACTAAATTAGGTGAAAGGAGGCAACTGTTAAAGGCTGACTTCTTCTCAGGGCCTTACTAGGCAACTGAAAATGAAAATGTACTTAAAAGCAGCAAGCACCACTTGGCCTTGTCACATAGCAGGCAATCGCCTAATGGTAGTTAGCAAGCATGTACTGGCCGGGCGCGGTGGCTCAAGCCTGTAATCCCAGCACTTTGGGAGGCCGAGACAGGTGGATCACGAGGTCGGGAGATCGAGACCATCCTGGCTAACACGGTGAAACCCCGTCTCTACTAAAAATACAAAAAAAAACTAGCCGGGCGCCGTGGCGGGCGCCTGTAGTCCCAGCTACTCGGGAGGCTGAGGCAGGAGAATGGCGTGAACCCGGGAGGCGGAGCTTGCAGTGAGCTGAGATCCGGCCACTGCACTCCAGCCTGGGCAGCAGAGCGAGACTCCGTCTCAAAAAACAAAACAAAACAAAGCAAGCATGTACTTCCCTTCTGTTTAGAAACAAGCAGTCTGTGTTGCACTGAAAGAAATAACTGAATAGAAATCAAGGTTTTACATTAAACTGGGATTCAAAACATGTGCTCAGAGGCCCCATGGAGAAGCGATGTCCTTGCAGACAGTGAGTGGACACAGTGCTTCCAAGGGTAAGATGTTTTCCTTTCCTGGGCCCAGGACCCCAGCCCCATCCTACCCAGGCACCTTGGTGTACTGCTCCACTAGCTTCGTGAAGTAGTTAAAGAGGCTGTGCTGTGGGCGGAGAAAATCAAACTGGTAGTTGCGCTGCTCTTTCTGCATCAGCTGGGTCAGAAACTGGCGCCCATTCCTGGCCACAAACTGAGCCGTCAGCTTCACCACATCCAGGTCGAAGGCTGAGATGGAGGGGGGATCAGCAATAAACTCAAACTCAGGAGGAGGCTCTTTGGGCACGATGGTCTCTTGGATTACTTGGGCTTGGACCTAAGATGCAAAGGGAGTATGAAGGAAGCGGCATAGGAGTGAACAGGCTCCAGGGGAGGGGAGGGGACATGGGTATACCCCTCAACAGGATGCTGTGAACCTCTAGACTTCTGTTAATTATGCACACACCACTAGCACTTGGTGTGAGAGAATTCTAAATCACAAGAGCACTGATTTCTCAGCCAACTATGGCCTCAACTCCCTGAATGGCTCTGAGTGAGAACCATTCCCCTCTGTACCTCTGCTCCTGCCTTGAAATTGAGGGCCAAAACTGGGTGACAGAAGATCCAACAGGAATATGGCTTATTAAATCCCATCCCAGAGGGACGGAAGTGCAGAAGGCCTACGTGTGTGCAGAAAACCCCACTGTACAAAATGTTTCCATGACCTCCGCATGAATCGTGAGGTAGAACAGGTACTGTGAATCCTCTTTATAGATGAAGAAACTGAGGTAGCCTGAGGCTCTAGGAGTAGTACACTACAATGTAAGGTCTTAGAACCTGACCTCAACCTTTATATCCCACTGCAAAAGGAGGAGCTGCCTTTTCCACCATGGTTCAGGAGTAGAGAAGGCAGGTCTGGACAGGAGGAATAACATGTCAGCCTCTCTCTTCATTCATAACCCTAATAGTCCCTAGTGCTGGACCTCAGTACAGGGAAGTGGTATTAGGGGAGGCCAGATAGAAGGGTCCTGGGAAGAAGAGACAGAAGGGAAGTGAGAGCATAAGGAGGAGCCCACAGGCCACACTGCATCCTTCAGCACAGCCAAGTAGGAAGTCCTTCACCCATCATGGCACTGCCCTCACACCCTGAGCAAGGCCTTGAATAAATCACACTTCCCCCGACTCTCAGATTCCTCATACAGCCTCTGTGAGGGGTCAATGAGACAAGACTCCTGAAGTTATAAGCACAGAGTCTGACAAGCAGTGCTTGGGAAATGCCAACTAACATCAGTACTTTGCTGTCTGGGTCTCAGTCTGCCTCTGAGAGATAGGGATAACAACCTTACTTCTCTCCCTGGGTGGTTGTGAGGTTTAGAGTTATTTGTGTACCCCCTCCCTATCCCTGCTTCCCTCTCAAGCCCTGCGTAAGTGAAGGGGGCACTGGGCTCCAAACCTTCTGGGGCAGCTGCTGCTGGGTGGCCTGCTGCTGCTGCTGCATGACTTTGGGGATGGCAGCTGACGGCTCCTGAGCCTTCCCCTCCTTGAACTCGCTGACCTTGTGGCGGTAATAGGCATGGTAAGGGTCATTGGGGTTCAGAAAGTTGAACTTGGGGTTGTTGATCTCGTTCTGTCGGATCCTAGCTTCAAATTCAGGCCCATTTCTAGAGGGAGAAAAAACAGCAAGAATAAACACCACATCCCTTGTGCCTGCTGAGATCTAGGACACTGCCCATTGGAACGTCCTTTTTGCCACCACCCACTGCTCAAACCAGTCCAGCCCTCAGCACAGCAGATGTCCTCCTCCAGCCTCCTGGCATTGGCGATCAGTGCCATGTGCCTCATTCAGCTCGAACCAGGCCACTTCTACCACGGGGTCTCCCTGAACCCAGTCATTCCTTACCTCCTTTTCCAGTTCTGCCATTTCCAAAACCACCTAGGCTATCGCTCATTTATTTTAAGTGAATATGATGAAAACAAAGTAACACTGTCAAAGTTTAGCTGGAAGTTTGCTGAGACTAGTTCTCTTAGTTCAAAGGGGTAGCAAGTGCTGGAGAGGTGTAAAAGGTACGTGAACACCAAACCTAGACTTTGTCCTCTGAGTAACGAGAAAGACTGAAAGACATGAAAATTTAGTTGATTTGAGCCTGGGCAACAAGAAAAGACCCTAACTCTACAAACAATTTTAAAAATAAATTAGCTGGGCATGGTGGCTTGTGCCTCTAGTCCCAGCTACTCAGGAGGCTGAGGTGGGAGGATCACTTGTGCCCAGGAGTCTGAGGCTGCAGTGAGCTAGAACCGTGTCACTGTACTCCAGCCTGGAAAACAGAGTGAGACCCTGTCTTTTGTTTTTGTTTTAAGAAACAAAAACAAAACCAAAACAAATTAGTTGGTTTAATGCCTTGTCCAAGTACTGCCTAAAACCACCCCAATTATACTGGTGAGGCCCACACAGGAAACATGCTCAGCAAGGACCCAGCCTCGTACAGCTGTATAAGGCACCTTCAGATGACAGGGGTGTGGTAAGATCAGCAGGGAGGTCTCCAACCACTGTCTGTACTTGGGATGGTTCCCCAGATATGCCCCATGTCCCCAGCAAGCCTTCAAAACCTCAGGATAATGAAAAAATGTCCCTGTAATGATATTTAGGGAACCCTGATTTTTAAAATGTCCCAACAGTAATACTTCAACACCTGTGTCAGTAAGAAAATATATGGACCTTAAAGACACAAGATATGAACACATTCAAGTTGCAGGTTCACTACTGACTCACTCTGACCCAGAGCAAGTTACCAAACTACTCTTTGATTCCATTTCCCCATGTGTAAAAAGCAGCTAACACCAGTTTCCCTTTCTACCTTAAAACATTATTGAGGAGATGCCAAAGTCTTCTTTTTGTTTCAGAGACAGGGTCTCACTCTGTCACCCAGGCTGGAGTGCAGTAGTACAATCTCAGCTCACTGCAACCTCCACCTCCTGGGCTCAAGGGATCCTCCCACCTCACCCTCCTGAGCAGCTGGGACTACAGGCATGCACCACCATGCCCGGCTAATCTGTTTTATATTTTGTAGAGATGGCGTTTCGCCATGTTGCTCGGGCTGGTCTCGAACTCCTGCGCTCAAGTGATACACCCGCCTTGGCCTCCCAAAGTGATAGGATTATAGGCGTGAGCCACTGAACCCAGCCCTTAAAGTCTTTTCAAATCATACAGTAGCCTGCAAATGCAAGGGGCTAGGAGGAGTTGTTCCATAAACATCGTCTGTGGGGCCTTCCATTGCTCCTCTGGTGAGAACCTTGTACTTAGAACTGCCCCAAACACACCAAGGCATGGCCCCAGCATCTATCTGGTGCCAGCCAGCCGGCTCCACTCTCTTCTGACTTTCACATCCCTGGCCTGTGAGTTTAAGAGGGGGTGGGAGCCTGGCACAGTGGCACACACTTGTAGTCCCAGCTACTCAGGAGGCTGAGGCGAGAGGATCACTTGAGTCCAGAAGATCACATCCAAGCCTGGACAACAAAATGAAATTTCATCTCTTAAAAAAAAAGGTTTTTTTTAATTTTAAGAGAGACGCAGTACTGTACCCCAGATCAAGCAGTACAGCAATATGTGCCACACTAGTGATCAACACCCAGCCTGGCTCCTCAGCAAGTCCTGGTCATACCCTGCCGTGTGATTAACATCATGAGGTCTCAATTTGACAGCACATTAGTCTAACTGGAACCTCATGCTTTGGAAAAAAAATTCTCCCTACTCCTTAAATAATGCAAACCACACATAAGAATGAAGGTGAATGCCCACTTAAACCCTGCTCAACTAGGCCACTATACCCAGCAAATGCCTCGGGCAGACAAAGGGCTCCTGGAAAAGGGGGCCTGGTTGTCTCTTGTACCACTACCTAGGCCATAACTTTACCCCATCTGGGAACAATCTGAAAGATAAAACAATGAGAAGGCTTGGCACGTTCATTCCAAACTATTCTGTTGCTTTAAATTAGCTTAACGTTAATTTTAGAATCATACTCTCCACCAGAAGGAATAGATTTCAACAGAAAAAAACATGATTCTGACTCAACCCAGCTGCTGGGACTTTTTAAGGGTAATTTCCACTTCAGTTTCTTGCAGGAACATGCAGGAAACGAAAGGCCTAACCTAGTGAAAAAACTTTTGGAAAACTGCTCAGTTGTAGATTTCTACTGCATGCTCCATAAATACACATGAACCTAGGAGAAGTGAACACAGAGTTCTGCATGTCTGCTTTAACTCGGATATTGGTCTCTTTGTTGCAATGTAAACCATAAGTTCACAGACTTTATTTACTTTTGAGGCGGAGTCTCATTCTGTCACCCAGGCTGGAGTGTAGTGGCACCATCTTGGCTCACTGTAACCTCTGCCCCCCGGGTTGAGGTAATTCTCCTGCCTCAGTCTTCCAAGTAGTTGAGACTACAGGCACCCGCCACCACACCCAGCTAGTTTTTTGTATTTTTAGTAGGGACAAGGTTTCACTATGTTGGCCAGGCTGGTCTCGAACTCCTGACCTCAGGTGATCTGCCCGCCTCAGTTTCTCGAAGTGCTGGGATTACAGGTGTAAGCCACCACACTGGCTCACAGATTTCAGAAACGCCTACAAAAGCAATCACCATAGCTAAAAATCAATCTAGGGATGTGCATGGTTTTGGATTTTTTTCTTTCCTTTTTTTTTTTTTTTTTTTTTTGAGACAGGGTCTTGCTCTATCGCCCCAGGCTGGAGTACACTGGCATGATCATAGCCTTGACCTCTCAGGCTCAAGTGATCCTCCCAAGGGGCTAGAACTACAGGTATGCGCCACCACGCCCAGCTAACTTTTTAATTTTTTTGTAGAGATGGGTCTCACTATGTTGCCTAGGCTGGTCTCCAAGTCCTGGGTTCACGCGATCCTTCCACCCTGGCCTCCCAAAGTGCTGGGATTACAGGTGTGAGCCACCTAACCTGGTCATATACATTTAAAGGGACCTTGGACACACTCATTTCTTTAGCAGCAAAGGATGGCACAAAATTATTGGAAAGCTACTTGGCAAAATGTTTAAGAAATCTTTCAAAGATGCTCTTTTAGCCAATAATGAGCCACACAGAATTTTCTTCTAAGGAAACAATCTAAAAGGGAAAGAAAATGCTCAGAGATTTCCCCACAGCTTACTTTGCCAAAATGAAATGTTGGGAACAGGCCAGGTGCAGTGGTCATGCCTATAATCCCAGCACTCTGGGTGGCTGAGACATGAGGATTACTTGAGGCCAGGCGTTCACGACCAACCTGAGCCACATAGAAAGACCCCATCTTTACAGAAAAACTAAAAAAATAAAAAATTAGCTAGGTGTGGTAGCAGGCACCTGTAGTCCTAGCTACTCAGGAAGCTGAGGTGGTAGGATAACTTGAGCCCAGGAGTTCGAGGTTGCAGTGAGCTATAATCGTGCCACTGCACTCCAGCCTGCATGTCAGAACGAGACTCTGTCTCTAAAAAAGAAATGTTGGAAACCTCCTCCTCTAAGGAAAATACAGAAATGGTGGCCAAGTCAAGGAAAGTATTTCACCTCTACATGATGCATCCTCTTAATAAAGGATCACAGGGCATTATGAAGACCATGGAGCACAATGGAAAAATGCTTACAACACAGACTTGAATGTGAAAGTATCTTTGCTAATATTACAAGGATCTAAAAAAAGATGCCAAGGACAGAAGGAAACAGAAAAAACTGAAAACAGCTGGTAGACACTATTCTGGTAACAAGAATATGGTGATTCTTCACCCAACTCCCCTTTTCTGTATATTCTGTTTTTAAAATATCAGGGGAAAAGGGGAAGCATGAACACAGCTAAGAGCCATTAAACATTTATCTTAAACACAACAAACAGTCTAAATCTGACATGACCCAATCATCATCATAACGTTCAATCAAGCACAGAGCAGCTTTCAACCTAATACTCAAGGTAATCAAAGCCCTTGAAATGTAATGAGATGGGCCGGGCGCGGTGGCTCAAGCCTGTAATCCCAGCACTTTGGGAGGCCGAGACGGGCGGATCACGAGGTCAGGAGTTCGAGACCATCCTGGCTAACACGGTGAAACCCCGTCTCTACTAAAAAATACAAAAAACTAGCCGGGCGAGGTGGCGGGCGCCTGTAGTCCCGGCTACTCAGGAGGCTGAGGCAGGAGAATGGCGTAAAAACCCGGGAGGCGGAGCTTGCAGTGAGCTGAGATCCGGCCACTGCACTCCACCCTGGGCGACACAGCGGCACTCCGTCTCAAAAAAAAAAAAAAAAAAAGAAATGTAATGAGATGAATCTGCAGAGCTGACGCAATGAAAATCTAACAAAAGTAGGCTGGCGCCATGACTCATGCCTGTAATCCCAGCACTCTGGGAGGCCCAGGTGGGGGGATCATGTAGTCAAGAGATTGAGACCAGCCTGGCCAACACGGTGAAACCACATCTCTACCAAAAATACAAAAATTACCCGGGCGTGGTGGTGCACGCCTGTTGTCCCAGCTACTCGGGAGGCTGAGGCAGGAGAATCACTTGAACCCAAGAGGCGGAGGTTGCAGTGAGTTGAGATTGCACCACCGCACTCCAGCCTGGCAACAGAGCGAGACTCCGTGTCATTTAAAAAAAAAAAAAAAAAGTCTAACCTAAGTAATATTCAATTTTATTAGGTTGGGAAAGGAAGGAACATCCGTTAAATGATGTATACTGACTGAGACACTGCCTCAGGGGAGTGACGTGATCCCTGGAGAACACACGCTGATTGAGCCTGCTTCCACACACTAAGGAGCCGTCCAGAAATCCAGACTGATTGTGAAATCTCATTTTTACTTGTTTTGGTTTGAGACAGGGTCTCACTGTCACCCAGGATGGAGTGCATAGCTCACTACAGCCTCAACCTTCCAGGCCCAATTGATCCTCTTACCTCAGCCTCCTGAGTAGCTGGGACCACAGGCCCATACCACCACAGCCAGGTAACTTTTTTTTTGTAGACGGGGTCTTGCTATGTTGCCCAGGCTGGTCTCAAACTCCTGAGCTCAAGTTATCTTCCCATTTTGGGCTCCCAAAGTGGTAGGATTACAGATTACAGACAAGAGCCACAGCACCTGGCCTCCTCATTTTTAAATACTAGCAACAAATTGAGTTTTGAAAAACTTACTGTGAGGACAAACAAAACATCTGTAGGCTGGACACGACCTGAGGGCTGCCAAAGGAATACCTTAAATACCCTAGAGGATGTATTGACCTTTGGAGTCAAGGGGCCATCAGAAAAATTCCATCTAAGGACGTGAGGGTAAGTACGAGAGACAGGAGGAACTCTGAGCAATTCCCATTCCATCTGAGGAGACAGCTAGCACCTGCATGGAAGTATAGGAAGAGAGAGGATCTCTGACTAACACCCATTCCATCTGAGAAGCCAGCTAGCACCTGCACGGAACTATGGGGAGACATAGGAGAAACTTGGAGCAATTCCCATTCCATCTGAGGAGACAGCTAGCACCTGCGTGGAACTGAACTGCATGTAGCCCCATGACCTCGCTCCTGCCTCACAACTCTGAGATGGCATTTTGTTCCATTTTGCAGATGAGTCATTTGAGGCTCTTGGAATGTGGTGTTTGCACAATGAGAATAATAAACTCCCCTTTTTATCTTCCTCAGGCCAGCAGCTCAGGTACAGACACACACCATCTGTGACAAAGCAGCTTTCCGGGCATTTCCTCAGGCCAGTTTTGAAAGCAGAGGCTCCTGGTGACTGCAGGGCTAAGTGTGATCCTCACTTTGGCTATTGCTATGCTGTGTCAGGGACACCAGTCCTACCTATTGCCTACCCCAATGCCATGCTGTGGTTTTTTATGAACTAAAAGGCCCAAGCCAACAACATCTCTTTAAAAACTTTTGTGCTGATTCAGTGCTGAAATCTCTTCATGCTGAAACCCACCTCTGACCCACCCAGGTAGCTCTGTTACCTGGCCACAAAGCTGGCAGTCTTGTCAACAATATTTCTGACCTCTGGAGGAGGGTAAATAATCCCCACAACTGGCTTAGAAGGTGCAGAATCCTCCTTTGAAGATGCTTCTTCTTCTGTGGGCTGTGAAAACAGGAAAATAAATAAGGTTTTAAAGTCCCTGGTTCAGAGCAGGTTCTCCACTATTACACTCCTCTAGGATATCATTCAGAGTAGACTTTCACTCACAGACTTCCCTCAGGTTAGAACCCTCTGCTTCAGAAAAGCAGTTCTCTTAAGTTCAGTGCACCTGCGGGGGCTGCTCCTGGGGACCCAGGGAAAACAGCAGCTTCCCTGGCTCCTCTCTAGTTGGACTGTCTCAGTGACACCAGGAATCTGCATTTTTACCAAATGCCCAGGTGATTCAGATGCAGGGACTCCGACTACATTCTGAGAAACCATGTTCCAGAATCCAGGCCATGTCTGGACTCCACGCACCCAGCGATGGGCTTGGCATGTAATTTTTAATGATTGTTTGCTGAATAAAGAAATGGGAAACTATTTGCTGACCAATTCTTCTGCCCTGGATGCCGTCGCTCTTTGCCTCTACTCCACTGTCAACCAACATTCAATGCTCAGGTGTTTTGTGAAATTCCACTGGAATGTTCAGCATTAACTATGCCATAAGTACCAATATTTTTTCTCCAGCAGCTTCTTCCCCTTAGTAAACAAAGGGTCAAATCTCTTATCTTAGAAAAATGAAGTTTCTCCTCTGCCTCCATGTTCCTTTCTGCCGCTGCCTTCTCCCACCCCATCCTCTGGCAGCTTAACATCCTGAGTTCTCTTCAGTTTGCTGATCCCACTTCCCTGCCTCCCATTTGGTCCCCATTCATTTTAAGTGCTCTTGACAAAGTCAAAAACGACTGCCCACAGCCATTATCTGGGTGTGAATGGTGACCACTCCTTCACGAAAACTCTCAACTCCTAGACCCCATTCTTACCTGTCTTCCCATCTTGCTCACCATTCCATCCAAGTTTCCTTCCTGGCCTGTTTCACCTCCCCGCTCTGTGAAGTTGGAGATCCCCGCTCCCACCGCCCAATTCTGTTCTTGGTTCTCTTCTCAGTTTTGACAGTGTCCTCCACTTCCCCTCCCGCCTCTATACAATCTGGCCCAAACTGATGTCCCAGAACACTCTTGCGTACTGAACAGCTTCGGGTCCAGCTAACTACTGGGCACTTTCATCTCTAACCTCTTTCCTCAGGAATAGCTACTCAGTCGTCCATGCCACAAAGTTGGGGCTCCTCTCTCTTCCTCAGCTTCCACACTCAATGATGATAACATTTATCAAGTTGGGCACAATGGCTTGCACCTATAATCCCGGTGAGTCAGGAGGCTGAGGTAGGAGGATTGCTTGAGCCCAGGAATTCAAGGCTTCAGTAAGCTACGACTGCACCACTGCATTCCAGCGTGGGTGACAGAACGACACCTGGTCTCTTAAAAAACACTTTTATCAAGCACTGAGTAGATTCCAGGTATTTTTCCCAAGCACTTTAAATATACTAATTCTTATAACCCTTATAAGAAGCCTATAAGATTAAGTACTCTTTTTTTTTTGAGACTCTCTCTTGCTGTCGCCCAGGCTGGAGTGCAGTGGCATGATCTTGGCTCACTGCAACCTCCGCTTCCCAGGTTCAAGTAATTCTCTCCTGAATAGTGGGGATTACAAACATGCACCACACCTGGCTAATTTTTTACTTTTAGTAGAGACAGGGTTTTGCCATGTTGGCCAGGCTGGTCTCAAACTCCTGACCTCAAGTGATCTGTCTGCCTCGGCCTCCCAAAGTGCTGGAATTACAGGCGTGAGCCACTGGGCCAGCCAAGTACTCTTAATATCTCCACATTACAGATGACAAAACTGAGAGATGGAGAGCTTAATGTCCAACTGGCAGAACCAGAATTCTAACACACCACTCTGGCTGGAAAGCCTGCCCACCCCTCTGCCCTAATCTAGGCCAGGCCTTCAGCCCCTTGGAATAGCGTGACTGGCCTCCCCTCCTCGTAGTGACTCTCCACATGCCTGCCTACCTGAATTTCTGAAACACAAATGTCACTATTTGGCTTAAAACTCTCCCTTTTCTTCCCATTGTCTACAAGGAAAAGTTCAAATCCTAAGAAAGAATCGCATCTCCTGCCACTACGCTCTATGCTTCAACACTTGTTCATTTACTCTTGATCAGAGACACCGTTTGATTCTTAACTCAGTGTCTTTGTGCATATTATCTGGCCATTACCTTATTTTCTCCCAACGCCTGGGAAAATGCCAGGGACACACAGGTACTTAAATATCTGTGGAAAAGGCATGGCTTCTTCAGTCATGTCCCCCTCATTCCGAACCCAAAGCAATGATCAGCATATATGCTCAATAAATATTTGCTGGATGAATAAAGGATGTTATTTCCCTTCCCTAGTCACCTGCCTGGCAAACTCCTATTCCTTCTTCTAAAAGAAATTTATCTCTCACTCCCGTGGGCTTCTCTACCTTAATATCCCTTCTACTCCAGCAAGCAATGTTGATTAGATTTGTACCTGAAACTTCTATCACAGGGCATATCACACCGTACTACAATGGTTTATACACATTTGAGATTCGAGAGGTTTATTAAGGGCGGGCTGACACTGTATCATTGACGGCCATCGGAACAATAAACATTTGGTGAGCATTCTCGTGTATCTGTCTTCTCGTTAGCCTGTGAGCTCCCCGTGCCCCATTCATTCCGGTAACGTGGGAGCGTGGCACGGTGTCTGGCTTGGGGCAGACACCGAAATAGATGCTGAGAATTAACATCCAAAGATGTACCGCCCAGGCTGGGAAATTGGGCATTACTGGGGAAAGGCTGGGGCCGGTGGCCCCAACTGCCACAGAAGATCACAGGATGGGCTGGATCAGCGCCTTTCACACTTACAAATCAATCACCTTAGGATTTTGTTCAAATGTAAGATCCCTATTTAAAAGGTCTAGGGCGGAGACTCCACATTTCTAAGCTCTCGGCTCGTGCCGACGCGGCTGCTCCGCGGACCACTTTGAGAACCCCGTTCAGGGCAGCTGGTTTCGTTACCAGAACCACCACCATAGCGCGGGAAGCGCGCAGCCTCCTGGGACTTGCAGTCCCTCCAATCCCTTCATAGCGGCCGCTTATTCCCGCTCAAGTAAGTAGCGCCCAGGCCCACGCTCCGGCTGCAGGTTGAGCGGCGGGGGAGAGGTACCTGTTTGGGCTCGGTGGCCACGGGCGGCGGCGGGGGCACCGCCTGCACGGGTCCGGCCGGCATGACTGCGACGCTGAGGGCTGCCAGTCCGCCTCGGTGTCGGTGAGGAGTGCCGCCTCAAGACAGCCTCCCCGCTCGAACAGTACGACGAGCTCGCAAAATGGCGGCAGCCGAGCGAGTTGCGGCCGCGAAGGTAAGACTGACGCACTTCCGGGACCGCCCCCTCGCCGTGGCGCGCTTCCTGCTCCTCCCCGCGGGCACCGCGGCGTCCGACGCCGTTGTCAAGGCAGCGGCTGGGGCGCCGGGCTAGGGGTTTCCGGGGTTCCCGGGAGCCGCAGGCGCGCCGGGGGCAGTTCCCGGAGCTGACCGGATACAGGGGCTGAAACCGCGACGCCGAAAACAGGTGAGATGTTCTACGTCACCCGCCGGACCCCCGCCGCACTCAGCTCGCGCCTCCTTTACTCTACAGTGCCTCGCTCAGTGCCAGTGCCTCGCTCCCTTCGACACCGCCTTCCAAGAGCCCAGCTCCCTCCCATTGGCCTCTCATTTCGGAGAGCCCCTGTGCCCTCAGGCTCGCCGCCTGAGAGCCCCGCTTCCCTATTCCCTTAGTCCCCCCTTTCATTTGAGGCCCACATCCTCCAAACCGCTCTTCCAAATCCTACGCCCTTAATTCCCTTTTCCCATAGGCCTGCCTTTTCTTGCTTCCACCCCCTGCCTTCCGTAGTCCCGATCTCAAGCCCCACTGGGGCCTCCCTCTCAAATCAAGGCTGCTGCTTTTTCTTTTTTTGTTTTTTTTCTGAGACAAGGTCTTGTTCTGTCACCCAGGCTGGAGTGCAGTGGCGCGATCTTGGCTCACTGGAACCTCCGCCTCCCGAGTTCAATCGCTGAGTTCAAGCAATTGTCCTGCCTCAGCCTCCCGAGTGGCTGGGACTACAGGCGCCCACCACATCCGGCCGTGTGTTTGTGTGTGTGTGTGTGTGTGTGTGTGTGTGTTTTGTAGAGACGGGGTTTCACCACGTTGGCCAGGCTGGTCTCGAACTCCTGACCTCAAATGATCCTCCCGCCTCGGCTTCCCAAAGTGTTAGGGTTACAGGCGTGAGCCACCGCGCCCGGCCAGTTTTAAAATTTTTTTTGTAGGGACGTGGGAGGACGTCTCCCTATGTTGCCCAGGCTGGTCTCAAACTCATGGAGTCAAGCAATCCTCCCACCTGGCCTCCCAAAGTGCTGGGGTTACACGCATGAGCCATCACTCAGGGCTGCTGCTTTAGGCTTCACCCCTCACTCTCACAGGTGCGCCCCTGCAAGCTATGCAGCTCGCTCCCCAGAGGCCTACCTCGAATCCTGCTGGCTTTCTCTCCCTCTCCTGAGATCCCCCCCCTCCTCCCCTCCTCAACTCCGGAAAGCCCGGAGCTGGCTGGGAACCTTGCCTGGCTTTCAGTTTCCTCACCTGTGAAATGAGGGAGTGATAGGAAGGGTTGCTCTCGCAAGTCTTCCCCCTCCCCCGCACACATCGTAGCTGTGTGTCATGGTTGTTATTAATGTAGAATAATGATAGCTAGGATGTATTGGTCATTTACTATGAGCCGGATCCTGTGCCCAACACTTCATGTATTACGTCATTTATTCCTTATAGCACCCTATTTACAAATGAGGACAGTGAAGTTTGGAGTTGGTAGAGTGAGAATGCAAGCTCAAGCCAGTCTTATTCCTCTACGAGTGCAGTTAGTTATTCTTTTGTCCTCAGTCCCTTCAGCGTCCCCAGGTATCCAGGCAATTAACAATCTCATGTTTGAGACTGGCATCTGCCACATAGCTGGTTTTAGAGTTTCCCAAGTTTTCGTGGTGGTGACTTTGAATCTCAGCAGTCACCCTGGCTGGGAAGTAGGCGTCATTTTTACCAGTAGGTTAGGGTACTAGGTCTTAGAGAAGGCGCTGGAATGTTGAACGGAAGTGTAGGAAAGGCTCCTGCTCTTCTCTGGGAGTCAAAAGTCCGCCTTGAGCCCCAGGAAATTGAGGAGAGGCAGAGATAGCTGCTGCTCCTTCCTAAGGGTTCAATTAGTGCAGTCACCTATGTGTTCCTGGATACAGTGCAGGGCTGGCAGCCTCAGACTGAGGGTTCCACTCAAGAGTGAGGAATTACAGAGAGCTCATGTCAAGTGCTTTTTCACTTGACATGCATGTAAGTACTTCTTTTTTTTCTTTCTTTTTTTTTTTTTTTTTGAGACGGAGTCTCAAGGCTGTCACCCAGGTTGAGTGCAGTGGCGCCGACCTCGCTCACTGCAAGCCTCGGCCTCCGGCTCACTTATTCTCCTGCCTCAGCCTCCTGAGAAGGCTGGGACTACAGGCTCACCTCACCGGCCTCGCTAATTTTTTGTATTTTTAGTAGAGACGGGGTTTCACTGTGTTAGCCAGGATGGTCTCGATCTCCTGACCTCATGATCCACCCGCCTCGGCCTCCCAGAGTGCTGGGATTACAGGCGTGAGCCACCACACCCGGCCGCACGTAAGTACTTCTTAAACCATGCTTGTATCTGCATGACTTGAATTTTCAGAAGAAGCAACATAAGGTCATCTTGGATTTTCCTGAACTTGGGCATTTGCTGCTGCTTAACTGAACCAGGATCTAGTGGGAGTTGATATCCAAAATTGCCCCATAGGGCAGCTGTAGTTATTTGAAGATGAACAGATCAGTGTTTCCTGGTGCCTTCACAAGCACACTTATGAATTCCAGGTGCTTTGCCACCTGAATACACTTCCTCCCAGGTTGGGACTTCTTGATTGCTTTATTTCCTTCATGCTCTTTTCAGGAAGGAAACCCAGAACACTTCCATGTGTTATTTTGACTTTGTTTCTGCCTCCCTCCTTGGAGACATAAAATCTCTTGGGCAGCAGTAGTTCATGAGAGGCAGCTGCCAAGACAACAGGAGTGTGGGATGTGGGCATGCGTATTGTGAATGTCATGGGGCAGACACGTATCACTTGGGTGATATCCCATGGGTGAAACTGGCACACACAAGCTTACCCCTTGCAGAGACCCTCAGATATAGTTGGTAGTTCCTGGAGGACAGGGCTCCTTGTGCCCTGATGTGTTCCTGGTCTTGCCATAGTGCCTGGCATG
This sequence comes from Papio anubis, assembly GCF_008728515.1. Lineage (NCBI taxonomy): Eukaryota > Metazoa > Chordata > Mammalia > Primates > Cercopithecidae > Papio > Papio anubis. Next base: position 20,378,022 of record NC_044991.1, on the reverse strand, counting down.
GAATAGATACTCAGTCCTCATTTACTGAATGCACACACAGCATCCGACCCTCTGCACCATCCAGTACAGTACCTACCAGCCGATACAGCTTTTGAACATTTGAAATGATTTCTGGTTCAAATGGCCATGTGTTGTCAAACAGGCATTAGATTTTGAGACTTAATACCATAAAAATGTTAAAAATCTTAATAATTTTATATTGGTATGTTGAAATGGTAATGTTTTGGGTATATTGGGTTAAATAAAATATGCTATTAAAATTGACTCTTTTTTTACTCTTTTTAATGTGTAGGGGAGAAAAAGTAATATCTTTTCCTCACTCATTGCAAGTTTAATAAAAGACAGATTAAAGTGGCTCACACCTATAATCCCAGCATTTTGAGAGGACAAGGCCAGAGGCCAAGAAGCCAGGACCAGCCTGGGCAACATAGTAAGTCTCTGTCTTTACAAAAAATAAAAAAATTAACCAGGTGTGGTGGCACCCACCTGTAGTCCTACCTACTCAGGAGGCTGAGGTGGGAGGATCACTTGGGCCCAGGAGTTCGAGGTTACAGTAAGCTATGATAGCACCACTGTACTCCAGCCTGAGCGACAGAGTGAGACCCTGTCTCTAAAAAATAAATAAATGAAGTAAAATTTTAAAAACAGATTAACAAGAGAAAAGCATACAAATGTATTTTATAAAAGTTTTCCCTGACATGGAAACCTTCAGAAATGAAAACCCAAAGAAACAAGGAGATCTGTTTTTATGGACAGTGTGCAGAATTATGATTGGTGGACCAAAAGGTATGATCTGGAGGGGCACGGTAGTTCACACCTGTAAACACAGCACTTTGGGAGGCCAAGGAGGGTGGATCACCGGAGGTCAGGAGTTGGAGACCAGCCTGACCAATATGGTGAAACACCGTCTCTACTAAAAATACAAAAAGTGGCCGGGTGCGGTGGCTCACACCTGTAATCCCAGCATTTTGGGAGGCTGAGGCAGGCGGATCATGAGGTCAGGAGTTTGAGACTAGCCTGGCCAACGTAGTGAAACCCCATCTCTACTAAAAATACAAAAATTTGCCAGCTGTGGTGGCACGTGCCTGTAGTCCCAGCTACTCAGGAGGCTGAGGCAGGAGAATCACTTGAACCCAGGAGGTGGAGGTTGTGGTGAGCCAAGATCACGCCACTGCACTCCAGCCTGGGCAACAGAGCGAGACTCTGTTTCAAAAAAATAATAAAAAAAAATAATGAAAGGCTGGGCATGGTGGCTCACGCCTAATCCCAGCACTTTGGGAGGCCAAGGTGGGTGGATTACGAGGTCGGGAGTTCAAGACCAACCTGGCCAACATGGTGAAACCCCATCTCTACTAAAAATACAAAATTTAGCCAGGCGTGGTGGCACACCCCTGTAATCCCAGCTACTTGGAAGGCTGAGGCAGGAGAACTGCTTGAGCCCAGGAGGCAGAGGTTGTAGTGAGCCAAGATCATGCCACTGCACTCCAGCCTGGCCGACAGAGCGAGACTCTGTCTCAAAATAATAATAATACAAAAATTAGCCGGGCATGGTGGCGTGCACCTGTAGTCCCAGTTATTCAGGAGGCTGAGACAGGAGAATTGCTTGAACCCAAGAGGCGGAGGTTGTGGTGAGCTGAGATTGCGCCACTGCACTCCAGCGTGGGTGACAGAGCAAGACTCCATCTTAAAAAAAAAAAAAAGTATGATCTAATAGTAATAAATGAGGGAGGGCGTGGATTTAGCAAGGCCTGTTTGCTCAGATTCTTCTTGGTGTTCCTGTGTGACATTTCTCCCCATCTGGGTATAGGGCAGGACACCTGTCACATGAGGGTCTTCAGGGGAGAAGGAGGGGAGAGGTCACAGACTGACCTTCCTGGCGGCCTGCTTGAGAGAAGAAGGATGAGGGGAAGATGAGAGTGGCCATCCTGCTTCTGCAGTTTTTTGCATTTCTAAGGTGCCATATCTTGGGGTAGCATTTCCTGTACCCCATCAGTGGCTAGTAGAAAAACCTAAAATCCCATGTGTGGCTTGTATTATATTTCTTTTAGACACTGCTGCTCTAGAAGTAGCATGGCCTGAGGACAGAGCAGAGATGGTGGACTCAGAATCTCAGCTTCCTGAGAGACCTCGGGCAAGCTCCCTAACTTTTCAGAGCCTCAGTTTCCTCCTCTGTAGAAATGAGGCAGATTCAGGGAAGTGGCACACAGTAGTTCTTCAGTCGAACCAGCACTATTGAAGAGTGCCCTCTGCTCAGGCTGGAGGCAGGCAGCCCACCTGCCCCTTCTCTCACCTCCTTCCTCCAGCCTGGAACCCCTTCTCCTTCCTGGATAGCCTTCCACCCTGCTCCCAGAAAGCCCTGCCTGACTGTGCTTTCACTCACTGTCCCTGTCATCCCTTCCCAGGGTCTGAAGAGCTACTCAGGGCCAACCCTGCACTGGAGACAGGAAGCCGGGCACATGGATGAGCCTCTGACCCAGAGCCCTGGAGCCCACAGGCTCATCTGAGAACTAGACACTCAGTCACTCCAGCTCCACGGGCAGGCACCTGCACAGAGGTAAGGAGAGGGCCCCGTCCTCTGGGAGGTTGAAGAGTCCACCACCCTTCCCCTGAGTGCCTCTGAGCTTCCCAGCACCTGTGGGCACAGGCTGGCCCTGAGTCCTCTCAGCCCAGGTGACCAGGTCATACCACACGCTCACAGGGAGACAGGCTGCCAACCACAAATAACTTCGCAAATAATGATTCCATTCTGGCGGTGGTGTGTGCTGGGAAGAAAAAGAACAGGATGCTCTGAGAATGTGTGACAGGGAACCTCGCCCGACCTGGGGCCCTGGGGAGTTTTCCTGAGGAGAGGATGTTTGGCGGGGGGGCCTGAGGGAGGTGTCTTATCTAGAAGAAGTTTGGGGAGGGGCGCGTTCTGGGTGGGGAGACACTGAAGCTGGGGCAGGCCACACAGGGCAGGAGCCCCAGGAAGCATTCCAGTCTTGGTGCTGTAGAGAGAGAGGAAAAGGCTCCAAGCAGGGGTAGGTTGCCTTATTAAACAATCACTCTGGTTGCCATGTACAACCAAGAGGGACCAGGTGGTACAGGGCAGAAGAGAAGCGGCTGATCCCTCAGGGAAGCTCTGGCAGTGTCTCGGGAGATGATGGGGTAGGAGCAGTGTTGATGGAGAGAAATGCTGGGTTCCCAGTGTGGTCTGGATGTAGGATCTGCAGCACTGGGTCCTGGGACATGGGGGTAGAGGAAAGAGGGAACTCAGGAAATGCCTAGGCTAGGGCCAAGCCAGGTGCACTCAGTGGGATGTCATTTTCTGAGATGAGGGAGGTTGATGGGGAGGTTAGGTTTGGGAGAACAGTTTTTCAGCCAGGCCTGGACTTGCTGGAGGCAGAAGGGGCCATGGCCTAAATGCTGCCCAAGCAGCCCCTGCTTCAGGGAGGGGCTAGTGCAAGGAGGTACTTCCTGCACTGAGAAATTCACCAAGGACAAGGGGCCCCTGCTGGCAGGTGGAGAGGAGCTGGAGCTCAGCATCCGCATAGCTGCCTGACTCCCAGCAGAATGCTGGATCTGAAACAAGCTGCCAACTCACACCCCAGCCCTGCTGGAGGGTGACAAGCCACAGGAGGGACCCGGGCAGTGTCTCGCTTCTCCACTTTTTGAGTCAAGGGTCACAGAATGTTCAGATCACCACTTTCAGATGTCCACAGGTGGCAGAAGATGGACCAGAAGCATTCTGTGTGGGCCGCAGGGGAACTGGGGAAGAACGGGAGCCAGGCACCCACACAAGACAAGGATGGACTTCACTGTGGTTACTGCTAATAATATTATTCATAATAAAAATAGTTAATATTGGTTGAGAACTTTTACTGGTGCCTTGCATTGGACCAAGCACCTTACTCATGATCCCTTTAACGCCTTCACAACAACCTGGCCTGCTTGGAGACAATGTCCCCATCTTACAACTGGGCCTCAGTGACTTCTCTGAGGCCAGGAAGGGGCAGGACTGGGATTCTCTGCATAAAAACGTAGCAGCAGTTCTAGTGTTCAATGGATCAGTAGGGTGACTAGTTTATACTGATCTATTGTACATTTCAAAATGGCTAGAAGAAAATAAATAGAATGTTTCTCTTTTTTTTTTTTTTGTAAGACAGAGTCTCGCCCTGTCACCCAGGCAGGAGGGCAATGGCGCGATCTCGGCTCACTGCAGCCTCCACCTCTGGGTTCAAGCAGTTCTCCTGTCTCATCCTCCCAAGTATCTGGGATTACAGGTACCCGCCATCATGCCCAGCTAATTTTTGTATTGTTGTAGAGATGGGGTTTCACTATGTTGGCCAGGCTTCAACTCCTGACTTCAGGTGATCTGCCTCGACCTCCCAAAGTGCTGGGATTACAGATGTGAGCCATTGTGCCCGGCCTCAAATGTTTCTTAGCATGAAAAAAAGATAGGCTGGGTGTGGTGGTTCTCACCTATAACCCCAGCACTGTGAGAGGCCAAGCCTTTCAGAGAGGACTGCTTGAACCCAGGAGTTTGAGACCAGCCTGGGCAACACAGTGAGATCCCATCTTTACAAAAAAATTTTTAAATTGCCAGTTCAAGATGTTACCCCCCAAAAATAATAAATAATTAGCTAGGTATAGTGGCACATACCTGTAGTCCCAGCTACTTGGAAGGCTGAGGCAGGAGAATCACTTAAGTCCAGGAGGTTGAAACTACAGTGAGCTGTGAGGGCTCCACTGCACTCCAGCCTGGGTGACAGAGGCCATGTCTCAAAAAACAAAACAAAAGGAAAAAAGGAAAGACAAATTTAAGGTGATGGATATTCAAAGTACACTGATTTGATCTTTACAAATTATATATGTATTAAGTAATTCTGAAACTAGGTACCTTGAAACTATGGACATCTATTATGCATCAGTAAAAACAAAAATTGTTTTAAATATATATATAATGGGATTGAGTGTGGTGCCTCACACCTGTAATCCCAGCACTTTTGGAGGCCAAGGTGGGTGAATCACTTGAGGTCAGAAGACCATCCTGGCCAACATGGAGAAACCCTGTCTCTACTAAAACTACAAAAATTAGCCAGGCATGGTGGCGGGCATGTGTAATCCCAGCTACTCGGGAGGTTGAGGCAGGATAATCGCTTGAACCCGGGAGGCAGAGACTGCAGTGAGCTCAGATCACGCCACTGTACTCCAGCCTGGGCGACAGTGCTAGACGCCATCTCAAAAAACAAAAACAAAAAACAAAAAACGTACATATATATAATGGGTTCCCTATCACCAGAGTGATGACAATAGGTCTCAATGCAAGTTTTCACATTTTCCTCTCTTGCACTTTAGAAGTCAAGTGCATTTTAAATTTTCTTTGCAATTCTTTTTCTTTTCTCCATTCAATCACTCAGTCATTATTTGCCAGTGAGCATCTACAGTGGGCCAGGTCCCCAGCTGGCCACACTGGGGACACCACAGGGGCTAAGATGGCTTGGAGAGAAGGCCGTTCCAGCAGACAGCAATCAGAGCTGAGATGGGGGAAGCCCAGAGGGAGTATCTAAGCCAGCATGGAGGGTACTTAGGGAAGCCTTCTTGGAGGAGGTGATATCCAGGAACCCTGAAGGATGAGAGGAGTTAGCCATGTGATGGGAATTGGACAGGGAAGCATGATTCTGACAGAGAGGACAGATGGGCGAGGATTTAGAAACAAGTGCCTCGTGTGCATGAGCTGCTACTGGTAGCTCATGGTGGTAGGAGGGAAGACTGTGAGGTAGAGGGGAGGTGACTAGAGAGAGGCGAAGCGAGGGATGTGTCCAGAGGTGGCTTTTCTTCCATAGGCCACAGGGAGTACTGAGGCATTGTGGCCAGTATAACATGGTCCAGTAGAGTTTGGTCCAAATCTCTGGAGCGGAAATCTCTGGAGGCCTGCCCTGTGACCCAGCTGGAACCTGCTGCAGTGGTCTAGGCAGGATATGACAGTGGCCTGGTGTGGCCCAACACTTCCCATCACGCTGTAGCTGTAACTCTCAGTTGTGTGTGCCCTGTTCAAGGGTTCACTCTGGGAGGAAAGGATGAGAGGCATGTTCTTGTTCATAGCTGTATCCACCCAGCCTTGAGCAGGGGACCCGACGTATGTAAGTCCTTAGGAAGGACTTGTGGAGTGATGGACTCTGCAGTATGTGCTCAGGGTAGTGGGACTGAGAGGCTGTTGAGGCCACCCAGAACCAGGTCCAAAAGGCCTTGTCACCTGGGGTTGGGAAACAGACTTCTCCCCGGGGTCTGGGGTGAACTTCTGGCCTAGTAGCCCCTGGGCAGATGAGGGTTTCAGGGAGTTTCCTCTAGCAGCAGCCACGTGAATCTGGCTGGCAGGGCTCTTCTGTGCTCACTCCAGGAGCTGTGAGGATGGCGCACCTGCTGGGCAGCCAGGCCTGCATGGACAGCCTGCGCACAGACCTCACCGACCTGCAGGGTGCCATCGTAGACGTCTTCTCCCGCGCCGGGCCTGTGCGCTTCCCCTCCTGGAAGTTCCCTGACCGCATGGCCTGTGACCTCGACATGGTGGCCCTGCTGGAGCACTATGACCATGTTCCGGGTGACCCCGAGTTCACGCAGCTGTCCCATGTTGTGCTGCTGGAGCTGGTCATCGACAGGTGAGGGCCTTGACCAAGCCTGGTCATCTCAGGATGCCGGCACCTGCCCCTGAAACCAGTGGCAGCTACAGAAGCCCCTCCAGAGGCGGGGGTGATGTTGGAACAACAGTCACCATTGAGTACCTGTCGGGGCCACATCAGCTCAGGACTTTCAAAGTAGTCTTACCTTTTATCGTTTGTCTTGTGTTGTGTGCTGTGCTATCCCGTGTTAGGCTCCTAGCCTGTCCACCTCAGGCAGTTGATTTCCACTCCATCGGTCTCTGTGGCACCACATCTGTGACCACGGTCTCTCAGCTGCTCCCAGCTGCCTCAGGGTTTCTGTGTCGGGGACCCCATAGTTGCTTCTCAGAGTTTCCATCCCGGCCTCTCTTTCCTGTTGTCCTGTGGGTTGTGCTGTTCCCTCTACATATCACAAGGCCAGAGACGGGATGTATTTTTCCAAATCCTGACCCGCTGAGAAGAGCCTCGTGGATTCTCCTGCAGCCCCATCACTTCTAAGCTATCATTAAAGTTAACATGGTTGACCGGGCATGGTGGCTCATGCCTGTAATCTCAGCACTTTGGGAGGCCACGGCGGGTGCATTACTTGAGGTCAGGAGTTCAAGACCAGCCTGGCCAACATAGTGAAACCGTGTCTCTAGTAAAAATACAAAAATTAGCTGGGTGTGGTGGTGCGTTCCTGTATTTCCAGCTACTCAGGAGGCTGAGGCATGAGAATCACTTAAATCTGGGAGGCAGAGGTTGCAGTGAGCCAAGATCACGGCAATGCACTCCAGCCTTGGTAATGGAGTAAGACTGTTTCTCAAAAAAAAAAGTGAAAATAAAAATAAAGTTAAGATGGTGTGCCAGGCACGGTGGCCAACACTTGTAATCCCAGCATTTTGGGAGGTTAATGGGAGAATCATTTGAGAGTTCAAGACCAGCCTAGGCAACAGAAGGAGACCCCATCTGTACAAAAATATTTTAAAAATTAGCTGGCTGTGTTGGTGCATGCCTTTTTTTTTTTTTTTTTTTTCCGGAGTTTCGCTCTTCTTGGAGTGCAGTGGTGTGATCTCAGCTCACTGCAACCTCTGCCTCCTGGGTTCAAGAGATTCTCCTGCTTCAGCCTCCCAAGTAGCTGGGATTACAGGTACCCACTGCCACGCCTGGCACATCAACCTGTGGCTGTGGGCAGGCTCTTCCCCTTTCTGGGTCTCAGCTCTGTCATCTGTCAGGTGGAGGCTCTGGGCCACTGAATGAATGTAAGGCACCCAGAACTTTTCAAGGACTCAGGATACAACTGAGGCAAGGCCAGGCCTGGCTTCACAGAGCTCCCTGGTCCAGTGGAGAAGAGCCAGGCAGAAGTCCCACCCAGGAGATGCAGAAGAGGCTCCCAAGCTGAGGTTGTGGCCAGGGAGGGCTTCCTGGGGGAAGTAACCCCTGGGTTAGGTTTGAAGCTGGCCCAGCAGAGCATATTCTGAGACTCTCCAAGCCCTTGATGTCTGGGCCAGTTCCGCAGAGCCAGAGCTGCAGTTGTATGGTCTGAGGGTGTGTTGGCACCAGCCTGGGCCCCAGCAACCTGGCATCTCTGCCCACAGGCTCCTGCTGCTGCTTCAGAGCTGCATGAGCTACTTGGAGAACCTTGGCTCCGAGCAGATGATGCCCCCTGCACGGGCTACGGGGCCCTGCATGTCTGTGGGGCTCACGGTGCGGCGCTTCTGGGATAGCCTGCTGAAGCTAGGCACGCTCCACCAGCAGCCACTCCCCCAGGTGGGTCCCAGCCTCTGTCTCCCCACTGTGGTGGCCTTCACAGCTTGCCCCAGCTCTGGCTTCCTAGCCTACTACTGTGTGCACCGCCGCCTTCACTGGCTCCCACCACCCTCCCAGTCAAGCCCCACACAGTGTGGCGGTTAAGAACACAGGCCTTGGGGGTCATGCCTTGCTCCCTGGCTCTAACATCCCTGTGGGACTTTGGAAAAATCTTGCCTACTCCAAACCTCAGTTTCTTCATCTGTACAATGGAGATCATGTGAGCCCCGTTTGTTATGGGCTATCCCATAATCTACACAACCACCCGCTGGGGAAGGACCACTGTCACCGTGATGGGGAGGAAACCAAAACTGAGAGTGGTTATGGTGACACAAGAGCAGGCATGTCCACTGATCAAGAGCCCAGTAACCAGCAGCTGTGATGTCACCATCACTCAACACCATGCGTACAATCAGATCAAGGCTGGAGCTCGGGGTGTGGGCCGCAGAGAGGAGACCTGGGTGTGGTAACTTGAGTCAGAGTAAAAAAGGGAGAAAGTTCTCTCTTATTCACGTCGGTGTCAGAGAACATCTGAGGGTCTGCGTGTCAGGCAAGGCTGTCACACTGTCACAGAACATCCCCAGAGAACCAGTCACCTCCCTCTCTACTTTCTCCCTCACCTGCTTTCCCTTGTCTTTTTCTGAACACAGAAAGGGGCAAACCAAAGAGAGACTCCCACCTCCAAGCCCACCAAGGGCGAGCCAGCCAGGAGCCCTGAATGTCAGCCTGCCAAGTTCATCAAGCCCTCCTCCCCAGTGCCAGGCTTGCCCCAGACCTGCCAAGAGCCAGAGAGCATCCCTGTCAAAGCCTCCCTGCAGTTCCCAGCCACGACCTCCAGGAACACCAGGAGTGTCTACTCCCAGACCATTGAGACGGCCCTGGTGCCCTGTGACGCATGCGCCAGCGTCCAGGGAAGCCTGCAGAAGGTGGGCAAGGCGGTCATCAGCCTGTGTCAGAGCCAGAACTTGCCTTCATCCTTAGGCCAGTTCCAGCAACTGGTACAGGACAGCATGGGGCTCAGGCCACTGCCGGCTGCTACAGTGGGCCGCTGGGCAGCAGAGCAAAGGAAAGACCTGAAGCGCCTCAGTAAGCACGTGGAGGCCCTCAGGGCCCAGCTGGAGGAGGCCGAGGGGCAGAAGGATGGCCTGAGGAAGCAGGCGGGCAAGCTGGAGCAGGCGCTGAAACAGGAGCAGGGGGCGCGGCGGCGACAGGCAGAGGAGGATGAGCAGTGCCTGTCCGAGTGGGAGCGTGACAAACAGCAGCTGCTCACAGGTCTGTGCCCCAGAGGCCAGACGCCTGGTGCCAGGGTCTCTGCCACAGCCTTTGCATGGATGTTTGTGAGACAGGACTTCCAGGGCAAGTGGTTTGTGTGGAAGAACCCAGGCTGGGACACAGGCAAGAGGCAGGGAAGGGAGGGCAGCAAGGAAGGGTGTGTTCGTCCGGTGGTGACACTGTGATCGCAGTCCCGCTGGGGCTGGGAACTGGGCTAGGACACTTGCCCAGACTCATCTCTCAGTCAGGGAGGGAGCCGAGGTATGTATCCACTTGCGCTGTCAGTCATTGAGGGCTACTTCCAGAGAGTTATTCCCCTGGCACTTCCAGCCAAGCAGAGCAGCCTCTCTGGTTTTGGCAAAAGCCATTGGAGACGTAATTCCTGGCACCAGAAGTTGGTCAGTGCTCACTGACGGGAGGCCGGAGGGATTTGCCCTTTCTGAGCCTCACAGTTGCCTCCATGGATGACATCAAGGCCCAGAGAGGTGTAGACACGTGGCAGCCAGCACATGAGAAGCAGGGTGGACAAGGGCCCAGCCGCCTCCACCAACCTCCCCAGAGCTCCTCCCATGACCGCAGGCGGCCTCTCTGCAGGCGATGGGCTGCCTCCACTCCATGGGGCACACTGGGCATGAAGGCCGCCGGCCAGCTCCATGGGACCCTCTGAAGGGCCTCTTTCTTGGCTGCCATAGAAACAAGTGACCTAAAGACAAAGATGGCCACCCTGGAGAGAGAACTGAAGCAACAACAGGAGTCCATGCAGGCTATGGGTAAGGAACCCTGTCATAGGCCCCGATGCCACATCTCAAGCCAGGGGTGTGGCTGGACGAGCATCGTCCATCTCTGTCCGCTGAGCATCCAGAGCGAAGACGAAGGGTACCAGCCACAGGAGGGTGGGCCTGACCAACCACACTGTTGGGCAATGACCAAACTGGGGTGCCGCCTCCTACCCAGAAAGCACCTTCTATTTTCCAAACCCACCTCAGGCGGGGTCTAGAGCCCCATTTTGTTCCTGAGGACTCTGAGGCCCAGAGATGGGATGTGAGCACCTGTCCTGGGTCTGAGGTAGTACAGCGCTCCCCTGTCCTACCATCCCACGTCCACTCAATGCTGCAGAGACAAAGGCCCAGCAGCTGCAGGAGGAAGGCGAGCGCAGGGCGGCAGCAGAGAGGCAGGTGCAGCAGCTGGAGGAGCAGGTGCAGCTGTTGGTGGGTCGGCTGGAGGGTGCTGGCCAGCAGATCTGCTGGGCCAGCACAGAGCTGGATAAGGAGAAAGCCCGTGTTGACAGCATGGTCCGCCACCAGGAGGTGAGGCCGGGGCCCTTGCCAGCCTGGGCACCTGCAATATAGGCTGCAGGGAAAGAGGGCTCCACTGTCAGGGAATGGGGGCTCATCTGTATTGGGTACCTGCTCCCTGAGATACCTCCAGGTGTGGGGGTTGACTCACCTTTACAGAGAGTCTGCCCTGAGCCGGGCACTGGGGGAACAGTGATCCAGGGACAGATACTGCCCAGTGAGGCCTCAGTCTGGAGGAGTGCCCTACAAGCAAAGATGAACAGGTGTGCCACACTCTCCTGCCAGATGGCTAAGGGGTGCAGGGAGGGATGGCCACATGTGCCATGGGAATCCAGAATGGCTTCTAGGAGGAGGTGGCCTTTGAGCTGGATGCCTGTGACAGGCAATTAGCCCATCAGCCAGGGGAAGGATAGGGTGGGCAGAGGGTGAGCCAGGGCCCACAGCTGTGCTCTGGGCAATGGAGCCTCACAGGAGTCCTCAGAAGTGTGGTTGAGGGAGTAGGTGATGTGTTGCCCAGTGAAAGGAGCAGGTCTGGGGGCTGTCCTGGCTGGGTCCACCCTCAAAAGCTCAGCAAGGAGCCAGGAGTTCAGTTGAGAGTTCCCAGGGCCAGACATGGGCCCAGGGTAGGGGAAGCCTTTCTACCCCAAGTGGGTGCTGTTCTCTGCCTTGTAAACTGTCACAGCCACCATGTATCAGGTGTCTGCTGTGACCCAGGCTTCAGGAGCCACAGACTCTGATGCTTACTCCTCGCTACAGCAACAGGAGGTAGATACTATTGTCACCCCCATTTTACGAATGAGGAAACTGAGCCTTATTGAGGTTAAGGAAGTTGCCCAAGGCCACATAGCTAGTGAGAGATGGAGCCAGGACTCTGAGCAGTCTAGCATTAGTTCTTCCTGCTTTCCATTCAGTGGGTGTTAGGAAATGTGGGCTTCAGTGACATGGGATGATGTGACACTGGAGACCCAAGGAGAAGAAAAACTTAGTTCCCAGAATACCTCTCCAAGTGGGGTCTCCGTGTGACTGGAAGGAAGTGGGGGTGAGACCCCCAGAGTCAGCCAACAACGTTCCAAGGGCCAGGGTCTTCAAGCTGTGGTCCTGCCCTTGACCAGGTCTGGTGTGCATCTGCCTGCTGCCAGCTTCCCCCAACCCCTGCCCTTCCATGTGTGTGACCAATGTTCCCTAGACACAGACACACGCCCCAGGGGGGTAGCAGCGGGGGGGTAGTAGATGCTATAGCCTCCTTAGTTCCACATGGCTGGGCCTAGCCCTGTGGGTCTCACAGCCTCCCTGCTTGTCTGTTCCTGCTTAGTCTCTGCAGGCCAAGCAGCGAGCCCTGCTAAAGCAGCTGGACAGCCTGGACCAGGAACGTGAGGAGCTGCGGGGCAGCCTGGATGAGGCTGAGGCCCAGCGGGCCCACGTGGAGGAGCAGCTGCAGAGCGAGCGGGAGCAGGGGCAATGCCAGCTCAGGGCCCAGCAGGTGAGAGTGGGGGTCTTCCTTTTTGCTGGAGAAGTCTCTGGCCAACTGAGTGCCTGCAGGCCTGTCCCGTGTCTTGTCTCGGGGTAGGGACGGTGCCCCAGGGGCGCTTAGTGCCATGTGGCTCATTCAGGAGCCAGGCCTGAGCCTCCCCCTGCCCCAGGAGCTGCTGCAGAGCCTGCAGAGGGAGAAGCAAGGCCTGGAGCAGGCGACTACGGACCTGCGGCTAACCATCCTGGAGCTAGAGCGGGAGCTGGTGGAGCTCAGGGAGCGGGAGCGGCTGCTGGTGGCCTTCCCAGACCTGCACCAGCCCACCGAGACCCAGATCCAGATCCATGGTAGGGGACTGGGGATGGTGCCAAGGGCATGCTGGGGCTCAGGGCCGGCAGCTGAGGGCTCATGTGGCCAGGACACTGGGGACTGCAGTTCCCTAGCGTGCAGCAAGGGTGGAAAGCCGGGCGGCCAGCAGCGCAGCCCCTGTGGACCCACCACAGCACGCAAGCGCTTCATGCGTCATCCACTCTGCATAGAGAGGGATGTGAAAGCCCAATGGTGATGTGACTGCCTCTAGCCACAGCAGCCAAACCCAGACACAGGTCTGGTTGTCCCCACAGACCATGCTTTTTACCACATCACATGCTAATTCTTGCTTGACTTCTCTGTGTCCCCCTTCTTGGTTCTTGGAATGGGTCCCCAAACCACACCATGGGACTAGTCCCAAGGACACAGCCCCCAGCTGCCCACTGTCCTGGACCCCATGGCACAGGAGTGCTAGGTACCCGTCTTGACACAGGATTGGATATCAGGTGACCTGGATTCTCCCAGCCTCTCCAGACCCCTAAAGCGCTGGGGAAATCCATTTGCAGAGCTGGCAGGAAGATCTGCAGTTAGCTGCTCGTGAGACATCATCCAGGCCCTTCTGTCCCCTTCTCAACCACCCTGTGAGGCAGGTCATAGCCCCTTTTTACAAAGCAGGAAACTGAACCAGATGGGGCAGCAATTCCCCCAGGCTCATGGAGCCAGAAGGAAGCATCCATCACAAAAGCAGGGGAAGCGCAGCCTTGCCATTCCCACGCTTGAGCTGGCCGGGTGACCTCGGACAGCTCACTTTGGCTCTAGCCTGTCCAAAACAGGGGGCCTTGTCAGAGAGATTCACTCTCCTCTCCTGCTTATTTGCTAAGTCTTTTTTTTTTTTTTTTTGAGATGGAGTCTCACTCTGTCGCCAGGCTGGAGTGCAGTGGCGCAATCTCAGCTCACTGCAACCTCCGCCTCCTGGGTTCAAGTGATTCTCCTGCCTCAGCCTCCTGTGTAGCTGGGACTACAGGCGCCTGCCACCACACCCCAGCTAATGTTTGTATTTTTTAGTAGAGACAGGCTTTCACCATGTTGGCCAGGATGGTCTCGATCTCTTGACCTCGTGATCCACCCACCTCGGCCTCCCAAAATGCTGGGATAACAGGCATGAGCCACCGCGCCCGGCCTTGCTAAGTCTTTTGAGAGCCCTAGGTCCCACCCAGCTCTCAGATTTTATAATATGGTCATCTTCCCAGCAGGTGAGGGGAGAGGGAAGGGGGAATAAGGCCTCTGGAGAAGGAAGATGAGCTGGGAGGCCTGGTGCACTACACAGCTCCCTTGCGCCTGCTGGGCCACCCACCCAAGCTGGTGTGCCTCCCTTCTAAGGTCCTGTCCCATTGGGCACAGGAGGCAGATCCAGCAGCGTGGAATCCCAGATAACATGTCCCACAGACTCTGGCAACGTCACAGATCACATGGAGAGGCAAGTGCAGGCCAACGACATCCGCATCCAGGTCCTACAGGAGGAGAACGGGCGGCTCCAATCAATGTTGTCCAAAATCCGGGAAGTGGCCCAGCAGGGTGGCCTCAAGGTGGGCCTGAGAGGGCGGGCCCTTGGAGACCAGGAGGAAGCCTCTGCCCAGCAGAGGTCTTCAGACTCTGCCCAGGGAACTTGTGGAGAGCCCACCTCATCACATGAGGCCTTAGGCTGTGCTTTTGTGAAACATTTTTCACATTTCCAGAAGGCGTGAGGATGTTACGGATCCAGTGCCTTCCAGTCCCATATCCCCTCTATAGCCATTCATGCCTTCAGGTGCAACAAGAAGCCTTGTCAGGGGTCGGGCGTGGCAGCTCACGCCTGTAATCCCAACAATTTGAGAGGCAGGCAGATCACTCGAACCCAGGAGTTTGAGACCAGCCTGGATGATATGAGACCCTGTTTCTAAAAAAAAAAAAAAAAAAAAAAAAAAGCCATGTCAGAAAGAAACCTCCCCTTAATTGCTGCCTGCCTGAGGCTCTGCAGCTGAGAATAGGCCCTGGAAGGCTTCCTAGGCCCCGCCCCTATGTGGAAGGGCCCGTAGATATGCGCCTGGCCCTTCCCTCCCCATCCCTGGCTCCGACACCCTCTCTGTACAGTGGGGAGAGGACTCCTGAACCCTTCTAAGACTGGCTTTTTCTTTTTTGTAGCTGATCCCGCAGGACTGGCTCTGGTCCCCTTCTAGCAAGGGAACCCAGGGAGCAACACAGCCAGTCCAGGCCCAGAGCACATCCCCAGGGTGAGTGAGGCTTTACTGGAGGTGGGGCAGGTGGGTGGAGCATCCCCCGCACTCACAGGGGATCTTGGATCTGGTTTTCCTTCAGGCCCTTGGGCAGACAGCACCTTCCTAGCAGCAAGACGGGCAGGACCCTGCTGGGCCAGCCCTGCGCATCCCCACCTCGGCAGCAGCCCTGCGCATCCCCACCTCGGCAGCCCTGCAGCCAGCCCAACAAGTCCTTGCTGGAGGGTGTGACCCACTTGGATACCTGCACCCAGAACCCCATCAAGGCCTTGGTCAGGCTGAGGAAGAGACTGTCACCTGGCCGGGGACAGGCCAGCTCTGCACACCAGCCCCAGGAGCGGCCCATGTAGCCTGTGGCAGTGCTGAGGCTGGATAGCAGGTGGCTGGTAGCCCACCCGCCATAATAAAGCCCCGGCCATTGGCCCACAGCAGTCTTGGCCTCACAGTATGACTGAGCCAAGGAAAGAGCCCTTTCTTCCCCGTCCTGGGCAGGGGCCACTGAGTCCCCAGCCATGCAGTTCAGTCAGTCAGCAGAGTCCTGGCACTATGCGCCCTCAGTAAAAGGGGCCTTCCTGCTTCCCTCCCGACAGAGGCTGTGGGATAGGAGAGTACACCCAGGGCAGAGGAAGCCCCTAGGGCCTGGGCTAGGTGAAGGGCCATCTTTCCCCAGAGCAAGGGACGAGGGGTGAACCTGGGCTCAGTGGCCTGCACTGACTCAGAAGGGGGTCGGGTGGGAGTGGACAGGGGAAGGGCCAGTGAGGACATCTGAAGCAGGCAGCGGGCAGCGACACCTTCAGCCTCCCACCCTGGTTCTGGACCTGTGCTGGCCACATTAAGGACCCAAGAGGTCACGCCTCCTTTCACTGCGGAACTCCTTGCCTTTAGGAAATGGTGACCGTCATGAAGGTTTCTCTAAATCCTGGAGGTCATAGCCCCAGGAGGCCACTGAAGGCAGGGCAAGGCCTCCCCCAAGTAGAGGACACCCTGCCTTTCCCATCCCTGTCCCTTGGGGGTCTCTTCAGCCCAGAATGCCACGCGGCCAAGACTCTGGGGTTTTCCTCATGAAGCCACCAGCCTGCCCTGAGCCACTTCACCTGTGAAGGACAGTCTCCAAAAACTTGCTGAGGCCTTCTCAGGGTACACGCTCCCAGATGCCTGAAGCATTTTCCCTTGGTGAAGAGGCCGTCAGAGCGCTTCAGTTCAGAGAGAAGGGTCAAGAGGGGCCATGTATATAGCTGAGCTACCACAGCCTTGGTCAGCCCAACTTCCTGCTTCTGAGGGGCCCGGGAGATCCTGAGGGAGGCTGGGGTGCCCCGGGCACCCCCCTCTCAGGGGAGCACCAACCCTCAGCACCCTGAACCAGGAGGCCTGTGCCCAAGTCCAGGGGTAGGACCTCACTAACTCCGCAGCCATGTATTCATTAGCTCCCAGTTCTAGAGGTCACAAGTCCAGATTGTGTGTGGCTGGGTATTTTTGCTTGGGGTCCCAGAGGGCTGAAATTGAGGCATCTACCAGATTGCGTTCCTTTCTGCCGGTTCTGGGGAAGAACTGGCTTCCGAGCTCCACTTGGCAGAATTCTGATCCTTGCAGCCATGGGACTGAGGTCCCCGTGTCCTCGCTGGCTGGCTGTAAGCCAGATCCTCTCTCAGCTCCTAGAGGCTGCCCACTTACCATGGGGCTCCCTCCATCTTCAAGTCAGCAACAGAGGATTTCTCATGCACTGAATCCCCTACATGCTTCAAATCCCTGACTTCCTCCTCTTCTACCAGCAGAAAACTACTTTGAATAGGCTCATGTGGTTAGGGCAAGGCTCACTCAAATACTTTCCCTATCTTCAGGTCAGCTTGCCATAAGACAACCCTACCATGGGCGTAAAATCCCTCCAAGAAGCCGGGCGTGGTGGCTCACGTCTGTAATCCCGGCACTTTCGGAGGCCGGAGGCAGGTGGATCACCTGAGGTCGGGAGTTCGAGACCAGCCTGACCAACATGGAGAAACCCCATCTCTACTAAAAATACAAAATTAGCTGGGCATGGTGGCGCATGCCTGTAATCCCAGCTACTTGGGAGGCTGAGGCAGGAGAATCGCTTGAATCCGGGAGGTGGAGGTTGCAGTGAGCTGACATCGTGTCATTGCACTCCAGCCTCAGCAACAAGAGCGAAACTCCATCTCAAAAAATAAAAATAAATAAATAAAATCCCTTTGAGTCACAGTTCCAGAGATTATATTAATGCAAGACATGTTCACGGCAGGTGGCGGTGGGACATCTTGGGGGCCATCTCAGAATTCCCTCTACCACAGGCAGTAGAACCTAAGATAACTTTTTAAAATCTTAAAACACCCATACACATTTTACATCTTATGTTAAAATATAGCCACGTTTATTTTACTATTAAACCTTCCCTACCCCAACTCTTTGGAAAAAAAAAAAAAATGGATGCCCCGGATGAGGCACTACATTGATCCTGTGGCTTCGAGTATCCCGGTCGGCAACACAAAGCCGCAGCCAAGGAGTCCAGAACAGGATCTAAGGCCTCTGGTCCTAGCCAGGCCCAGGAAGGGAGCCAGGCTGGACAGGCAGTGGGACCCATGGCTCCCAGTGCCCAAGGACCAAGGGCAACAGGCAGACAGCCTTGACCAAGACGTATCCTGAAAGACGGTCAGGCCAGGGTACCCCAAGGCCAGATAGCTCCTCCCTCAACCCACCCCCCAATAAATAAGCACAAAACCTGGCCACTGTAGTCTCAGCCTCCAGGGATTCCCAGACAGGCCACAGGGAGCTCCCAGAACCCTGGGAACAGCTACACTGGCCCCATATTCTCCTTCCCTATTGACCTGGGAGCTGCCTGTGAGGAGGGCAGACTCATGTCACAGGATTACAGAGAAGGTCCTAAAGTGACCTCTTCCTTGACTGGCAGGTCCCGGCCCTAGATCCTCAGCCTGTAGCTGTGGAGCCCCCCTTCCCAGTATGGACACAGTGGGGCCCTCATCCTTCCTCCCACCCACTGGGCTTGCTGTCCTGTCTATCCTGCTGTCCCATCCTGTCCTGTCCTGGGAGCCCAGGCTGAGGACCGGGGAGCAGGCAGGAAGGGTCCATCCCCACGTGCAGAGTCCAGCTGGGCAGCTAATCATCAGAGTAGCGGTTCCCTGCAAGGGAGAGGAAGAAGAACAGGGAGGGAGGCATCAGGTGAGGAGCAGGCGGAGTAGGCCAAGGGCCCCTGCCCCTGGTGCTCACCCAGGACGTTGAATTTGCACAGTGGGCAGGTCTGCTGGAGCATCAGCCAGGGGTCCACACAGTCTCGGTGAAACTCGTGCTTACAGGGCAGCACCCGGAGCCACTACAGGGGGTGGGAGAGGAAGGTCTCAGGCCACTGAAGCAGGACTCCACATGGGGGTGCCTGGTCCCATGCCCCTCGCCTCAGCTGGGGAACTGAAACCTCACCGCTTCCCCCACCCCACTGAAATTCTGCTCTGTAGCCCTGGGGGCTGAAGGAGAAGGGCCTGGTGGGGGTGGTTCCAAGGTCCTGGGAGTAAGGTGGGAGGCATCACAGGTGAGCTGATGGCTGGTCTCTACCCAGGGCACTAGCCTGCTTGTTGCAGAAGTAGTCCAGGCACACGGCACAGGTCTCAACACCCGGCTCTGGGAGGCCCTGCGCCGCCCTGCTCAGCCGGCAGCGCCGTGTCTTGAGGGATGCCAGTCTCCGCACCACGCGGCGCTTAAACAGGTCCACCTGTGGGGAGAGGACAGGCACAGTCTTGTAGGCCCAAGGGCTGAGGGCTCTGGGGCTCCCTAGGGCTGGCTCTCACCTGGCCTCCGAGCTCCCGCTGGCTCTGCCGCGACGCCTGCCGCTGGGCCTGGACCACGAGGCCTGTGCACAGGAGCATGGCCACCAGTAGGATGGCATTCCACAGCTGCTGCAGGGGCTTCTGGGGAGGGAAGCAGTCATCAGGGACATGGGGCCGCCCCCACACGCCTCCCTTAGGAACATCTACCCCCAGGAATGCCAGGGAGCAGGCAGGTGAGGTGTGCTGATGGCCTCTGTGTCCCTGCAGTCCCCAGCTTCCTCTTCCGAAGGCTCCGTCCCTCCCACTGTGTGCTTCTCAGGATCACTCACTCTGCCCTACACGTTTTCCCATCCAGCTTCAAGAAGAGCCACATCCATTCCCAGCCCAGGGCTCTCTGGGCAACAAACCTGATGTTTTGCACACACAGAAGCTTCTCTCTGGTAGCCTCAGAGACTCCCCAACCCAGCACCCAGCAACCTAGCACCCACCCTGGGACCTGCTCACTCTCCCACCCCCATCCTCCTGCACTTCCTCCTGGTCGGCTTTCTCAGGCCCTGCCATCACCCACTCACCCATCCAGCCTGAACGTTCACACCCCCCAGTACGGGAGGGAGCCAGCCCCCAAGGCCTGTTGCTTTGTTCTCCTGGGTTGGGGGGTGGTCTCTCATGCCCTTCTTGTCACCCATTTCCCACCCACAGCCAGAGGGTTCTCCCCTGCACACCAGGCCCCGCAGCTCCCCTGCCTGAGCTCCTTCCCTGTAGTGCCACCTGACTCCTCTCAGTGTCCTGTGCTCCTGGCTCCCTCCCGTGTCTGTGCCTCTCCATACTGTTCCCTGTCTTGGGAACCCTCTTCCACCTTATCCCTTTTCTCAGCTACTGCCTCCACCGCATCTTGCTCTAGAAGCTCCCTGACCTCTTACGGCCGGGTGAATGTGCCCCCTAACCTCCGGCTGCCCCGCCCTCCTCACACCTGCTCTACCCAGCGTTCTCTTGCAGCTGCCCTTGGGGGTCTGTGTGCTCCTATCTGTGGGAGGTAACCATAGCTGATGTGGCCACCACTCTAACCCAGTACCTCCCATCATCTTTGTGGAATGAATGAATCTGGAAAGGAAATGTGACTGAGAGAACACTGTAAAGCCTGGGGGCCTCAGGCCCCTGGGCAGCCTCAGAGTGACTGAGGGAACAACAAGGATCTTGACTCAACTCGCCCCAGATGTGGTGTGGCTGCTGGGCTCTGACTACTCAACAGCTGGCTCACGAGATGGTGCGGCGGAGTAAGCAAAACACAGCACGATCCCTCAGGTGCGCCTCTGCACAGGGTCTGTGGATGTCTTAGGACTAATACACACATTCACTTCAAAGCTCTCTGCAGCTGAGTGCTGCTCTGCCATCGTGTTCTTCCCTGACTGATGCTGAAGTTCATCCACCGTCATGTGGGGAAGAGGGGCTGAGAAATGACCTGATGTGAAGAGCTCACAGCTCTAGACAAGCCTGGGTGCTGCTAGTGCCACAGGCCATTGCTCTGCTCAGAGTGGAGGTGCTCTGGGGGCCCTCACTGGGAAATGTCTGTGAGCCCCAACTCCCCTCTCCATCCTGCCCTCTTCTCTCCTCCAGCTGCAGCTGGGCAGTGCCACCTGTTCTAGGAAGCTGTCCCCAAGCCCCAGGCTGAGTGCCTTTACCATGCCCTAGAGGGTCCCGGGGTCACCACCAGCTCTGTGCTCACCCCAGCAGTGACAGCATATCTCTGGCCTATCTCCTCTCCCGACTGGGTCCCCATGAGCCCAGGGCTAGAGCAGCCCAGTTGGCCAACACCTGCTGGGGGCTGTATACCAGGAGACTGGGGCATCACTGCGTGGCAGAGAAGTAACTCAAGAAATGCTTGTGGGCCGGCCGCGGTAGCTCGCAGGCCTGTAATCCCAGCACTGTGGGAGGCCGAAGCGGGCAGATCACCTGAGGTCGAGAGTTCAAGACCAGCCTGACCAACATGGAGAAACCCCGTCTCTACTAAAAATACAAAAAATTAGCTGGTGTGTGGTGGCACAGGACTGTAGTCCCAGCTACTTGGGAGGCTGAAGTAGGAGAGTTGCTTGAACCCAGGAGGCAGAGGTTGCAGTGAGCCAAGATCGCACCATTGCACTCCAGCCTGGGCAGCAAGAGTGAAACGCTGTCTCAAAAAAAAAAAAAAAAGCTTGCGGACAGAATACCCTTGAATGCCCTTGATGCCAAGTGTTGGAAATCCAGGGATGATAAAACATAGCCCTGGCTGTCAGGAGACAAAGTGACACTCCTGAGCCCCATGCCAGGACTGAGTGGCCATTATGGCGTAAGTTCTCCAGGGCAGAGCCTGCTCTAGAGCTCCATGCCTCAGAGCAGCCAGCTGGCTGGGCTGAAAGTGTGGCCAGCCTGAAGCTCTGCTGCAGGCCAGAGACCCAGCCTCCCCAGGCTCACTGCATCCTGGGGAGCCCTATGTGCCCCAGGTTCAGTGCATCTTGGGGAATGTACCTTGTAGAGCCCCAGGTGAGGATGGAGGGCAGGAAGAGCAGTAAGAACGGTTCATTAGCCAGGGATGGTGGCTCACACCTGTAATCTCAGTACTTTGGGAGGCCAAGGTGGGCAGATTGCCTAAGCTCAGGAGTTCGAGACCAGCCTGGGCGACACAGCGAAACCCCATCTCTACAAAAAATACAAAAATTAGCTAGACATGGTGGCATGTGCCTGTAGTTCCAGCTACTTGGGGGGCTGAGGTGGGAGTGTCACCTGAGCCCAGGAGGTCAAGGCTGCAGTGAGCCAAGATCGTGTCATTGCTGTTCATCAGACCTTCCTGATACATGAGTGTTGCTGCTCTGGACTGCCAGAGGCTGGAGGGATAGTGACTGGGCCCTGGGGTCAGGACTGAGAGCCCAATACCCATCAGGCCAGCCACTGAGATGCCTACTCCAGCCACCCGTCAGACACCTCAGCGGCCATGGCCACCCAATAATTGGGTTGGGACCACCTTGACCTCGGCCTGCAGCCTGGCCAAGGCTGCTCAGCTCTGCCCTCTGGAGCAGCCAGACCGACCTGCAGACTGCGCACAGCCCCACCCCAGGCCTCTTACCAATGCCTGACCTGTCCAGAGGCCTGTGTGGGCTACCCATGACAGGGATACACAGAATACTGTCCCTGTTCACAAATGAGGAACCCGAGGCCAGAGAGGTGAAACTCCCAGCCTGAGATCAGTCAGCTAATGTTTCCGAGCCAGGATTCCATCCCAAGATTGCCCCACTGGAAGTTGCCCTGCACAGCCCACGGTGGCCAACACCTGCTGGAGGCTGTACACTAGGAGACTGGGAGGTGACTGCCCAGCAGTCCAGGGACTCAAGAAATGCTTGTGGACAGAATACCCTTGAATGCCCCGATGCCAAGCGCTGGAAATCCAGAGACGATAAAACACAGTCCTGGCTGTCAGGAAACAAAGTGGCGCACCCGCATCACATGCAGGATGGGCTGTCCCAAGAAGCCCAGGAACAGCCTGACCACGCCTTGCTGTGATACAAGAGGGAGAGAGGGGACTTCAAGCTGGGCTGTGAGCGAGGCTTTCCAAAGAACGGTGGCAGGATGAGTTGTGAAGGTTCTAGCTAGACTAGGACGTGTGGACACAGAGAGAAAAGGTGTCCACGTCTACAGCCAGGCGTAGACAAGGCCCAGTGGCAGAAAAGGCCAGGGCATGTGTAGTCACTGGTACAGGGTGGCCAGAGCATAGGAAAAAGGACTAGAAAAACAGAGTGAGTGAGTGATGCAGAGAGCTGTGAAAGCCATGCGAAGGGGTCTGAACTTTATTCTACAGACAGTAAAATAAGGCTTCCCAATGCCTGCAGAACGTGAGGACAGCAGCTAACACTGACTGCACGTGACCTGGCCCAGGCACCCCACTGAGCGCCCACCTGCACCATGTCTCTGAACACTCACAGCACTCCTGTGGGGTGGGACAGGCCGTCCTTGCCACCACGGTAGGGAGAAGCCACAGGATTTGCAAGACAAGGCCATGTATGTGGCCCCATGAGCCTCCTTTCCCTAGGCCCCATGTCATCTGCTAGCACCCACCTGCTCCTGGGCACGACTGCCTCCCAGGCAGACCAAGTCCTGCCATCCTCCATAGCCATCCTTGGAGAGGCCACAGGTGGTCCATAAGGTCAGCTTCCACTCAATATTGGCAGACAGGGACTCTCCGCTGGTGATCTCAGCTGTGGCCTGGGTCCTCCTGGGAGGGCCAGATGGAAGGACTCTTGGAAAGAGAGGCCCAGACCCACCCAATCCCAGCTCTGCAGGAAAAGGGTACCTATGACTATCGCCCCTGTTGGCCTTCCACTTTACCCCAGGCCTTTTCTCTCTATTGGTTTTTCCAGTTTTCACACCAGCCAGGCCAGGGAAGCCTGCAAGCCCAGGGAGTCCACCTTCCTCCTTGCTGGGGCCAGTCCCCTCTGCCCACAGAGCCACCTCCTTGCTCCAAGCTCCAGGCTCTGGCACCTCCTTCCCATGCCCTCACCCAGTTTTCAGCCTGGGAAAGGGCAGTCTTTTTTGTTTGTTTGTTTGTTTGTTTTTGAGACAGGGTCTCCCTTTGTCACCCAGGCTGGAGTGCAGTGGCACAGTCACATTTCACTGCAGCCTCTACCCCCAGGGCTCAAGTGATCCTCCCACTTCAGCCTCCTGATTAGCTGGGACTACAGGCATGTGTCACCACACTCAGCTAATTTTTGTTTTTTTTTTTGTAGAGACTGAGTCTTGTCATGTTGCCCCGGCTGGTATCAAACTCCTGGACTCAAGTAATACTCCTTCATCGGCTTACCAAAGTGCTGGGATTACAGGCATGAAACACCATTCCCAGCCGAAAGGGCAGTCTTAAAGCTAACAGTTGGCCAGGCACGGTGGCTCATGCCTGTAATCCCAGCACTTTGGGAGGCCGAGACAGGCGGATCACGAGGTCGGCAGATCAAGACCATCCTGGCTAACACGGTGAAACCCTGTCTCTACTAAAAATACAAACAAATTAGCCAGGCATCGTGGTGGGCACCTATAGTCCCAACTACTTGGGAGGCTGAGGCAGGAGAATGGCGTGAATCCAGGAGGCGGAGCTTGCAGTGAGCTGAGATCGCGCCACCGCACTCCAGCCTGGGCAACAGAGCGAGACTTCATCTCAAAAAAAAAAAAAAAAAAAAAGCTAACAGTTAGGCCGGGCCCTACCAGGCCCAGTCACAGCAGCAGCAGGGGCAGCAGCAGCAGTAGTGGCAACGGGGGCTCACGCCTGTAATCCCAGCACTTTGGGAGGCCGAGGCAGGTGGACCTGAGGTCAGGTGTTTAAGACCAGCCTGGTCAACGTGGTGAAACCCTGTCCCTACTAAAAATACAAAAAATTAGTTGGGTGTGGTGACACATGACTCTGATCCTAGCTACTTGAGAGGCTAAGGCAGGAGAATCACTTGAACCTGGAAAGCAGAGGTTCCAGTGAGCCGAGATTGCCCCATTGCACTCCAGCCTGGGCAACAAGAGTGATACTCCATCTCAAAAAAAAAAAAAAAAAAGGCTAACAGGTAAGACCCTGGTCCCAAGCCCCCTCAGCCCATGGGAGAGCCAGGGGCTCTCTGTACCCAGGGTCAGTCCTTTGAAGTCTAAATGCCAACTCACTGCAGCAGTGCATCCAACAGCTTGGTGACATTGGAGGAATAATGGAGGACGATCACTGGCCTAAGCAGAAGCTGGGATATGTCCAGCTGCAGGGAGACAAGGAAGTCAGCAGGCCTGGGTCTCCCTTTCCCCAGCTTGCTTACCCTCACCGCCTGGTCTGATTTACCTCTCGGACCACGTTGTGGTTCAGGATGAGGAGAAGCAGGGCAGAGGCTCCCAGGAAGAGGGCCCGCCGCATCTGCAGAGGGATAGAAGGCAAGAGGCTAACATATACCCTGCCTGCACACCTGTCTCACCACCTGCAGCCCCAGCTGCTCTTAGTTCCTGGCCCTGCAGTGAGCAAAACTCTGGACAGACTAGCCATAAGCTCCTGGAAGTCAAAGGTGGAAACTGCTTCCTTCCTCCTGCCTCCCTTCCAGATGCGCTGTGCCTTCCCGGGTCCTAGCAGGGCAGTCCCCACAGTGGCTGCTAGCAGCAGCTCCCCCCGCATCCCATACTCTCAGTCAAGCTTCCCAACCTCTCTCTGGCCTCTTCTCACCTCCCTGCTTCGAAGCCGTACTGACTCCATTCTTCAAACTGGGGTGCCCTGACCCACCCAGGCCTAGGGCTTCTCTGCAAGCTCTTAAGGGCCCATCTAAGGAGGGCCTGGCTCTAGCAGATGCCTTGGAATCCCTTCCTCCAGCCCCTCCCCCCTAGACATCCCCTGCACCTGCTGGACCAGGGCCTTGGGATAGGCCTGCGGGCCACTGCCCTTATTCTCCTGGTGGAACTGGGCCACCTGCTCCTTGCCCACGTATGCCACTGCAATCCAGCCTTCCACCGGCGCCTCCTGCTCGGCATCCACGATGTCCATCTGTGTGGCAAGGGGCCATGAGCAGCGGGAGGCAGGGTGTTGGGGAGGAGGGAGCCGGGGTCATCACAGTGGATGCAAGGCCAGAGTTCGGAGAGCATCTGGCTCTCAGGTTTGGGAAGCCTGAATGCTGGGTGCCTGGGGAGACTGGGGAGGGGCGCTGGACTGTCAGGGCTTGGTGGAGGATGAACGTCGCTTCTGGGTGCGGGGTCTCTAGGGAGGGTTGGGAGAGAGGTTTAGTGATGCGGCCAGATGGCTCAGCAGCGCTCACCAGCAGCAGGCGACCGCCCAGCAGGGGCGCCGGGTCGGCTTCGGAGCCGATCCTGACGCCCTCCAGGACCAGAGCGTCCTGGCGCGGCAGTCTCACGTCCACCCGCACGGCGCGGGCTCCGCCCCGCCCCGCCCCGGCCGCCGGCTCGCTGCCGTCCGCCGCGGCCCCGGGCCCCGCCAGGCCCAGCCACAGTGGCAGCAGGGGCAGCAGCAGCAGCAGCGGCGACGGGGGCGGCGGCGGAGGCGGCGGCGGCGATCTCAGCGCGGGGCGAGCGGCGGGGCCCATGGCCCGACCCGACGAGCTGGCGCACAGTGGGGCCGGGGGTCCCGGGCGCGGGGGGATCGGAGGGAGAGAGGCCGCTGCCGGACGGGGCGGGGCGCCGGGAGGGGCGGGGCCGCGGCCGGACGGGGAGGGGCACCAGGAGGAACGGGGTGGGCGCTTGGCGTCTCCCGCTCCCAGACTTGGCCGCGGGCGCCCCCTGGTGGCCGCGGAGAGCTTAGGCGCTAGCGGCCGAGGATGCTGGAGAGGGGCGGAACCGGGATCGCAGCAGGAAGGCGGGAAGTCAGAGAGAGGAGGTTCTCGCAGCCAGCGGGGTGTTCCGGCGGCGGACGCGTCAGCGGGGCAGACAGGAAAATAGTTGAAAAGGGCGACCTGGGGGAGCAGAGACACGATCAGAGCCTGAGAAGGGCAGGAGCAAGGGATGTCTAAGGGACCTGGTGGCAGGCCCTTATTCTGCGGCAGCCCCACTGACCCACGGGGTGGCCAGGGCCAAGTCACGTCCCTTTCTTCCCTGGTCCTCCCTGTCTCGACCCCACTAAACAGCAGGAGGCAGAGAACCAGAGACTGGCATGGGAAGCCGACGGGAGAGATGGAGGGGCAGGGGAAAGGGGCTGGGGGGCAAGGCAAGATGAAGCAAGCAGGGACCCAGTGCCTCAGTGGGACCGAGAGGCTGGGTCACTTCCCTCATCTGTGAAATGGGCACGATAGGCCGGGCGCGGTGGCTAACGCCTGTAATCCCAGCACTTTGGGAGGCTGAGGTAGGCAGATCACCTGAGGTCGGGAGTTTGAGACCAGCCTGACCAACATGGAGAAACCCCCATCTCTACTAAAAATACAAAATTAGCCGGGTGTGGTGGTGCATGCCTCTAATCCCAGCTATTCAGAAGGCTGAAGCAAGAGAATCGCTTGAACCCGGGAGGCGGAGTTTCGGGCCATTGAACTCCAGCCTGGGCAACAAGAGTGAAACTCCGTCTCAACATACTTACATGCATACATATATAATACATACATACATAAGGACCGTGTAAAATCAACCCTGCCTCACCCCCAGCAAATAACTCAAATGTCTACTGGAATGTGGAAGTCCCACTACTGTCCTAACTACTCACTACTGTCCGTTTCTCCAAGGGTTGGGGCTGCTGGGAGCTGGCTCAGTCTGAAACCTGAGCCTTTAAAAATTTGTATGGTGGGCCGGGCGCGGTGGCTCACGCCTGTAATCCCAGCATTTGGGAGGCCAAGATGGGTGGATCACAAGGTCAGGAGATTGAGACCATCCTGACTAACAAGGCGAAACCCCGTCTCTACTAAAAATACAAAAAATTAGCCGGGTATGGTGGGGGGCACCTGTAGTCCCAGCTACTCAGGAGGCTGAGGCGTGAACCCGGGAGGTGGAGCTTACAGTGAGCTGAGATCGTGCTACTGCACTCCAGCCCGGGCGACAGAGCAAGACTCTGTTTCAAAAAAAAAAAAAAAAAAAAAAAGTATGGTGGTATAAGGGCAAGGGTCAGATGAGCCACAACCTCTTTTTTCTCCAGAAAAATTGAAATAATTTTACAGTGAATACCTGTATGAACACTGATATGGGATGACCAAGTTGCTCCTGAAGAAGTGTGAGATGGGAATATAAGACAGCCCCCAGTATCAGCCTAAAGACAGACAAATGGAACATGAAATAGGCCAGAAACTGACTCACACATCTAAAGATGGTGTACGTCAGAGGAAGCACTGTGTTTGTGGAGATAGAAGGAGGCAGTATATGGACTGTTTGGTAAATTGTGCTAAGAAATTCAATTAGCCATTAGGAAAAGCTACTCCCGAGTAGCTGGGACTACAGGCGCCCACCACCATGCCCAGCTAATTAGACCCCTATTACATACACATCATATACAAAATATGAATTCCATACAGATTAAAGACATAAATAAGAAAAGTAAAAGTTTAAGCATTGAAAAATTATTTATGTATTTGTTTATTTTTGATACAGGGTCTCTCTCTGTCATCCAGGCTGGAGTGCAGTGGTGCCATCTCAGCTCATTGCAACCTCCACCTCCCAGGGTCAAGGGATTCTCCCTCCTCAGCCACCAAAGTAGCTGAGACCACAGGGGTGTGCCACCATACCCAGCTAATTCTTTTTTTTTTTTTTTTTTTTTTGTAGAGACAGGGTTTCGCCATGTTGCCCAGGCTGGTCTCGAACTCCTGGACTCAAGGGATCTGCCTGCCTCAGCCTTCCAAAGTGCTGGGATTATAGGCATTAGTCACTGCACATAGCTAGATTCTCTGTTCTGTTCCATCAATTTATAGTAGTCTCCTTTTACTTGAGGTTTTAGTTACCTTCAGCCAACCAAGGTCCAAAAAAATATTAAATGGAAAATTCCAGAAACAAACAATTCATAAGTTTTAAATTACATGCCGTTCTGAATAGTGTGATGAAATCTATTGCCCTTCCTCTCCATCCCACTCTGGATGTGAATCTTCCCCACGCTGTAAATGTTACCACCTGTTAGTCACTTACAGGCCTCAGAGTTATCAGATTGAAGAAACACAGTATGTGTTCAGCACTACCTGAGGTTTCGGGCATCCACTGAGGATCTTGGAACGTATCGCCCAAGGATAAGGGATCACTACTTGGATACGTTACTTTTTTTTTTTTTTTTTTTGAGACGGAGTCTTGCTCTGTCGCCCAGGCTGGAGTGCAGTGGCCAGATCTCAGCTCACTGCAAGCTCCGCCTCCCGGGTTTACGCCATTCTCTTGCCTCAGCCTCCTGAGTAGCTGGGACTACAGGGGCCCGCCACCTTGCCTGGCTAGTTTTTTGTATTTTTTAGTAGAGACAGGGTTTCACTGTGTTAGCCAGGATGGTCTTGATCTCCTGACCTCATGATCCGCCCGTCTCGGGCTCCCAAAGTGCTGGGATTACAGGCTTGAGCCACCGCGCCCGGCCTGTTTTTTGTTTTTTGAGATGGCGTCTTGCTCTGTTGCCCAGGCTAGAGTGCAATGGCATGAACTCGGCTCAATGCAACCTCCACCTCCCGGGTTCAAGCGATTCTCCTGCCTCAGCCTTCCGAGTAGCTGGGACTACAGGCGCCCACCACCACGCCCAGCTAATTTTTATATTTTTAATAGAGACGGGGTTTCACCATGTTGACCAGGATGGTCTCGATTTCTTGACCTCGTGATCCACGTGCCTCGGCCTCCCAAAGTGCTGGGATTACAGGCATGAGCCACCGCGCCCGGCCACTAACGTTCTTTCATATGTATGAAATCACTCTTCATAAGCTACAAAATGCACCGTGGAACCCCTGTGGTGCCTGTGGAGAGGCTTGCTTCTCCAATTCTGTGACTGTTCCAGCCCATCTGTCAGCCCCAACAACAGGGTTGCAAGGATGCACCCTGTAATCAGCCAGGTCTTTGGCTCCATGTTCTGCCTGCCCCATCCCCACTTTCTCCCTACCCCTCACCCCACGGACCTAGTCACCCCTCAACATACACACTCCAACCAGATGCAGGTCCTTGTTCACGCTTGTCCCCCACCTAGAACATAGTTCTGCTTCCCCACTAATACCCACATCCTAGCTTTCCATCAGTGGGAGCCGGAGCCCCCTTGCAAACTTGGTGGGTAACCAGTTCCCTGTGGTGTGTTCTTCCAAGGGGTAACCCCTGGTTATCCCAGAAGGGACAAGAGCTGGAAGATGTCATCCCAATGTGGGTGGGTGTAGCTCAGCCCAGCCAGGGGCTTTCTGCTGCTTTGGGGGTGAGGAGGGTTAGGGGGTGAGTAAAGAAACAGTGAAGATTGGAGCCAGTGCTGGCAGGGGGCAGGGTACAGTGTAAGCCCAGGAAGTGAGGCTGCCAAGGATGGGAGATTGACTGCAAGGAGATGAGTGATCTTGAGGCCCTGCCTAGGAGTGGAGTGTCTGAGTAGGAGGGGACTGGAGGACCCCAGAAGGGAGGGAAGGGATGCCAGCTAAGAGACAAGCAGGCCGCCCTGCTCCCAGGGATGGACGACAGGATGCTCAGCCCTGTGGGCTCTCTCTGGAGTAGCCCAACCCACAGATCCAAGCTCCCAAGAGAGGGTGGGGAGCTAGAGAGGACAGGGCTGTCACTCTCTCACCATGGGCCTCTGGGCAAGCCACTTCCATTTTCTTTTTTTTTTTTTTTGAGACGGAGTCTCGCTCTGTCACCCAGGCTGGAGTGCAGTGGCGCGATCTCGGCTCACTGCAAGCTCCACCTCCCGGGTTCACTCCATTCTCCTGCCTCAGCCTCCCGAGTAGCTGGGACTACAGGCGCCCGCCATCACAGCTAGTTTTTTGTATTTTTAGTAGAGACAGGGTTTCACTGTGTGAGCCAGGATGGGATGGTCTCGATCTCCTGACCTCATGATCCGCCTACCTCGGCCTCCCAAAGTGCTGGGATTACAGGCATGAGCCACCACACCCGGCGACCCACTTCCATTTTCTTGGCCTTCGTCCCCAGTTGTAAAATGGGAGCCTGGACTAAATGACTTGGGAGGGCCTTTCGTCAGACATGCTGTGATTCCAAGTAGCTTGTTTCTTGGGATGCAAGGTTTCCTGGCCCTGGGCTGGGCAGAGACCTGCATGGAGAAGGCCCCAATTCCTCTGTCTTTCCTTACTCTGTAAAGTTGCTGTGGACCTAGGAAGAAATAAAGCTATTAATGAAAGTGTGAGGCATGGATTATGTTAGCTCAGCGGTGGAAGCGGGTGGTGATGAGGATGAAATGTTTTAAAATTGGTACCAGGAATGGGGTGTATGATAAGGCCAGTGAATTTTGTGAACCTGAGCCCTCTGCTTCTCTTCCTTTGCTGTGAAATGAGTTATTTGGTCACACACCAGGCTGTGCAAATGCCATACAAATGGATGAGGCATTCCATGAGTACACAGATGGTGATGCTGGCAGAAGGATGAAGGGCAGGGAAGGCAAATCCACATCTAGAATATGTGTCTGTTCCAGTGAGCATGAACCTGGGCCCCACCAATGAGGAAGAGGCCAAGGTAATCAAGCTGCCACCAGGTGGCAGGCTGGTCCCTGGGGAATGTGGCCACATGGGGCCCAGTGGCTTCATTTTGTACAAAAAGGGCCTTGAAGAAGACAATGCCTAACTCACCGGAATGTGTCACCATCAGTGGTGGCTTCAGCCCAGTGGCAACAGGGACGGCCAGGCCTGAGGTGGTGGTATTTTTAGAACATGGAGGTCCCTAAGATCCCTTTACCTTATGGACATGAGCTCCAGCACATAAAATAAGTTGTCTTAAAAGATCTTAAAGTGTCCCTTGATTGCTTAGTTCCATCTGCCACCTCCCTCCACTCACCCAGATGCTCAGAGGCTCGACGACTCACTCAAGATCACACAGGGCAGATGCAAAGTAGCCGCAGCGTAATTGTGGCATGGGCTACAAAGTGGAGGGATTCCTGCTCCTTCCTTGGGCCCAGCTCTCAGGGACAGGGTGAGTGTCACGCCCACAAATGGATATCAAAGGTCTTCTCGGTGCTAGGCACTGGGCATGGAGCAGTGACTGTAACCAGCAATGGTTTCTGCCCTTGAGAACAGATAGAAAACCATAACCACATACACAAGCAAGATCATTTCGGGCCACAGTAGGTGCCACAGGAACGAGATAAAATAGCATCAGAGAGGTGCTGGTAGCCAGAGGCCACTTCAGCCTCATTACCAGGGAAGGGAGACCCCTCTAAGAGCTGGTGTGTGGGCTGGCACCTGAATGGCAAGAATATTCAAGAGAAGGAACAGAGAATGCAAGTCAAAACAGTTGATACCAGCTGGGTACAGTGGGTCACACCTGTAATCCCAGCACTTTGGGAGGCCAAGGTGGGAAGATCACTTGAGGCCAAGAGTTCAAGACCAGCCTGGGCAACATAGTGAGACCCCCATCTCTAAAAAAAAACCCACAAAAAATTAAAAAAAAAAAAAAAAAACAGCCAATAGCTTCACTGTGTTCCAGGTACTCTTCAACGTTCTTTTTATGAATTAGCTCATTTAATCTCATTCCAATCATATGAGGTAGTAAGATTATCACTGCCACTTTACAGATGAGAAATTGAGGCAGAGGTCAAGTAACTTTGCTAAGTTATAGAACCAGGACCCAAACCCAGGTAGTCTGGTTCCAGAGTTGGTGGGCCCACCCCTATGCCATTCTGCTCTGAGAGGTCACTGGCATGGGAACAAGCTTGCCTATGGAATCTGGACTCTATTTTAGCTCTATTTGGGGTGGAAATGGCAACCCATTCTTCCCAAGGGAAGTCTCCAGGCCCCTGCCAGCTAGCGCCAAAGCCATAGCAGGGGCCCCCAGCACCCCTCCGGCCCTCCCCTCCCCTCTGGGGGAATCCTGAGGTCCCAGCTCCCTGCCCCCTGCCTCTGTGCTCACAGCTATCTGGGCCACATCATTCTAAAGGGATTTGGCTCTTGGAGACAACTGGAGACTGGTGAGAAAGGGCTTAGGGATTAGACAGTGATACCCAGGAAGGTAAAGGACTTAATCAGGGGTTCAAGTGTGGGAAGTGGGGTGGGGAGAGGATTTTGTTTCTTTGCAAAGCCAGGCTGGACTGCGGAAGTGAGGAGGAAATGGGGCTCAGGGGAGGAGCCAGACAGGCTGAGTTTCTCACTCTCTGATGTGCCTTCAGAAGCAACACAATAGTCATAATAATCCCTCACCTGTGTGCGCCCACCTCTTCCCCAGCCATTACTTCACTTGCAATTTTCACAGCGATGGGATTAGTTCTCTCACCAGATCACAGACACCCAGAGGAGGCAGGTGACTTGAGGCGGCTGCAAGCCCCACAGGGCTGGGCTGGGAGGAGGGGAGGAGGCTGGGGCCAGGGCTTTTCTGCATGGCTGCCTGCAGGCACAAGGGCTTTCCAGAGAGTTCGTGCTGCCCTGGCCCCGTGGAAGTGGAGTGTTCCACAAATATTTGTTGAAGGGTTTAAAAGACTGTTCTTTCCAACTCTCAAATCACAGAGCCAATCTCTTTGCCACCCCCTTCCCCCTGGCACCACAGATTCTGAGGCCAGGGCACGCAGGAGGCCTCTGATCTCAAGGCCAGTGCCCTCATTTTAGTGAGGAAACAACCAAGGTCTAGAAGGCATGGGCCAGCAGCCCTGAGGAGACCCCCAAATGTGTGCCTTGCGGAATAGTCACGGCAGCACATTAAGCAAGGACATGGTCTCCAGTTCACACACCGGACTCCCAGTCCAGTGCTCCTTTCTGTGCGCAGAGCTTCCCCCAAAGAAGAATCTAAAGCACAGGGCTCTGTCAGCACTAGGACTACCACCCCAACGCTTCTCCTAGATCTCTGCGTGCCACCAGCCTTCTTTAAGTTGTTCACACTCTGTGTTCCCCTAACCAAAGTCCCCAGCAAGATATATCCATCACAGAAGGCTCTCCCCTCCAGCCTGCCTGACCCGGGAGACCTGGTTCTTCCTGTTGGGCCACGCTGTTCCCTGATAGTTGCCACTACAATGCAAAATAGTCCACACCAAGGCCAGGAAAGGGGACATCTGGTTGGCAGAGGGTAGCTCAGGGAGAAGCTCCTGGAAACAGTATTTGATCAGAGTCTTGAGGGCTGGGGAAGACCTGGCAGGAGGATACAGGACACAGCAGCAACTCTCACAGAAGCAGGAGTGCAGAGGTGTGTCTAAAGGACAGTGGGAAGCTTCTCAGACTGAAATAAAGTGTGTGGAGGGGGCAAGTGGCCCTTGGTGCCACAGGGAACGCTGGGATGGGGTGGGGGTAGGCCTCAGATGCAGATCAGTGGGATTGAGTCGACTCAGGAAGGAACCAGGGAGCCATTGAAGATTCTTGAGCAGGGGTGCAACATACCTAGCAAGGAGGAAGAACTGTAGGGCAGGGATTAGGGGATGGAGAAAAAGTGGGGATGGGAGGGAGGGACTCTCTCTCGGTAGCCAGCTCCAAGGACTTCACCAGATTATTTATTTAGGTTTTTTGTTTTGTTTTGTTTTGTTTTGTTTTTTGAGACAGAGTTTCACTCCTGTTGCCCAGAGTGGACTGCAGTGGCGCAATCTTGGCTCACTGCAGCCTCTGCCTCCTGGGTTCAAACAATTCTCCTGCCTCAACATCCCAAGTAGCTGGGATTACAGGTGCCCGCTACCAGGCCCGGTTAATTTTTGTATTTTTAGTAGAGACGGCGTTTCACCATGTTGGCCAGGCTGGTCTTAAGCTCCTGAACTCAGGTAATCCACCTGCCTCGGCCTCCCAAAGTTCTGGGATTACAGGCATGAGCCACTGAGCCCAGTTAGTTTTTTTTTTTTTTTGAGACAGAGTCTTGCTTTGTTGCCTAGGCTAGAATGCAATGGTGCGATCTTGGGTCACTGCAGCCTCCACTTCCTGGGTTCAAGCGATTCTCCTGCCTCAGCCTCCCAAGTAGCTGGGACTATAGGTGTGTGCCACCATGCCCGGCTAATTTTTTTTTTTTTTTTTTGGTATGTTTAGTAGATACAGGGTTCACCATGTTGGCCAGACAGGTCTTGAACTCCAGACCTCAGGTGATCTGCCCACCTCGGCCTCCCAAAGTGCTGGGATTACAGGCGTGAGCCACCCAGCCTGGGCCTATTTAGGATTTATATGATCACATTAACTAGCTGTTTTACGGTGGGCCGGAGGTAGGTTAAGTCTCAGTGGAGGAAGAAGAAAGAGGCAGCTGTTGAACCTGGGAGGCACAGGCCTGGGGAAGGGTTCTTTACTGAGGCTTTTATTTGGGTAACTTCAGATGTGGGGAGGGCTGTATCCTGTTGGGTGAAGGTGATCGTGTACTTTCCTGGGTAACTTCTGCAGGCAGTTCCCAGGCCCGTCCACACCTTGGCCTGGGAACATTCGGCCTAGAAACCACAAACTTGGGTTTAAGTCCCAACTCTGCACGTGTCCACCTATGACCATCTCTCCCTCAGGCTCCTCAATAAGTCACCTGACCTGCCTACCTTACAGAATTGTCCCATGCTTAAGTGACAAGCTAGATCTGAAGGTACCTTGTGAACTGTAAGTTGCTGAACCAATATAAAAGGCTGTGTTTCTTTTCTTTTTTTTTTTTTTAGAGGGAGTCTTGCTCTGTCACCCGAGACTGGAGTACAATGGCATGATCTCGGCTCACTGCATCCTCTGCCTCCCGGCTTCAAGCAATTCTCCCACCTCAGCCTCCTGAGTAGCTGGGACTACAGATGCACACTACCACACCTGGCTAATTGTTGTATTTTTAGTAGAGATGGGGTTTCACCATGGTGGCCAGGCTAGTCTCGAACTCCTGACCTCAGGTGATCTGCCTGCCTTGGCCTCCCAAAGTACTGGGATTATAGGCATGAGCCACTGCTCCTGACCAAGATGGTGTTCTTCTATAATAGTTTCCTTTGAGTAGGCTCTACCCTGGAAAGAACATCCTGGCCCTGGAAGGGTCTTATATAAAGATCTTAGCCATATATCCAGTGAGGAAGGCAGCCCTGTCCTGCCCCAGGCCAGAAGCCAGTGAGACTAACCAGGGCAGAGCTGCCTGAAAACTCTCTGCAGAGGTGGGCACTGGGGGCCTCAACCCTCACTCTGCACCCTGCAGCAGACCTCTATGGTGGGGGCCACACCAAGGGCAGAGCAAAGTCCTTAAATGTCTTTAACAGGCCTGGTGCCTTTGCCTCCGGGTAAGGAGAGAGACTGGGGACATTCTGCTTTCTCTCTCCCAGAGACTTGAGTGTTGAGGGAGCCGAGGTATGGCTCTGGGAGATGAGATGCCCACAGACTCCTCGGCCTAGCTCTGCATTAATTCCAGGCCATAAGGGGAGGGCACAGCTAAGTACTTTCCATGTGCCAGGCAATGGGCACTCCACATCTGTCATGCCACTAACAACTTTGGATAAGCCATGCCTTGTCTGGGCCTCAGTTTCCCAAGCTGTTAAATGAGGTAAGTTGCATGATCCCTGAATGATCTATGTTTCTCTCTCCCTCCCAGGGTTCTGCCAGCACCAGGATCTGTGGCTCTATTGGAGCGTTTCTTACATTCATTCATTCATTCATTCATTCATTCATTCATTCAGGAAACATTTATTTATAATCCCTGTAGGCCGGGCACAGTGGCTCACACTTGTAATCCCAGCACTTTGAGAGGCCGAGGCATGAGGATCACTTGAGGTCAGGAGTTTGAGACCAGCCTGGCCAATGCGGTGAAACCCAGTCTCTACTGAAAATACAAAAATTAGCCTGGCATGGTGGCGTGCACCTGTAATCCCAACTTGGGAGGCCGAGGCAGGAGAATAGCTTGAAATCGGAAGGCAGAGGTTGCAGTGAGCCGAGGTCGTGCCACTGCATTCCAGCCTGGGTGACAGAGCGAGTTTCCGTTTCAAAAAAACAAAAACAAAAACAGAACAATCCCTGTGTGCAGGATGCTGTGCAGTCCTGCACTATGGGAGCCCGGTTAGAAGAGCTCATTAGATAGCACCTTTCAATCCCTCCTTGTTCAGAGGCCCAGAGAGCTCAGGTGCCTCGCCCAAGGTCACACTATGAGCTAAGAGTAAATTTGGAACTAAAACTGAGACTCCCTGCCCTTCTGATGCCGACTGGCCTCAGTCCCGGTGGGCGCACTTGCTCGCTTCCTGCCTGGGTTTCTGACTTCAGGAGGGCGGAGGGGGCCCATGTCAGAGCCTCCCGCGCCCCAGTGCAGCGCTCCCTACCCCGCCCCTCGGGATCCTTTAAGAGGCGGGGCTTGGCTGCCAGCTCCGCGGCCCGGGCAAAAGGCTGGGACTTTACTCCGGGTGGCGGCGAGGACGAGTCTGTGCTCCATCAGCTGCCGCACCCGCGGCCTCCCGCCCCCAAACCCCATCCCTGCGGTTGAGCCACGATGAGCGGCAGAGTCGGGGATCTGAGCCCCAAACAGAAGGAGGCACTGGCCAAGGTGAGCCCTAGCCCTGGCCCGGGCTCCCGCCCCGGGCTGTGGCCCTCGCCCTCCTGCGGCAGCAAGAAGGGACGGGGCTGATGGGGGCCGAGGGTCCGTGGCGGGCGGCGGCGGGAGCAGAGGCGGCTGCCCCAGCCTGGCCTGCGCCCCGGATGGCTCCTTCCTCCCTCTGCCACCCTCAAGATCCCAGGAAGTTTGGCCACCCCCCGCCCAAGCTCCAAGCAGCCGTGGCAGTGCCACCTGGGAAGAAGTGGTTGCTTGTGAGTCCCCAGAGGCCGCTGAGCGCACAAAGGCAACATTCATCCTTGAGACTGGCAGCCGGGCCCTGGGGCAGGGGCAGGGGCAGGGGCCCAAGTTTTCTCCCATTTCCGGGAGGCTTTCTTCTTGCAGGGGCAGTGGCACGGTGGAAAGGGCTCTGGATAGCTCCTTGGGAGACTTGGATAGCTCCTGCCCCAGCACCAAGCCGCTGTGAGACCTTGGGCAAAACCCTGCCCTTCTCTTTGCTCCTTGATGCCATGGAATGAGGAGGTTGGACCAGATGATGTTGAAGGGAACACCTCCATGTGTGAATTCCAGGCTCCCCCCATGACGCACTGGGTTGGGGTTAGTTTGAACTGAGACCAGCCATCCCGTCTTGCATCCCAGACCCCTGCCTGGCTCAGGACTTAAGGTTTATGCTCCTCAGAAGGCAAGAAGGTGAGCCTGGCTTTGCCTTGGCACCTGTGACAAGGAGGGGGCAACAGTTTGAGGGCTGGACCTTCCTCTTCACCAACTAAATCTCTTCTCTGTCACCCCTGGGGAGTGAGGAGGTCGGCTGTTCTCTGGGCAAGAGCCGATTGGGTCTGGCCCCAAGATTTGGAGGCTCCACAGCTGGGGAGTTTTCCATGGCTGGGAAAGGTGGGGCGGGGGGCAGATGTCTCCTGCCACTGACAGCAGTGGGGAGGCACCAGCTCCATGAAGGCTTTGTCCCAGGCTGGGCCTCCCCCATCCCAGGAAGTCTGGACAGGGAGGCTTCAGATTTTACTGCTGACTCGCAGGAGAGGTCAGACAGAGAAGGGATTAGGTGGTGATTAAACTGGAGACCAGGGGCTGGTTAGGGTCCTTAGAGAGGGGTAGCTTCATGCCTGCAGTTTGGAGGAGCAGTTTCCCTGGAGCATTGGGAGCTGCTTTGTGGGGTGGGGGGGTCTGAGTCCCTGGCCGACCTAGGCAAGGGGCAGAGGTGGCCAGTCCTCGTTAGTCTCCTCTAGGATTGCCCTGTAGGTCAGTGGCCAGGGAAAGGTCAATGGCTGGGAGCAGGAGGCTCAGGGAGGGCATATGGGGGCCCGCTCACCTACCAGGGAGTGAGAGGTTGGAGGTAGGTGTAGCTGTCCCTTGAGGTCAGTATCCACCTCCTTTGTTTGGCACTGCCTGCATTTTCCCATTTCCTGGCTTCCCCTATTGGAACCGTTCCCTCCACCTGAGTTGCCCGCCTCCTTCCCCCTGATGCCTTTGAAGTCCTCCAAGCCCAGCACAAATGCCAAGTTTTATAGGAAGCGATGTGAGACCACCTCTTTCTTCCCTCTGCTCCCCAGCAAACTCCTCACCATTCCATGGGGCAGAAGACCATGGTGGAAACAGCATGTGCTCTGGACTCAGACAGACCTGGGTTTGCAACCCAGCTCTGCGAATGACTAGCTGTTTGACCTTGAGCATGTTACTTAGCCTCTCTGAGCTTTAATTCCTTCATCTGTAGAATGGGGACAATCCTTCTACAGGTTGTGAGTGAGGAGTAAATAAGCTACGGTGCCAGGATCAGCGCTGGGTGACAGGGAGTGCTTGGTAAACTGACAGTCTTTACTGTAGTCCGTACCAGAGTGCCTACTATCACGATTAGCTGGGAACACCTCTGCCTGCCCCCAGACTGGTGTGTGGGAGCCCTTGTTGTGGGGCAGGGGCAGTGTCTCACTCCTTTCCCACCTCCTGCCCTGCTACCTGGCACCCCCTGACAAGAGAGTACTCCAGGCAGGATGAGTGCCCAGGTAGTGTCTGCAGAGTTGAACCATGTTAAAGAGGGGTCCAGCAAAGACCTCAGTGGAGAGTCCTGGGCAGAGGGCAGTCAGGGTGGGCCCTACCACTCACCCCGATGCCTCTCCCTACAGTTTCGGGAGAATGTCCAGGATGTGCTGCCGGCCCTGCCAAATCCAGATGACTATTTTCTCCTGCGTTGGCTCCGAGGTGAGGGAAGAGGGGCTGCGGGAGGCTGCGGCAGGGGCCTGTTCTGGGCAACAGAATGGCACCCTCTGAAAACCCTGCCCCTGGCAATTGGGGCATCTGGAGTGTCCAACCTTTAGCGCCAAAAGGCCCTTGACAATGACATAAGTTCAACCCTCCTAGTGGATAAAGACACTGAGGCTCAGAGAGGTGAAGTGACTTGCTCCAAGCCACACAGTGAGCGAGTTGCAAGCAGAGAAAAGGGGAGAGTCCAGGTTGGCTGACCCTTGGCCCATAGCCTTTTCCATCCACTCGAGAAATCTGCTCTGCTGAGGGAGTTGGGGAAATGGGCTGAAGAAAAAGTGAGAAAGGCCCCAGCCATGTGGGTGGTCAGAGACAGAGCCGAGTGTAGAACCAGAGTCCTGGCCCCTGCTATGCCCTGGTGTGATGGCAGATCCCTACAGACCACAGTTTAGGCAACTTGAGGGAGGGATAGAGTGCATGGGGAACCTGAGGGGCATAGCCTGACCTAGGGTGACAAGAGTCTCCTCAAACCACCACCAGGCTCTAGAGCCCAGGTCCTGGTTCCAGCTCTTCCCTGGCCTGGCTGTGGTGCCTGGTTCAGAGTAAACAGTTCCCTAGGATCCTCCTCTGGAAGAGCAGGACAAAACCTGCCTGCTGCCAGACGTGGCATGACAGAGCTCTGCATGTGGTGCTGAAATGCACACATTTCTACCGGCATGAGGGTCAAATTCAGCCCGGTTCCCCAATCCCTGAGATGTTTCCATTCCTTCCCCTCCTCTCCTCTCCTGTGATTCAGGTCATGTGCCACCCTCCCTGATTCTTCTGACACTTTTTTTCCCCCCTCTATATAGAAATTTTATTAACAGACATAGAAATAATAAACAAAATTCCACTATGGCCAGGTACGGTGGCTCACGCCTGTAATCACAGCAGTTTAGGAGGCTAGGCGGGCAGATCACTTGAGGCCAGGACTTTGAGACCAGCTTGGCCAACATGGTGAAACTCTTATCTTCACTGAAAAATACAAAAATTAGCTGGGCGTGGTGGCAGGCGTCTGTAATCCCAGCTACTCAGGAGGCTGAGGTGGGAGGGTCGCTTGAACCCGGGAGGCAGAGGTTGCAGTGAGCTGAGATTATGCCACTGCACTCCAGCCTGGGTGACAGAGCAAGACTCCATCTCAAAAAGTAGGCTGGGCACAGTGGCTCATGCCTGTAATCCCAGCACTTTCAGAGGCCGAGGTGGGCGGATCACGAGGTCAGGAGTTTGAGATCAGCCTGGCCAATATGGTGAAACCCCGTCTCTACTAAAAATACAAAAAAATTAATGGAGGTGGGCCGGGCACGGTGGATCACGCCCGTAATCCCTTTGGGAGGCCGAGGCAGGCGGATCACAAGGTCAGGAGATTGAGACCATCCTGGCTAACATGGTGAAACCCTGTCTGTACTAAATATACAAAAATTAGCCAGGTGTAGTGGCGGGCGGCTGTAGTCTCAGCTACTCCAGAGGCCGAGGCAGGAGAATGGCGTGAACCCGGGAGGCGGAGCTTGCAGTGAGCCAAGATCACGCCACTGCACTCCAGCCTGGGAGACATAAATTTGAGATTCCGTCTCAAAAAAAAAAAAAAAATTAGCAGAGGTGGAGGTTGCAGTGAGCCAAGGTTGTGTCACTGCACTCCAGCCCGGGTGACAGAGTGAGACTCTGTCTCACTACTTTTTTTTAAAGTAGAGACCTGGGTTTCACCTTGGCCAGGCTGGTCTCAAACTCCTGGCCTCAAGTGATTCACCTGCCTCGGCCTCCCAAAGTGCTTGCATCACAGGTGTGAGCCACTACATCCAATCAGAAAATTCCACTATGTTCTAGCAGAGCTTAAGTTGTGGTGTAGAATCATATCCTAAAATATTAAAGTACAAATTATGCCCTATTATTTTAATTTTAATTATTATTATTTTTTGAGACAGGGTCTCACTCTGCTGCCCAGGCAGTGGGCATGATCATAGGTCACTGCTGCTTTGAACTCCTGGTCTCAAGTGATTTATTTATCTATTTATTTAAAGATGGAGTCTTGCTCTGTTGCCCAGGCTGGAGTGCAATGGTGCAATCTCGGCTCACTGCCACCTCTATCTCCCAGGTTCAAGTGAATCTCCTGCCTCAGCCTCCTGAGTACGTGGGATTATAGGCTCCCACCACCACGCTGGCTAATTTTTGTATTTTTAGTAGAGATAGGGTTTCACCATGTTGGCCAGGCTGGTCTCGAATTTCTGACCTCAGGTGATCTGCCCACCTCAGCCTCCCAAAGTGCTAGGATTACAGGCGTGAGCCACCGCACTTGGCCGTTATTTTTTTTATTTATTTATTATTATTTTTGAAACAGAGTCTCACTCTGTCACCCAGGCTGGACTGCAATGGTGCGATCTCAGCTTACTGCAACCTCCGCCTCTCAGGTTCCAGCGATTCTCCTGCCTCAGCCTCCCAAGTAGCTGGAATTACAGGCACATGCCACCATGCCCAGCTAATTTTTTTTTGTATCTTTAGTAGAGACAGGGTTTCACCATGTTGGCCAGCCTGGTCTCGAATTCCTGACCTCACGATCCGCCCGCCTTGGCCTATTTTTATTTTTGAAACAGGGTCTTGCTGGCCTCAAACTCCTGGGCTCAAGTGATCCTCCCACTTAGCCTCCTGAGTAGCTTGGATTACAGGTACACACCACTGTGACTGGCCCTATTATTTCTTTATGGACACATAAAGACATGCACATGCACACCCTAGGAGTCTGGGGGCAGGTGAAGAAATGTATTTTCCTTTTCTTTCCAGAAATTTCATAGAGCTGGCGTGCTCCTGAGAGGCTGCCTGTAAACATCTGAGAGCAGATGCATCCAGGAGCCTCTGGAAGTGTCACTTGCCCCTTTCCCCAAAAAAGCTTCCATCCCATCCCCCTACCCCAGTCTACCGCCCAGAGAGGGTGGAGGGGCAGTGTGGGGGCGGCAATGGAATCAGTCCAGGCTGGAGGAAATTTTGGCCCAGCATTTGCTGAAGGGCTGCAGCTAGAAGCAGGTGGGTGGAGAGAGTGGGAAGATAGTAGCCTTCTTAAAGGGCCAGTTGCAAAATGATCCAGCAGACTAGGGAGCTGCTGTTCCGGGGAGAAGCATGGTTTCTGAGAGCCACTGAACAGCAATAACAGCTCTCTTACTGAGGCAGGGGCCAGTGAGGGGTCCTGGCAGCTGGTCTGTCGATTCCTGGGGAGCCTCATACTTCAGGCACAACCTACCCCCTCACAGTGGCGGTCATTCAAAGAGTGTGGTCATTCTCATTTGCCAGATGAGAAAACAGGCTCAGATTGGGGAAAGGACTTACCTGAAGTTACACAGTTAATGTGAAGCAGAATCAGGGCAGAAACCTAGGGCTCCAGCCTCCAGGCCAGTATCCTTTCCAGGAAGCCACCCCTGCTCCTTAAAGCCAAGCTCAGCCTCTTACAACAGAGGAAGTGTCTCCTCTGCATTTCATTTGTGCCTCACATTTCCCGAGCAGGAGCTCAGGCCTGGTCAGAACCTAATATGAATCTCAATTGGTTTTTTTGTTTGTTTGTTTTGTCCTTAAAAAACCACAAAACTCAAAAAATAACAACAAAAAACCAAGGCCTGGCATAGTGGTTCATGCCTGTAATCCCAGCACTTTGGGAGGCCAAGGTGGGAGGATCACCTAAGCTCAGGAATTCAAGACTAGGCTGGGCAACACAGCAAGACCCTGCCTCTACTTAGAAAAAGAAAAATTAGCTGGGTGTGGTGGTGTGCACCTGTAGTCCCAGCTACTGAGGAGGCTGAGGTGGGAAGTCGCTTAATCCAGTAGTTTGAGACTACAGTGAGCTATAATTGCACAACTGCATTCCAACCTGGGCGACAGAGCAAGATTCTGTCTCAAAGAAAACAAACAGCCTTTTCTCTTTCTCTCCTTCAATCTGACAGAGACCTTTCAAAAAAGCCACACACTAGCAGAATGTCTGTCCCTAACCTAGGTGTGGGCTTGGGGCTCCTCTTCCTCCCTTTCT
Source organism: Papio anubis (assembly GCF_008728515.1). Classification (NCBI taxonomy): domain Eukaryota; kingdom Metazoa; phylum Chordata; class Mammalia; order Primates; family Cercopithecidae; genus Papio; species Papio anubis. The sequence goes on along the minus strand of NC_044991.1, from coordinate 20,334,965 downwards.
CCACTGAGGGCTTCAGTTTTCTGCTGGCTTCCAGGCACGGAGAGCAGGTCCACAAGTCTCCTCTGCTTCCCCCTGACTAAGGCTGAGCTCTGGGCACCCCAGCAAGAAGGATCAGACAGCAGGATAAAACAAGGATGTGGTGGAGGGCCTGGGAGGAAGGCAGAGCCAGTCTGAGTCTCTGCGTTTTACAGGTCTAGGGAATGAATGAACCACCACCACCCAGACGGCTGTTCCTGAGCTGGGTTCTTGCAGTGCCCCAAGTCATGCTTTGAGTTGCCCCTGACCAGGTCAGCAGGAGCCTGGAGAAGCCTCAATCAGGCATGGGGAGGCCCCAGGTGTGGTACTGCCAGGAGCAGGTAGCAACTCTGGGAGAGCCCTCACAGAAGATGCTGGATGTTGGGCCTTGGCAGATAAGGGTTAACTGGATAGCCTCCCCACGATAAGGGGCTCACAGTTCGCCACCACTCCTGTTCCCTAGGAAGATAAGGGTTCTTCTCACAGTAGTGGTGTCCTTCCTATGGAAGATTCTCATTTTCATGGTCCAACTCCCCCATCTTGAGAGGACAGTGCCTTGCATCTTCCAAGTGTTTCTAGCTTATCAGATGATTTGGTCAGAGGTGCACAGGATCTTGTCCAAGGTCAAGCAGAGAAATGAAGAGCTGGGAAGCAAACCCAGAAGATATTCCTCTAAAAGCTGTCCCATGCTATCGCGGCAGCACACGAAGAAGGATGGGATTCAGTTCTGCCAGGATGTGTCTGGCACCTGTGATGGGTGTGGCGTTGGTCAAATCTCTTGAGGGAGCCTATGGGCCCGGGAGAAGGGACTGATTTTTGTAACAGCAGAGTCAGGGAATGTGCTCGGCACTCCCAGAGAGCGATGGTTAAGGGACCAGTGACAGTCCAGAGGGCAGCCTGTCTGGCCCAGGTTCCAGGGCTGTCAGCAGATCTAGATGCCAAATCCACAGAGGACATACAACTGGGAGGGACAGTTCATAGGTCAGATGGCAAAACTGATCAGAATCTGGATCTCAAAACTGTTTAAAGGATGGACTGAAGTTGACTGTAACATGAGGAAATTTGATAGGGAAGGATCTAAGGTCTCTCCTCTCCACGTATGCAGTGGAGGCTTAGCAGTGGCACAGGTGAAAAGGATTTGGGGGGGGGTTTCAGTGCCTATAAGCTCTGCCTGAGTTAAGGGTGTGCCTGTTGACAAGAAAGTTCTTAGGCCGGGCACAGTGGCTCATGCAATCCCAGCACTCTGGGAGGCCCAGGCGGGTGAATCATCTGAGGTCAAGAGTTTGAGACCAGCCTGGCCAACGTGGTGAAACCCCATCTCTACTAAAAATATAAAAATCAGCCAGGTGTGGTGGCACGTGCCTGTAATCACAGCTACTCAGGAGGCTGAGGCAGGAGAATCGCTTGAACCTGGGAGGCAGAGGTTGCAGTGAGCTGAGATCGCACCATTGTACTCCAGCCTGGGAGACAAGAGTGAAACTCTGTCTCAAAAAAATAAAAATAAAAAATAAAGGAAAAGAAAAAGAAAGTTATTAGACAACACCTGGGGCTCTGTGTGGCTCTTAAGAGCACACTCTGAGGGGGCCCTGGAAAACTGGAAAATATTCAAAGGGAAGTTATTTGCATGGACTTGAGACCAAGCTGTGGGGCTTGGTAAAGGCTCCAAGGATGGGCAGCATGATGGTAGGGGAGATGCAGGGTGACAGCACAGAATTTTCCAGTCTTAGAAGTGTTGTCATGTGGCTGAGGAGGCGATCCCAATCTCGGAGTATCTCTGAAATGAATCTCAGCTCAGTATATCATGACAGCTGAGTGCAAATTGCAGCTATGATTACCTGGGAGTAAGTGGCCTTGGGGGGTCAGTGAGGTCTTTGTGTTCAAGCTGGAGCAGGACAACTTTTGGGGCATCATGCATAAAGAGGTGACCCAGGTGAAACTGAATTCTGAAACTTGTCAGGAGCCCTGGGAGGCAGACCCTTTGTGTGGCTTTAGGGAACGTGTGGGCCCTTTGAGGACAGGACAAGGTTGGGTGGAGGCTCATCAACTCCTCTATCCCACCGGGCTGTTCTGCCAGCTCTGCCACAGATTACAGGGGCAGCTATATTCATCTTTGTTTTTTGTTTTTCTTGGGCTGGGATCTTGCTCTGTCACCCAGGCTGGAGTATAGTGGTGAGTTCTCAGCTCACTGCAATCCTCCCACCTCAGCCTCCCAAGTAGCTGGGACTACAGGCACATGCCACTACCTGTGGCTAATTTGTTTTTGTTTTTGTTTTTGCTTTGGAGAGACGAGGTCTCACTGTATTGCCCAGGCTGGTATGTTCATCTTTGAACCATGGTGTTAAGGTCTCAGGATTGGATGTGAGACTGTGGAAGAGATAAAGTTTGTCTGTGTAAGGGGGAAGGCCAAATGATAAGAGGATCCAGGGTTCATTTTCGCTGAGAGGAGGGAAGACCTTTAAGTTGATTTTAACACTGGAGTAAAGCTCTTTTGACCCTGAAGTTACAATGGCTGCCCCCAGCTGCCCTGAACTTTGACCTGCTCTCCTCGCAAACCTGGGGCCTCTGGTGCCCCAGAAGCTCTCAGTAAAGGCTCTCATGTTAGCTTCTGCTTGTGGGATGGTCTGAGGGTTAGCTGGAGACATGACTGAGAGGAACTGGCCCTGTGATGGGAATATGGGAATCTCCCCATCCTTGGACACCCAGTCCTGCTAACCTAACCCTGACCAGAACTGTTTCCCTGTTACAGCGAGAAGCTTCGACCTGCAGAAGTCGGAGGCCATGCTCCGGAAGGTAAGACACGTTTGACTCTGAATCCCACTGTTGCCTCAGTTCCTCCCCATCAGAATCACTCCTTGCGTGGACTTCTTTTGCTGCACCTCCCATCCCGATCACAGCTTTTGGCTCTGAGTATCAGCTGACCACTGTTGCCTTATCCCTCTGGGACAAACTGCATTCCCTTCCCTGGCAACACAGGCTTTCATAGCTCTGGGCCAGTCAAGAATGGTAATCTGTTCTGCTAGGACCTCTAACACAGGCAGGGCCTTCTTTTCCATTCCTGCCTAATGCCTTCTGGTGACCACTTACGATCTGGTGGTCCATTCACATTGTTGCTTATTGCTACGTGCCTATTAAACCTCCCCCACCATCCCTGCTTTTTGTTTTCTTTTCTTTTTTTCTTTTTGGAGACAGAGTCTCGCTCTGTCACCCAGGCTCAGGCTGGAGTGCAGCAGTGGCACGATATCGATTCACTGCAGCCTCCACCTCCTGGGTTCAAGAGATTTCATGCCTCAGCCACCTGAGTAGCTGGGATTACAAGCGTGTGTCACCACGGCTGGCTAATTTTTCTATTTTTAGTAGGGACAGGATTTTGCCATGTTGGCCAGGCTGGTCTCGAACTCCTGGCCTCAAGTGATCCATCCACCGTGGCCTCCCAAATTGCTAGGATTACAGGTGTGAACCACCATGCCCAGTTGTCCATCCCTCCTTTTAAAAATTTCCCCATTGTGTCTTTGTAGCACGTGGAGTTTCGAAAGCAAAAGGACATTGACAACATCATTAGCTGGCAGCCTCCAGAGGTGAGCACAAATTATCCCACCTCATCCCTATGCTAGGCCTTTCAGACCCACAACCTGGGTCCTGGGTCCACTGGATTTGGATCCTTAGAGGAAAGGTCTGACAATGCCCACTGAGCCCTGATGGTCCAGAATGGGCATCTGTTGGTACCCAGGGGAGGGATATAGAGAAAGATACTGATGAACCCGGAGTTCACTGGTCCAGGCAAGGTATGGGTGCCTGCTGACCAGGCGGCTCCTCTGTGTCTTTGCCCAGGTGATCCAACAGTATCTGTCAGGGGGTATGTGTGGCTATGACATGGATGGCTGCCCAGTCTGGTACGACATAATTGGACCTCTGGATGCCAAGGGTCTGCTGTTCTCAGCCTCCAAACAGGACCTGCTCAGGACCAAGATGCGGGAGTGTGAGCTGCTTCTGCAGGAGTGTGCCCGCCAGACCACGAAGGTGAGTTGACCACAGTACAGGCATTCCAGCAGAAGCTGGGGTGTCACACAGGAATATAAACACAGCTTCAGGGCCAAGGCCCAGAGTTTTTTGTGTTTTTTTTTAGTTTTTAAAACTTTTTTAGTAGAGATGGGGTTTCGTCATGTTGGCCAGGCTGGTCTTGAACTCCTGACTTCAAGTGATCCACCCACCTCGGACTCCCAAAGTGCTGGGATTACAGGTGTGAGCCACTGGACCCGGCTGAGGGCCAGGCTTTGGGATTTCCTAGACCAGTGACATTTCCAAGTTTTAGAATATTCCCATATGTCTATTTTGCCATGTAAGGACTTTAAAACAATGATCATCTATTGTGGCCATCATTAACACCCAAAACTATAAGAATGGCAATAATCTCAGATTAAAAAGGAGTCTTTTAGGAGGTTGCAGTGAGCCAAGATCATGCCACTGCACTGCAGCCTGGGTGACAGAGTAAAACTCCATCTCAAAAAAACAAAACAAAACAAAAAAAACAGTCCTTTACATTGAATAAATTTAGCTTCATAAAAAACTCACTACGTTTTTGTTATTTTTCTCATTTATCTGGGGACCCAGTGAAATCTTATTGTGGACCAACCCATCCTTGAGCAAGTATTTGAGCACCACTGGTGCAGATGATCTCAGATTCTTGCTTCTCTAATTCTGTATTCAAAAAAGATAAGGATGGCTGGGTGTGGTGGCTCATGCCCGTAATCCCAGCACTTTGGGAGGTTGAGGTGGGCAGATTGAGCCCAGGAGTTCAAGACCAGCCTGGATAACATGTCAAGAGCCTGTCTCTGCAAAAAAAGTAAAAAATTAGCTGTGCATAGTGGCACGTACCAGCTACTAGGGAGGCTGAGGTGGGATGATCACTTGAACTTGGGAGGTTGAGACTGCAGTGAGCCGTGATCGCACCACTGCACTCCAGCCTGGGCAACAGGGCTAGAACCCTGCATCAAAAAAGATAAGGATAGCTGATTCCCTTACTGAGAAAAAGGCTGAAGAACAAGCAGGAGCTGCCACTTCCCTCCTGCCCTCCTCTCAGCAGTTGTAAAGATCCAGTGAAATGATGCCATAAAGTCCGGGAACATTCCCACATTCATCTGCAAACGTTCACAGAGAGCCTACTGTGCGCAGAGACCCTGCGGAGCTGGGGATGCAGGAAGCATTAGACGTGGATGCACCTGAGGGTTCAGGGTGCACAGAACATCTGTGCTCGGGCGTTTAAGTGGCTCTGTGGGTACCGTGCACAGAGCACACAGTGACTCAGGAAGGGGGAGGCCATCAGGCCAAACTGCAGAACCAAAGCCATCTCAGATGTCATCTAGATCCACCCAGTCATGTACTGGATAAGAACACAGAGACCTAAGCAGGAAGAATGACTCACCTAGGCCACAATTCTGGCCTGGGGTGATTATCTCAATTTGGAAAACTCTAGGTCCGGCCCTAACTAGCTCTGATTGCTCTATGGGTGCACAGTGCAATCATTTGCCTTGGACTGGAGTGGGCTTCTGAAGTAGGACAGCCTGACAAGACTTCCTGCTCTCTGTTCCCTGCAGTTGGGGAAGAAGGTGGAGACCGTCACCATAATTTATGACTGTGAGGGGCTTGGCCTCAAGCATCTCTGGAAGCCTGCTGTGGAGGCCTATGGAGAGGTGAGGGGCAGGGGTGGGGAGGAAGGGGGCAGAGGTAAGGGGAGGACTAGTGGGCCCCTCTGCTAGGCTGTCCTGTGGGATGGGTGAGGCGATGGGGGCAGATTCTGAGCCTGCTGGAATCAAGAGTGATTGTTTCCACAGTTTCTCTGCATGTTTGAGGAAAATTATCCCGAAACACTGAAGCGTCTTTTTGTTGTTAAAGGTAAGTTGGGAATTTCTTGTGATAAAGCCAGATGGAAAAGAGGGGTCAAAAATATGACTGGGGCAGATGGAGGGCCAAACAGTGAGCCAAAAGAGGGGTCTAAGGACATGTTCAGAAGACTGCTGCCCCTGCTAGTGTGCTGGCTCACGCCTGTAACCCTAGCACTTTGGGAGGCCGGGGCGGGAGGCTCTCTTGAGCCCAGGAGTTTGAGGCCAGCCTGGGTAACATAGCAAGACCTCATCTCTATAAAACAGTTAAGGAAATGAGCTGGGTATGGTGGTGCATGCCTGTAGTTCCAGTTTCTCAAAGCTGAGGCAAGAGCATTGCTTGAGCCCAGGAGTTTAAGCCTGCAGTGAGCTATGATTGTGCCACTGCACTCCAGCCTGGGTGACAGAGCAAGTCTCCATCTCAGAAAAATAAAAATAGGGCTAGGCACAGTGGCTCACTCCTGTAATCCCAGCACTTTGGGAGTCTGAGGTGGGCAGATCACTTGAGGTCAGGAGTTCAAGACCAGCCTGGCCAACATAGCAAAACCCCATCTCTACTAAAAATATGAAAATTACCTAGGTGTGGTGGCCCACACCTGTAGTCCCAGCTACTCAGGTGGCTGAAGCACAAAAATCACTTGAACCCAGGAGCTGGAGGATGCAGTGAGCCAAGAGCTCACTGAGGCTGAGGCAAGGGCATTGCTTGAGCCCAGGAGTTGAAGACTGCAGTGAGCTAAGATTGTGCCACTGCACTCCAGCCTGGGTGACAGAGCAAGACAGTCTCAAAAAAATAAAATAAAAAGAAGACTGCCTTTCACATATGCAGACTACTTTACAGCTCACAGAGCTTTCAGTATTTATGACCTCCTTTGAGCCACCCAGCCTGATGAGATAGGAAGAAACCATTTGATTATATCCACTCTACAGATGGGAAGGCTGGACCTCAAAGATGCCCATGCTGAGCTGCACACCCTGGGCTGCCTACGTGGGCTCCACAGCCCTAGTGAACATGTGGCCCAGCATGGGCTGCTGGGAGGGTAAAAGGTGCTGCAGAGAATGCTGCCAGGGACAGACTGGGCACTGCTCCCGACCTCACATTATCTGGTCTCTGTTCCAGCCCCCAAACTGTTTCCTGTGGCCTATAACCTCATCAAACCCTTCCTGAGTGAGGACACTCGTAAGAAGATCATGGTCCTGGGAGGTAAGTGGTCCAGACTGTTCTCAACTCCAAAGGATGGGCTGTAGCCTAAATCGGGTCCAGCTTTAGGGGTGTGGCCGTAGCCACCATGGCGAAAGCTCCCCCTGCTAGTTTGGGAGCAGTGGGACCCAGGAGCAAGCTGGGGCAGAGCTAGTGCGTTCGTCTGTTTTCCTAAGAACTCTTTCTCTCAGACACTCTAGAAGCAAGCATTGGGCCCATTATTGTACATTCAAAGATGAATGAAACTCCAGTTCTTGCCCTCAAGGAACTTACAGTATAACAGGAGACAGAAGACCTTAGAAAGAGAGGCTGGGTGCAGTGGCTCGTGCCTGTAATCCCAACACTGGGAGGCTGAGGTGAAAGGATCACTTGAGGCCAGAAGCTCAAGACCAGCCTGGGCAACAAAGCGAGACCCTATCTTTACTAAAAAATAAAAAATAGCTGGGCATAGTGGCATGCACTTGTAGTCTTAGCTATTTGGAGGCTTAGGCAGGAGGATCCCTTGAGCCCAGGAGTTCAAGGTTGCAGTGAGCTATGATTGTGCCACTGCACTCCAGCCTGGGCAACGGAGCAAGACCCTATTTTTTAAAAAAAGACCTAGAGAGAGAAAGCTATGATATAAACTAGAAAAGACAGTAGAATAGTCACAGAGAGGGTGCCACAGAGGTTGCAGGAGCAAGGTTGCTTTCAGTTGCGGAAAACTAGGAGCAGCTTCGTTTGACAAGCACATAGTATGTGCCAGGCCCGAGCTAGTGCCAAGACTACAAAGATGAATAAGACAGAGTCCTGGCCGGGCACGGTGGCTCATGCCTGTAATCCCAGCACTTTGGGAGGCCGAGGCAGGCGGATCGCTTGAGCTCAGGAGTTCGAGACCAGCCTGGCCAACATGGTGAAACCCTGTCTCTGCTAAAAATAGAAAAATTAGCCAGGTGTCGTGGTGGGCACCTGTAATCCCAGCTACTTGGGAGGCTGAGGCAGGAGAATCGCTTGAACCCAGGAGGTGGAGGGTTGCAGTGAGCTGAGATTGCGTCACTGCACTCCAGCCTAGGCAACAGAGACTCCCTCTCAAAAAAAAAAAAAAAAAGGAGGGTCCCTTAAAGGTCTTTTGGCCTCTCTGGGAAGGCAGACACAAACAAATCTGTCAGCATGCTATGGTAAATGTATGGAAGGGGAAACCACAAAGTGCATGGGAGCACTCAGCAGGAGCATTCACTCCACCTGAGCTAGGCAGGGGGTGATGCCTACCTAAGCTGCATGCTATGGAATAGTAAGAGTCTGCCAGATGGAGCAAGGCAGGAAGCTGCTTGGCAGAAAGAAGAGCATTGAACAAAGACCTTACATAGTATGGCAGAGGCAGCTGTTATAGAATGTAAGGCAGGGTATGGCAAGGTCTGAGGCTGGAGAGGGAACCAGGAGTCAGGCCCCAGAGAATCCAGGGTACTAGGTTGAGAAGTGGGACATGACTCTACAGGCCACTGGGAATCAGAGGAGTTTTCAGCAGGGGAGTACTACAGATTTTAAACTGAGACACTGTACTAGCAAGATTGCGAAGGGTGCCAGTTTGCACACTGTTGCCACAGTCTATGCAAGAGGTATTGCAAGCCTGAATTGGGGCAGTGGCAATAGGGATACAGAGGAGAGGATGGATTTAAGAATTATTTAGGGCCGGGGCCGGGTGCAGTGGCTCATGCCTGTAATCCCAGCACTTTGGGAGGCTGAGGCAGGCAGATCATGAGGTCAGGAGATCGAGACCATCCTGGCTAACCCAGTGAAACCCCGTCTCTACTAAAAATACAAAAAAAAATAGCCGGGCGTGGTGGCGGGCGCCTGTAGTCCCAGCTACTCGGGAGGCTGAGGCAGGAGAATGGCGTGAACCCGGGAGGCGGAGCTTGCAGTGAGCGGAGATCATGCCACTGCATTCCAGCCTGGGCAACAGAGTGAGACTGAATAAAAAAAAAAAAAAAATTATTTAGGGCCGGGCACAGTGGCTTAGGACCATAATCCCAAACACTTTGTAAGTGTTTGGTGCCACTGCACTCCAGCCTGGGAGACAGGGCAAAACTCTGTCTCAAAAAAAACAAAACAAAACAAAACAAAAAAACCCCACAAAAACTACTTATTTAGGAAGTAAAACAGCAGAACTCAATTGACTAGATGTAGGAAGTAAGGGAGAAAGAAATCTAGAATGAGCTCCTAGTGTCTGGCAGAGGTGACTGAAAGATGGTGATGATTAGTTCAACTGGGGAAAACAAAAAAGCTTGAAGTTGAGCCTAAGGAGTCTTGAGATATAAAAATGTTGGGAATACCTGAGTTTAAAGCTTAGGAGAAAACTCTGGTCTGGAGATTTGGGAGTTATCAAATAACAGCAGCAGCTAAAACCTTGTCAGTACGTAAGAGTGCCTACAGAGGAACAGAGGTGGAACCCTGAGGAATATCCGAGCTCAAGAGCAGGCAGAGAAAGAGGAACCCACCAGGAAGACTGAGAAGAAGTGATTAATGAGGTTGGCAGAGAAGCAAGTCAACAGGGAATGGACATGCAGGGAAGTAGGGTTAACATCAGGGCACAAGGCAAAGTGTGACCCAAAACCCAGCAAAGAGGACACACAGGCATCAAGCCAGCCAGGGACAGGCAGGAGTTCAGTTTTGCTGAAGTGGAGTGGAGGGAGAAAAGGCTAGAGAGGTAGATTGGGCAGCCAGGTGTGGTGGCTCACACCTGTAATCCTAGCTACTCGGGAGGCTGAGGCAGGAGGACCATTTTGAGCACAAGGGTTTGAGACCAGCCTGGGAAACATAGTGAGACTCCATTTCAAAAACAAAACAAAAAGGTATATTGGGACAGGCTCATGAAAGGGTGAATGCCACCTATGGCATTGAACTTGGAGGGTAGGTAAGTGGGATACGGAAGGCTTCACAATGTTCACCTTTTGGTGACACATCAGAAGTGGAGATTTTCCAAATGTGTGCTAGTGAGGCCCGGGGAGTGAAGTGAACTCATCAGGGAAGTGTAGGACTTCTGGGTTCCAGACTTAGCTCTGGCAGCAACAAGCTCAAGCTCTGTTTTTTTTTTTTAAATTTAGGTCCCCACAAAAGCATTCTTCTTTCTTTTTTGAGGGAGTCTTGCTCTATTGCTCAGGCTGGAGTGCAGTGGCGTGATCACGGCTCACTGCAGCCTCAACTTCCTGGGCTCAAATGATCGTCCCGCTTCAGTCTCCTGAGCAGCTGGGACTACAGCCAGCACACCCACCTAAATTTTTATTTTTGGTAGAGATGGGATCTCACTATGTTGCCCAGGTTGATCTTGAACTCCTGGGATAAAGCAATCCTCCTGCCTCGGCCTCCCAAAGCACTGGAATTACAGGCATGAGCCACTGCGCCCAGCCAGCTCTCTGCTTTTTGTTGCCTCAGTTATTCTCTCCGTAAGACGGGAAGAATCCTCCTGGCCTTATCCCAACTCTCCAGCTGGACTCGGGGAAGAACTATAAAAGCTGAGCAAGAGGTTTTTATGATTTTTGTTTTTTCTGCTGCTGCCACCCACCATGGGCATGAGACGGTTTGGTTTCCTGGCAGCAGAGCTGTGTAGGAGGTTCAGTCTGTTCCCCTACCCACACCTAAAACTCTTTCAACCAAACCTGCCTCAGGCTAGGAAGGTACAGGATCTTCAACAGAGGGGAGAAATTCACTCGGGCTGGTCACTGGAGCTTAGCAGTGCAGATTAAATCACCTCAAGACCACAGACACTGTGTTCTCAGGAGTTGCATGGTCTTTGTTCCCTAAAAATCTGAGGGCTGGCAGACTCTGGACAGTTTCTGTGGGTTTCCAGCTTGCATGACACTGGCTTGTACCCCAGGGCCTGGAGCTGCTGCCTATATATGCTCTATACAGTAGGCATGGGCAGGTTTTAGTGTCAAAATATTGTACCTGGCTTGTATTTATGAATTTGGATTGGTGGAGAAGTGGTTCTCAGCACTCGCTGTGCTAGAGTCAAACTCTCCTAGACAGGAAAGAGCTTGGGTATTTGGAAAAAAAAAAAAAAAAGCCAAATTACTGGTGGCTCAACAGCTGAAAACAATAGGAGCAGAAGTGAAATGGTGGCTGGGGTAAAGCCAAGGAATCCATTAAAGGGGTGACTCTACAGAAATGCGTTTATTTACTAAGTCACGACTTAGCTGTAGGGGAAGGTGGGGGAAAGACGCACAGATCTGTCCTCACAATGTTCAGTCTAATCAGGACAGGGTATGTGCATTCAGGGCTTCCTGCCCGCCACACGTGCTGTTCCCTCTGCATGGAATGTCCTTCTCCCCTTTCTTTGTCCCCACCCTGCTGTACTTCAATGTATCACCTCCCTGGGGTAATAACATACTCTTACATGTGTAAGGCACTGTATGGTTTAAAAAGCCCTCGCGGCCAGGCACAGTGGCTCATGCCTGTAATTCCAGTACTTTGAGAGGCCCTTGTGGGTGGATCATCTGAGGTCAGGGGTTTGAGACCAGCCTGGCCAACATGGTGAAACCCCGTCTCTACTAAAGATAGAAAAAATTAGCCAGGTGTCGTGGCAGGTGCCTATAGTCCCAGCTACTCAGGAGGCTGAGGCAGAAGAATCACTTGAACCTGGGAGGCGGAGGTTGCAGAGGTTGCAGTGAGCCAAGATTGTGCTACTGCATTCCAGCCTAGGCAACAGGTGAGACTGTGTCTCAAAAAAAAAAAAAAAAAAAAAAAAAAAGTCTTCTCAAGTACTTAGTTCATTTCACTCCCACCATAACCAGGCAGGGCAAGAATAAGGTCACTTAGCTGTTCAGACACAATGAGGACAGGAACCAGGGTCTCGATTTCTGGCCTGGGGCAGAGCCATCCTCTGGCTCCTACTGAACCCTCTGCAGTATTATGCATGCACTGTGTGCTCCTAATGCAGGAGTTTGAGGCGGGGTGTTGGGGGTGCGATGGATGGGTTTTTTCTGCCTCTTTAGTGTACACCACTAGGGTTATGGTGAAATCTTACCTAGTGTTGAGATACATCTCTATCCTTCCTTCCCTCTCCTGCCAGCAAATTGGAAGGAGGTTTTACTGAAACATATCAGCCCTGACCAGGTGCCTGTGGAGTATGGGGGTACCATGACTGACCCTGATGGAAACCCCAAGTGCAAATCCAAGGTATGAGCCGCCAGAGGCTGGAGGTGAACAGGGATGCCTGGCTCAAATGCATATTCCAGTTCACTCCATGCCATGCTTCTAGATCAACTATGGGGGTGACATCCCCAAGAAGTATTATGTGAGAGACCAGGTGAAACAGCAGTATGAACACAGCGTGCAGATTTCCCGTGGCTCCTCCCACCAAGTGGAGTATGAGATCCTCTTCCCTGGCTGTGTCCTCAGGTAGGGGCCTGGGCCCTTCCAGGAGACCCGAGCTTTCATCTATAGGTCCTGATAGGTGGGCTGGGATAGGAGAAGCCCTGGTGCCAGGACCCCGGAGAAGGCACACACAGACAGAATTATGTTATAAACTGGTGATGTCCCCTGCAGGTGGCAGTTTATGTCAGATGGAGCGGATGTTGGTTTTGGGATTTTCCTGAAGACCAAGATGGGGGAGAGGCAGCGGGCAGGAGAGATGACAGAGGTGCTGCCCAACCAGAGGTACAACTCCCACCTGGTCCCTGAAGATGGGACCCTCACCTGCAGTGATCCTGGCATCTGTAAGTATCTCTTACTTGGCAATGCCTTGAAGCCCCATGTCCAGCTTTCTGCCTATGAGGTTCTTCTTCCTCCATGGATTTTTGGCTCTCAGAGTGTTAGAACTAGAAGTGGAATGCCATCAGTTCAACCCTCTCCTTGCTAGATGAAGAAATCTAGGCTTGGAGACTTGTTTATGGTGACCCAGCTGGTAAACAGCAGGGTGGGACTTTGATCTCATACTCCCAGTTATGGGTGAGTCACAGTCCTAGGTGATCACAGGGGTTCAACACGTCTGCTTTCTGGTCCAGGTCTAACTGGGTCTGTGACTGGCCAGATATTTCTTGGGGATGCTCCTTCCCAGAGGTCACAGAGGCAGAACTGGCTGGGTGGGCATGGGATCACAAGGTAAGCGGACTGCTCAAAAGTCCAGCCTTCACCCCTGAGTTTCACTCCTCTCCCGGCTGACCAAAGAACAGACACAGACGATGAGCAGGCAATTTACACAAGAATATAAGAATGAGAAACAGACATCAGAAAAGGTGCTTAATCTCTCTTAACTTTGTAATACCGTTAAAATTCCCCTTGACTCAGCAATTCTACTTGTGAAAATTTATCCTACAGAAATACACAAATACACAAAGATATAGGAACAAGGATATTCCCGGCAGCCTGGGAAACTGGCAGTAAACCATATGACCATAATAAGGTCTGTTAATAAATTAGTCCATCCGTACAATGTTAAAGAGAATAAACTGACATGTAAAGTATCTGAGACATATTAAATAAGCATGAAACACAGCATGTATGGTATGTACTCACTTTGGTTAAGGAAGTGTGTACACAGAAAATAATTCTGGGGAAATTTATGCTAACTCTAACAGTGGTTATCTCTGGGGTGATAGGATGTTTATGGAGGACTTTCATTTTTACAGTATTTCTGCAAATATATTTTATGATGACTATGTATTAATATTACATTTATAAGCAGAAAAACCATACCTACACCCCCCCCCCCAACACCCACAATCAAATCTCCAGTTTCTTTTTGTCAGAGCCAATGGAAAATCAATGAGAGCAAAGGCTTTATCATCAGAGCTGAGCTGGACTTGACTAAAGGCTAGCTCCATGGCCTTAGGCAAGTAACAAAACCTAAGCTTCGGTTTCCTGACTGCTACACTGGGGGTATCTCACAGGGATACCTGATGATTCAATGTGATAAGTTCTATGAGGCACTTAGCATAATGCCTGGCATAGAGCAAGCACTCAATGCACTGTAGTCACCACTATTATTGTTAGGACGAGGCCTGTGGGAGAAGGGCCATCCTGGAGACAATGCCGGGAGATGGGAGAAGCCCTGTGCCCCATTTCTATGGCAGTACCACACTACCAGATCTGAACTAGCCTCACAGATGTCTCAGCTGCTCTGCTTGTCCACACTGTCACCCAACCTGAGATTTTGCCTCCTTCCTCACGTCTCAGGCATCCTTCATCTCCACTGCCCCCTCCTCACAGATGCTCTGTGGTACCATATAGCTCCCGGGGGAGGGGGAATATTCTTATTAGTGAGCAGCCAGGTCCTCAGGAAGAAGGCGTATACTGTGCGCCTCAGCAAGAACAAGGCTTAGCACCAGCCCAGACAATGTCACCCACAGAGGAGAAGGCACTTAATACATATAAGCTTGAATTTTTTTGTCTGTTTCTTTGTTTTTAGTAGAGATTAGGTATCACTGTGTTGCCCAGGCTGGTCTCGAACTCCTGGGCTCCCAAAGTGCTGAGATTACCAGCATGAGCCACCATGCCCAGCCTTGAATTCTTTTTTTAATGGATGGGGAAGCTGGGGCATAGAGAAGGGATGTTCTCTCTCCCATAAAGTAGCTTGCGTAGACATCAAGACAGAAGACATCAGAGAATCCTAGAGTCCTGATCCAGAACCTCCTGGCCATTGACTGTCCTGGATGTGACAGAGAGTGTGGAATCCCAGACCAGGGAAGTAATTGACACAAGGTCACAGAGCCAGTAGGAGAGCCCCAAACCATTTTCCAGCATCTGTCCATTACCCCTGTATCTTCTCTTTAGTATCTGAAGGACACTGCCCAAGAAGGGAACATGAAACTTTTAACATAATCAGGTCGGGCTTGCAAACCACCAAATTTATTTTAGCTCCTTCTGGATTTATTCCCAACCAGAACCTTTACCTGCCTGCAGGGCCTTGTCGGATCTGCTCCTTGCCCATTCCCAAGGGGAGCAGAGGCAGGCCACAGGATCCGTTCCCCCTTCCCAGGTATAAAGACAATGAAGTGGGAATCAGCTGTTACCCGGTGCCACACTAAGGTTAGATGTGAGCCCAGAGAGAACCCAGTATTAGCTTGCAAGTTCATGTGCAGGAGGGCAATGCCCTTGGAGAACCAGGAGACCCCTGGAAAGCAGAACAGTCATCCAGTGGAGAAATTAAAACTGTGCCAGCCTCCAATGGCAAGAGCACATTAACCTTCCCCATGCTTCTCTGGTCCTTATCCCAGTGCACTAAATTACCGAGGAGGAGAACCAAATTTTGAATTGATTTCACTTTTGTTTTCTCACCTAATATTTACCAAGGGCCTAATGAGTATAGAATACTCAACTAGGAATAAAAAGATTCCCAGAGAAAGATCTGGACTTTGTCCACTAGAAGTGCACAATGTGGTCAGAAGACTGGAAACACTGTAGAAAGGGTCAGCAGTGCTGTGGTGAAAACAGCCCAGCCAGGCACCAGGAGGCCTGGTTTCTGAGTCCAGCTTTGCCAATAACTCTTCCAGTGTTTTCAGCAAGTGTCTCTATTAGGTTGGTTTTCCTTCTCCTTAAAATGACAGCAGTGATGGCCGGGCGTGGTGGCTCATGCCTGTAATGCCAGCATTTTGGGAGGTCAAGCCTGGTGGATCGAGGCCAGGAGTTCGAGACCAGTCTGGCCAACATGGCAAAACCCCGTCTCTACTAAAAAATACAAAAATAAGCTGAGTGTGGTGGCATATGCTGGTGATCCCAGTTATTTGGCATGAGAATTGCTTGAACCCGGGAGGTGGAGGTTGCAGTGAGCCAAGACTGCACCACTGCACTCCAACCTGGGTGACAGAGAGAGACTCTGTTTCAAAACAACAACAACAACAACAAAAAGAGAGGAGTAGACCAGAGCAGATTTTAATCTGGGGTCCCCCAGAGCAGTGATTCTAAATCCTAAAGACCAAACACTTCCTCTTTACAGCAAATAGTGTCTAAAATGTCCCCTTTACTATTCTGAAGTGAAATTCAAAATACAGAAATTCTGAATATTATATCCTGATAATATAACCCATCCTACCTACACACATAATTTAAAAATCAACATAACCTCCTATGGTAATAGAAAAGAGATATAAAAGGGAACTAATTTAGAATATATATTTTTTCAATACATAAATGAGAGGGTAAGGTTGTACCTTTCCCACTGGGAACCATGGCCCCAGAAGGTCTACGATGGGCTCCAGGAAATCTAAAATTTTTTTTTTTTTCTTTTCAAGACAGAGTTTCACTCTTGTTGCCCAGGCTGGAGTGTAATGGCTCGATCTTGGCTCATTGCAACCTCCGCCTCCCGGGCTCAAGCAATTCTCCTGCCTCAGCCTCCCAAGTAGCTGGGATTACAGGCATGGACCACCATGCCTGGTTAATTTTGTATTTTTAGTAGAGACGGGGTTTCTCCATGTTGGTTAGGCTGGTCTTGAACTCCCGACCTCAGGTGATCCACCCACCTCAGCCTCCCAAAGTGTTGGGACTACAGGCGTGAGCCCGGCCAAATTGTGTGCTTTCATCAGATTCTCAAGGGGCTCAGTTACCCAACTAAAGTTAAGGAGCCTTATCCTGGAGGGTGTCTGGGGGCTCTGTGAGTCTATGATTAGTGTCAAAATGAACCATGCGGACTCTGGAGCTGCAGTGACTCCACTTCCCTCAGGCCTGTGGCTCTCTGATCAACCCCTTTCTTGTTTCTGAGGCCAAGTATCTTGCTAGGCAGGGCCATTATCCACCTAGTACTTGGTCCAACCAATGCAAAGGACCTCTCCTCCAGCATGGTTGATTCTGGTTGCTAAGGCTCTATCATCGAGGACAGAGATGAAGCTTCACTCTTGCCAGAGGGACTATTGGCCCTGAAAGACCTCTAGTACAGGGGAAAAATAGATGACTAACACCTTACACCATGAGGAAAGAGTGGGTGGTGTGTCTACCCTTTGTCTAAACTATGCATTTTGTCCAGGGTCAGGAAAAGGTTAAGTCTTAGGATTAAATACAGAGTATTTTTTTCCTTGCTGGGAACAGTGAGAGAAGACCAGGGTAGGGATGGGGCAGAGCTAGTGTTTTTGTTTTCACATTCAGTTTTCCTGAAGGGGTATTTGACTGAAATGGAACAACTTCTCAAAGGAACAGGGTTAGATTAAAAGCAGCCTGTTCCTCTGCCAAAGTGTGGAAGCTTTCTCTGCCAAGTGCACGCCCATTTTCTCTTTCCAGAGGAAACCACTGCTGATGTCTATTATCCTATCAAATATCTTCCATCTAGTAGCATTACGTTTCCATAATAAACAGGGCATACAGTGCTCGCTTCGTCAGCACATACACCAAAACTGAAACAATACAGAGATTAGTATAGCCACTGCGTGAGGATGACAATCAGATTATCTTAAATAAATACATAGAAAACAGGACATATACACACACATATATTCACAGGAATTGTCTGTCATTCACTGTATGTATGAAGGAATTCTCAAACTGTCAAACTCATCACAGGATTTGAGGAAACTTTCCCATTAGGACAAGCACCAAAGTGGTATCATCAGAGAATCTGGGAGTCTAAACAGACCAAGCGGTAAAGCCAAAAATATTTTTACGTATGTATTTACAAAAATGTTACAAACTGCTTACATACTGTTCTGCAACTTGCTTTTTTGGCCTCAGGACACATTGTGGACAGTTTCCTGTCACTTCTATGGAGCTAACCTCTTTTTAAAAAAAAATATATCAGTATTCTGTCATATGGATTATAATATAAAATTGTTGAAGCAATTCTCCTTTGATGAACTTTTGAGTTTTCCCAGTCTCTTATTAATACAAATAGGGATGCAACAAGCATCTTTGTCCATGTATCTTTTTGCAGGATAAATTCCTGGTTCAGAAAGTTTGCACATTTTACCTTTTGTCAAAAACTGAACAGGGCCTGGTTTTCCAGGGTCCAAGTCAGGCAGAACAAAGGCAGCAATGTGCACCAGACGGAAACTCCAGTTCTGTCATTTCCTCACTGTGTGGCACAAGAGTCACACCAACTCCTTTTTATCAGATATAAAACAGGACTACTGCTGAACTCATAGAGTTGGGGGGAAGAGTGAGATAACATATAGATTACCAACCCAGTACTCAGACACACAGCTATTTCTGTTATTATTACAACTGCTACTGCTGCTGCTAATTCTCCTCCCACCTTTCAAAGTTCAGTTCAAGCTCTTAACTCCTTTAAAAAGCATTTCACATGATTTCAGTCTACCAGGCCCTCTTCTTCCAAGCTGGTACAGACGAGATGGTCTCTGTCACTCATCTGGCACTTGGCATGTTCTGCCTATTTTTCTCTCTCCATGAATGTCATGTCAACGCAGCTAAATTAAGATTCAGAAGGTCAAGGATCATTGCCTAGGCTACCTTCATCCCCATGACCTGCCACACTGCCTTGCTCAGTCAATAAACATCAACAAAAATCGCTATCCCCAAGCCCTTTGTCAGAACTGCCTGAATGTCTGTCTGGTTTCTGCCTCCCCTCAGATGTCCTGCGGTTTGACAACACCTACAGCTTCATTCATGCCAAGAAGGTCAATTTCACTGTGGAGGTCCTGCTTCCAGACAAAGCCTCAGAAGAGAAGATGAAACAGCTGGGGGCAGGCACCCCAAAATAACACCTTCTTCTGCAGCAGGCCTGGCCCCCTCAGTGTCTCCCTGCCAATTTCTACCCCTTGTAGCAGTCATTTTCGCACAACCCTAAAGCCTAAAGAAACTGGGCTAGAGGACAGACCTCAGGAGCTTTCATTTCAGTTAGGTAGAGGAAGAGTGACTGGAGTGGGTCTCCTTGTCTCTCAAATACCTAAGGAGTCCCCAGGGGCTGGCCATTGTGATAGGATCTGTCTGTCCTGTAAAGTGTGCCAACTTCACCTGTCCAGGGACAGCGAAGCTAAGGGGCGGGGGGTACCACAGGGTGGCAGCAGGGAAATAAATTAGAAAAGGGGGAAAGATCGGAACGTAACACTTCAGGGAAGTCAGCTGCCGGGGAGAAACTTGCTCCTAAATGAACACCTAAGTTTAGATCGCAATGACAAGTAGCAGGGTAGCTGTTTGCTAGAGTTACGGTGGGGATCAGAAGCTCTTCCAAACTTTTTAGCACTGAGGCTGGGGTAACTTTTGGCTTTTCCCAGGTCTCAGGAGGTGGCCTGAGTCAGCACAGATCTTTCCACTTAGGGGTAGACAGGCTGGCCTCTCCCTCACTTTGAGACTTTAGCAACTCCTGGGCCACACAGCCTGCCTCTTTTATTACTAATGATTGGCAGTGACTCAGAGCTTCCTGGGACTTCGGGTACCCACCCGCTGTTCTCCATGCAAACAAAGCACAAGGGAAATGACCCCCAGGGATCACAGCTGCAGGGAGGGCCAGGGAGGTTAGGGGTGGGAGTGAATGCTAAAAGCAGATCTTCCAGTGCCCTTTTCAGTGCTACCGGCCTCTCACCAAGCAGTCCTCCACGTGAGCAACCCCGAGACAAAAAAGCTAAGTGGGATCAAGAGAGCAGCACTCGGAGAGGATGCCCACCAACCCGCTTCCTGACTGACCTGAGCAAGGTCTTAGCAGTCCCACCTCTGTGGGAGGCATACAACGCGTGCAGGGAGTTCAGATGCCGGTCGGCGTAGCCAGGCCTGGAGGCCCCCCAGGCAGGAGGCCGCCCAAAGGCGGGGCCAGCGTCTCGCAGACCAGGGCCTGGGGGCGGCCACAGACGGCCTCGAAACCACAGCCCTTACCCCAATCCCACGAGCCCCGCCAACGAACCACAGGTGCTGGGCTGCACAGAACATGGGAAGGCGGCCCTAGACCTGGCGGGAACGCCTTTCCCTCAGAGCCAGGCCCCGGCCCCGCCTGGGAAGCTCATTTTGCGAAGCTGAGGGAGCTCGGGGCAAAGGCCGGGCTAACGCGGACCGGAAGGGGCCGAGGCTACACGGGCCTCTGCCAGACCGCTCAGGACATCCCAGCCTGGGTTTACAACGCTGTTAGGAAAATTAACCAGGAATAAAACAACGTTCAGTGTGCAGGGAGTGAAATTCAATGCCCACCGCTTGGCTCCTCGCTGCCTCTCACTCAAGAAGCCCAAACTTAGGCGGCCTAAGGGACCCAGCAGCCGCTTCACGCCAATAGGTTGGGCGCATGCGCAGAAATTCTCTTCGACTCTAGCGTGAGCTTTCTCAAGGGGCCACGTCCAGCTTGCCTTTTGATTGGCCCAGTTGGTGGGTTGTCTTCCGCCATCTTTGATCAGGGCACTAAGGATGCTCCTGATCGTCTTCACAATGAGGGCGGAGGCCCCGCCCCGCCAGCTGCTCAGTACGTGCCGCCTAGCCCGTGCGAGCCAAGTGTGAGTCGGGGCGAGCGCCTGCGGGGTTAGCAGTGGGCGGAGAGTGAGAGGGCGGTGAAGGAGCAGCGATCACGTGGTTTTAGGGACTGTCTAATAATTCCACGCCAGCATTGCCGGTGTTTCAAGGGGCTGAGGACCGCTGAGTTCGCCACCAACTTTTCTCCGACGAACTACCCTCCCCAACCTACAAGCCCAGTTCCGCTTGAGGTAACTGCTGACGGGACTGTCCTATACAGCCCTACAAGACAGAGGCGCCTGGGGCTGAAAGCGGGGGGCCACAATAGGGAGCCAGTGTTATTCATTTTCCCTACCTTTGATGAAAATAAGAACTAATTCTTAATGAGGCCTACTGGGTATCACGCGATACCCGGTAACCCTGTGCTTACTATTATACTTTGGGTTGTTGCAAAGATTAAAGGAAATAAGCCGTGCAAAGCGCTTAAGAGCTTGGTATAAGTAAGTGCTCGTCAATGTTGGCTACTCTTATTTTTTGCAGACGTGGGAACTGGGGCTCAGGGAGGGTAACAGCCAGTAGGCGGCACAGCTAGGATTTGAACCCAGGATTTTCTCCAATGCCGCTCAATTATACCCGCCAAGGAGTCACAGAGACTTAGTGAAGTATACACATTGCTCACCTGGGTAAACTGAGGTCCACCAGGGGAAGGCTTCCTCCTGTTGTAATCACTAACCCCAACTCTGTCTCCCCTGCCCGATTCATTCATTCGTTCATTCGTTCAACACCCTGTCCCCAAGAGGCTCAGTCTGGGGACATACTGATCCAGTTAGATGCGAGTGCTTCCTAGTTATACATGGCGCCTGCTGAGAAGGCACTTCAGAGTCCAGGCACCCACCTTCCAGGCGCTTACCGTTCACTACTCTAGCCTCATTTAGAGCTCACATTAAGAGCACGGGATCTGGATCCATACTGTTTGGATTCAAATCCCAACTTCACCACTTGGCAGCTGTGTGTTCTGGGAAAATGACCCACCTTCTCTGTGCCTCCATTTTCTCACCTGTAAAACGGAGTCCCAGGCTGGTGGGAGGGTTTAAGGTGTAAGCCATGGAGAGCCCTTTAGCGAACATCCAGACTGGCAATAAACTCAATAAATGGTGACTTATAATTAATTCCTCGGAAGCATCCTAGGGAGTGGACACTATTGTGTTCCCCATTTTAAATATTACTTTTTTTTTTTTTTTTTGTAAGTAGAGACGAGGTCTCGCTATGTTGTCCAGGCTGTTCTTGAACCCTTGGATTCAAGCGATCTTCCCGCCTCCGGCCTCCCAAAGTGCTGGGATCACAGACGTGAGCCAACGGGCCCAGTCTGTGTCCCTCCCTCGTTTTTACAAATGAATAAAGAGCGGCTGGAGAAGCAGACTCTTGCCCGAGGTCACCAGCTTTGCAGTGTAGCATCCCCCGATTTGATCTCCTGTCTCTTTGGCTCCAAAACCTACACTCAGTCCTGGGGGCGGTTAGCGGCAACCGCTCAGAGAAAGCGTGACGAAAAGCAATCTGTAAAACCCTAGCCTGGGAGAGGGGCTTCGGTGCGCGGGGGAATTTGCAGACGCTCCCTGCTGGCGGAGATTTCTTGAACTGTCCTTCGGCGCGGGACTTTCGGCGGGTCCCGGCCGGGCCGACCAGAGTGCCTGCGGCGGAGACTGCAGTGGAGCCAGTACAGGCTACAGTGGCCTAGGCTGTGGCGGGAGAGTCATGTCAGAGCCGCAGCCGCGGGGCGCAGAGCGCGATCTCTACCGGGACACGTGGGTGCGATACCTGGGTGAGCGCGGGGCGACTGGCGCGGCGACCCCACCACCACTGGACTGGGGAAGCAGGGGTCGCCGGACGCCGGCCCGGGGCCTAGAGGAGGCGGGAGGTTCTTAGTTCTCATTCTGCTTTTGGGCCGGAGACTGGGCTCAGATAGGGCTAGGGACTTGCCCAAGGTCACACTACCCTGGTGGGCCGCCCAGGGCGGAAGCTCGCATGGGGTGAGCGGGCTGCCAGCTCTGGCATGCGCTCTGGCTGGCTGTGGAGTTGAGATCTCCACGCCCATTTCGGTCCTGACACGCACTGATTCTGTCTGAACCTCAGTTTCCTCCTCGGCAAAAAACAAAAACAAAACCAAAAACAAACCAGATGCACACGAGGGCCTCTGTCATTGAGTAGTGGTTGCGAGGGTGGAATGGGATAAAGCGCAGAAAGGCCTGGCACTTGGCGAGCGTCCAGTCAGTGGCGCTGCCCTCGATCACTCTGCCCCTCTGGGTGCCTGTCACCTCATTAGCGCAGTTACTCCTGGGACCAAGACCAGGAAATCTAACCAATAAGCAATGGTAATGGTGACTCTGTGCTCAGCCCGCCCTCAGTGGCCCGAGTCCGAGGTGGGCATCATAGCACCCGTTTACATCTTGGAAAGGCAGGCTCAGAGAGGTAAAGTCACTTGCCTAAGGTCACCCAGGGACTGCTTAGCTGGCTAGGATGAGAACTAGCCTGCTCCAGCGCCCCCTTGTGGAACAGTTCGTGAACCTAGGAATTAAATGTTCCCTCCCCCAGGCTATGCCAATGAGGTGGGCGAGGCTTTCCGCTCTCTTGTGCCAGCGGCGGTGGTGTGGCTGAGCTATGGCGTGGCCAGCTCCTACGTGCTGGCGGATGCCATTGACAAAGGCAAGAAGGCTGGAGAGGTGAGTGTTAGCCTATTTTCCAACTCCCCACCCCAGCTCTCTTCCTGTGTGGTTCAGTCCGCAGCCTTGCATGTGATAAAGTCCCTGTGGGACACTCCGGTCCCTACAACCTTGCCTAGTGCAGTCCACAGACAGTCCTGTTTGTAGGACAGTGTACCCCCGCCCCCACACTCTCACTCCCAGACCTGGATGCGGCAGACTGTACCCCACTCCTGGGTGTGGACAAGTCCACTGGCCACTTGCCCCCCCAGGTCTAGCCTCATGCCCCTTGTTGCAGGATTTCCTGCCTCTGCCCCAGCTGGATTAAGTGTCTCTACGCCCATCAGGTACCGAGCCCCGAAGCAGGCCGCAGCGCCAGGGTGACCGTGGCTGTGGTGGACACCTTTGTATGGCAGGCTCTGGCCTCTGTGGCCATTCCGGGCTTCACCATCAACCGCGTGTGTGCCGCCTCTCTTTATGTCCTGGGCACTGCCACCCGCTGGCCCCTGGCTGTCCGCAAGTGGAGCACCACTGCGCTTGGGCTGTTGACCATCCCCGTCATTATCCACCCCATTGACAGGTGGGTGCCTTCCTGGCCTCAGGGATCATCCACTCTCCAGGTAGAGCTACCCTCTGCGAAGTGTGAGTCATGCCCACTTTGCTGGAACAATAGCAGGGACAAGGCTGGCACTTGGCCCCTGGGGTAGAAAGGACAGCCTGTACCCTTGTCATATGGTCTGGCAGGCACTTTAGCAATAAAAGAAGAGGGGTGCCTCGAGGGTACGGGACACAGGACAAGTAAATTCCCAGAAAGAAAGCCTAGTGTTACAAAACAACCAGAGGGAGGCAGGAGCAGGTGCACCCTGGAGGGGATGCATTTTGGGAGGTATTGGTGACAGAAGCCTAACTCAAACTGAAAGTTTGAATAAAATGGAGTAAAAGTCCAGGTTTGTGTTGCATTTAGGCATGGCTGGATCTAGGTACCCAAATGATATCATTAAGGGTCTGCGTCTCCCCATCCTGCTGCCTTTCTCCCCACCCCACCCTACTTCTTGCTGGCTTCACCTGCTTTCTCCTTGTGGGAGCAGAAATGGCCCTAGCAGCTCCCAACTTCTATCCCACCAGCTTAGCCTCCCCCAGCAGAAGCTTTTAAATAGTAACAACAAAAATCCCAAGTAAGGGTGTCGGTGGTCCATTCTGGACTGCATGCCCACCCTATGAGCCAGTTTCCCTTTGTTGATTGGCCAGACTTGGGTCACATACTTGGTCTTAGAACCAGAGATGGGCTCAACCCAACCAGACCAATGTAAGAATGAGAGGAGGAGTCTTTCTCCAGAAGAAGATAGCTGACCCTGAGGCCCTGAGCAAGTCTTTTACCCAGTGCCTCAATTTCCTCCTGAATAAAGAAGAGGATGGCTTCTATTCTGAGAATTTGAGTCTAGCTTCCCCAAGTAACCCAAGGTGGGAGGATCAGGATAAGGGTGGGTCTCTGCCTGTATGGCATTTGTATCCTGAATCTAAGCATCTCTTTCCCTAACCCTGGCCTTCTGCCTTCTGTTCCCTCATGAACACCCTTGGGCACCTGCTCACCACCATCTCACTCCCTACAGGTCAGTGGATTTCCTCCTGGACTCCAGCCTGCGCAAGCTCTACCCGTCAGTCGGGAAGCCCAGCTCCTCCTGATCACACGCTGGTACCTGGCCTGTGCATCAGCCTCCTCCTGCTTCATGTCATCCTCCCACTCCTGCCAGGGGATGTGGACACCTGGTTCCCTGGGGTCCAAAGACCCTGGCACCTGAGTGGGTTTGAGCCGGACAGAAGCTTAGAGACAAAGGCTTCAAGAAGCAGTGGCTGCAGAGTCACAGACGGGCAGGCCCTGAACCCTGTCTGCTTCCCCTTAATCCATGAGGCTGAGTGGAAGTGGACCCTGGGTGGGCCCAGCCCTGTCTTTTTCAGGAAAATTACATCCTCCCATGGAGGATGAGAGACTGAGGCTCAGGGAGGGCAAGGAATAGGCCCAAGATCACTTGGCAAGCTGGGAACCCAGGACTCCCAGGTGCTTGACAAAGTCACCCCACGGTGGCACGGCTAAACAAGGAGCGGCAGACAACTCAGGGAGAAACTCAGGAGTGCAGTACCAGGGACACCTCAGGACAGATTCTCTGGCCAGGCCCTTCCCTGACCCAATAAATCCTGACAAGGCTGTTGTGTCTTCATTTCTGTTTGGGATGAGCAAGGATGTGGTGGTGGGGAGGAGGGATGGGTAGCAGCCTCCCGCCCATCAGTGCTTCCCTGCAGGTACCTGGTGTCCCACATTGGTGCTGCCAGCCTCCTTTGGGGTAGGCATTAGCCTTTACTTACTTTTAATAGAGATGGGGGTCTCCCTATGTTGCCCAGGCTGGCCTTGAATGCCTAGGCTCAAACAATCCTCCCACCTCAGTGGGATTATAGGAAATGAGCTGGGATTATAGGAATGAGCCACTGCACTCAGCCTGGCATTGCCCTCTTGTTGCAAGCCTCCTAAAGCACCGACCCCTCTGGGAGGGGACCCTGTTAGGCAGATACCATCTGAGCCTGAAGGTGCCCAAGATGGTAGTGGCAGCCCTATATGAGGGTCACATGAGACCTCCTCATGAGGGGACTCAGCAACCTGCAGAGAAGGAAGTGACCAGGGGGCTTCTTAGAATCAGGGAATGGTCTGTTTTCCTTGTGGCTTCCCCTGAGCTGCTGGGCTCGATCCTGGGCCAGCTCCCTCAACAGCTCAGAGAGATAGAGAGGTGGGAGCACAGGGCCAAAGCACACCTGGGCCCCTCAGCCCTGCCCCAAGCCCCAAATCAGCTCCTGCCAAGACCCTGGCCCCACCCCTCGCAGCCCAGGTGCAGTCAGGTAGGCTGATCCTGCCCTGGTGGGACTTGCCTGCACCTGGGCTGGGACTTAAAGGGGCTGCAGGGCTGGGTGGGGGTGCTGCCAGCAAGACAGGATGGGGGCTCCGGGGTGGTGGTCCCTGCTGCTCTGGGAGTATCCATGGCTACAGGATGAGTGTGATGTGGGGTGAGCTTTTCTCTGCTACTCTTACTGTCCCACACTGGCAAGGTCCCCTTCCCAAGCCCCTATGGCCTCTGCCCAGTCACCTGCCGCTCCCTCCCAGCTCCCTTAAAGGTTCTAAGCCCCGCCTCGTTCTCTAGCCCCCCCTCCCCACCCCCCATTCCCTGTCTGAGCTGGCAGTCACATCCTTCTCCAGTCCAACATTTTCCCAGCTCATCCCCCCCAGCACTCCCAGCCCCAGGTGGGGCACGTTCACCCCTGCATCCCTGTGGCATCTCCTGGCATCTACCACCAATTCCTTGCTCACTCACTCTCCACCTTCCAGTCTGCAGGCTCTCCCTAAAGCTGGGAGCTGCCCAGGCCACATGCAGGCTTTGTGCTCATGGGCACAGCCTAAGCGCCCAGCCTTGTCCTCCCCATCACCTGCCCTCCTGTGCCTCTATGCCTTTCCTCACAACACACTGTTCCTCAGCTGCAAATCCTTTCCCTCTTGGCCAGCTAGGAGCATCCTTCCGAACCAGCTCCAGGGCCCCTTCTGTTGTTGCCGCTTACTATGCCCTACTGTGGGCCCCCTCTGCCCTTGACTGCCCCACTGGTGATGCCTTGTAAGGAACTACTGGGGTGCACGTTTGCAGATGCCTGGCACATAGTAGGTGCTCACATAAGGGGCTTTCAGGCACTCCCAGGCCAGGCTGATGGGGATGAGGTCGGTGGACATCCTGTCTGTAGGAGGAAACACCACCATCCCTACAACACCCCAACATTTTACCCTGCTCCATTATTATTATTATTATTATTATTTGAGACCAAGTCTGTCACCCAGGTTGAAGTGCAGTGGCACAAACTCGGCTCACTGCAACCTCCCCGTCCTGGGTTCAAGCAATTCTCCTGCCTCAGCATCCCAAGTAGCTGGGACTAGAAGTGCATGCCACCATGTCCAGCTAATTTTTGTGTTTTTAGTACAGAAGGGATTTCACCATGTTGGCCAGGCGGCTCTTGAACTCCTGACCTCAAGTGATCTGCCCGCCTTAGCCTCCCAAAGTGCTGGGATTGGAAGCGTGAGCCACTGTGCCGGCTCCCTGCTCCATTCTGGAGATGCAGGGAATTAATTGAAGGTGGGGGATGCTGGGGGAAGTTTTGGGGCACCCTCTGCTGGCCATGTTCTCACTGAGTCTGGTTCTCCGCCTGAGCTAGCCTGGGCTGGACTCCCAGGAGACAGCCTCCTGCAGGAATGTAATGAGACAGACGTCCTCCTGGCAGTGAGGAAGGAACCCCAGGTGGATGCTTGCCACCTGTGCCTTGGCACTTACCTGCCCTCCCTGGTCCCTGTCATGCCTGGCTATGAGGTCTTCACTACCCCATTTAAAGCTAATGGCTTCATCCAACTGGTAAGGGGGCTGTTGGAGGCTCATGAGGACAAGGCTGCCAAGAGCCAGGGGGTACCCAGGAGATTCGGGGGAGCAGAGCTGGGGTGTCTGGGCTGGAGAGAAGAGTAGAATCAGATCATACTGATTTGCAAGTCACAGCCTCTCTGAGTGTGAGTCTTTCTCTGAAAGATGCAGAGCACTCTACCACTGCAGAATTCAGTAACTAAGGATTTGATGCAGATTTGCCATTTAGCATCTGTGTGTTTGCACATGCCCTTTACGTGCATTTGTTTCTTGCATCCTCAACAGCCTCGTGAGGAGATAAAACCATCATTCCCATTTCCCACATGAAGACACTGAGGCTCACAGAAGGGAACACCACAGTGTCTACCACCAAATACATCATTCTTCAAAGCAGAATTGGCTTTTTTTTTTTTCCCTTGAGACAGGGTCTCGCTCTGTTGCCCAGGCTGGAGTACAGCGGTGCAATGATGACTTACTGTAGCCTTCACCTCTCAGGTCCCTGTCATGCCTGGCTATGAGGTCTTCACCTCATACTGGGAATGGAGACTTTGGACTGTGACCTAGACCCAGGTTCAAATCCCAGCACCAGTCTTGCTGGCTGTGACATCATGGGTAAGTCACTGACCTTTTGTTAACCTCTGTTTCTTTGCTTGTTAAATGCAGGTCTGGTCCATGCCACCCCCAGTTCCCATCTCTGGTGCACTGACCACCCCCGTCCCTGACCTCTAGGTAGGAACTTCTGGATGCTGCCCTGGGAGTATGTGTAACGGTTGTGAGGTTACCTGCCTGGCCCCCTGGTTACCCTATCAAAGGTCCTTGGCAGGTAGGAGGCCCCAGATTTGGGTGTGGAGGGTGGAGGTAGGCTCTGAGGCAAGGGAGGCAGCTGGCCAAGGAAACCAGTCACAGCCTTGCATGAACAGGCTTATAGAAGGCATCATCTTACTACTAAAGGCCTCTGAGGAAACTGACACTGGCCTGGGCCACAAAGACCCACTCGAGGTGCCCATTGATCAGAACCAAGGAGGGTCCTGGCTTCTGGACCCTGTCTGGAGAGGCTCCTACTGTGTGGGACCTTGGGCAATCCTTTCCATTTCTGGGCCTTGGTTTCCCCAAGTGCAAAATGAGAGCATTAGATTGGTCTGCCACTTTTGAGGCTCTCATCTAATCTTTATTAAACAGATATCTGGAGACCCCTTCATCTCCACCCACATAACCCTTGATATATGCCCTTCTGAGAGTTTCACAGAGGAGACAGAAAGCTTGTAGTCACTCACACCATAGTATAAACAACATGTTATCTTTCTCTCCTTAGGAAAAAAATAGCTTCATATTCTCTCAACTTTCAGCATCAGTAAGCAAATAGTAGAAGGTCAGAAGTTTACAGCTGTGTATGTTGGGGGAGTGAGGGCATGTTGTGTTTTGGCTTAAAACTGTCTTTGATGTCTTTGGCTTCCAGATTACAATCAGACCCCTGAGAAGACTTCCAATCAGGCCCCTAAGAAGGCTTCCAATCAGGTGACAGAGAAGGCTGACTTGTCCTCTGAGTTGAGTCAGGTTTCTGACTCTAGGGGGCCTGGAGACGAGTGAGGGAGGCCTCTCCTGTAGCCTGGGCTCTTCTCCAGGTCCCCTTCACAGTGAGAGACACTGGGGCCCCACATCCAGTGGTCTTTGGCTGTCCCTGTAGAACCAGGCTCTGGCTTCCTCCTTCTCCTCTCCCCCTCCTCTCTGAGCCCCCATTTGTGGCCTGCCAGGGCAGAACCTGAAACCTCAGGCAATCTGGCTATGAGCTTGCTTACCTCATGACCCTGGAAGCCACTTACCCCTTTAAGCCTCCTTATCCAGAAGAACAGTAACTGCTGCCCACTGGATATTGTTAATAAATGCTGCCTTTGTTGCCTATCTGCGAAGGGAGGGGCCAGGGCTTCCATTTTTCTGTTTAATCCTCCCAAGAATCCTCCCAATAATCCCATGCAGTAGACACAATCAGATCCCATTCTATAGATGAGGAAACTGAGGCTTGAGGTCACGTAGGTACCAGTTGAGGCCGGAATCCCTGCACCCTCTCCCATGTGAACAACATGGTTCTGGGTAATGGGGGCTGTCATCCAGTCTCCTCCCTGCCCCTGCTAGTACACTTCCTACCTCTTCTGGTGCATTTTCTGCCCCCGCTGATGCACTTCCTACCTCTGCTGGTGCACTTCCTGGCTCTGCTGGTGCACTTCCTGCCTCTGCTGGTTTATTTCCTGCCCCTGCTGGTGCACTTCCTGCCGCCGCTGGCACACTTCTTGCCTCTCCAGGCCCTAACTAGCCTCTCCCTCTTATATATGGAAGTCTTCCCAGCTCACTGACACTCGTAACAGGGACTCTGCTCTTGGTGTTGCTGTCCGCCCTGGGGATGGACATCTGTGTCTTCCTTTACTACTGCTGGCTCAGGACCCAGAGCTTTGAAGCATGTCCAGATGCAGGTCCGGGCAGCGGAGTCTAAGGAGCCCCCACACCCACCAGCATTTTCCAATAAAGAGATGTTCACCAGTGAGTTTAGCTCTCTGGTTTTCCTGAGGAAGGGCTGAGAACATGAGGTCCCCAAAACAGGGGCCACTGTTAGGGGATACTGTCTTAGGCATGGCAGGACTCAGGCAGGGGTGGGAGGGGTGGAAAGAAGTGCATTTTTCCCCCAAAGCTGTGGCTGCCTTGGGTAGGCTGGGCTCAGAGCACTCCTGCCTTTGCCCCTTAATGTTTGAGAAGCCAGCAGCCCCCTAGGGCAGAGGTTGAGCCTCTTGAGGATGACAGAGAGGAGGACCCATTGGAGGTTTACTTTGCACATCCTCTTGCTTGTAGACCAGTGAGTGGCATGTCACAGCTGGCTGGTAGGGATCACAGCCAACTGTTAGCTTTTCAGGAATTTTATGAGCTCATTGTTAGACACAGCCATTATTAAAAATTAAATAATGTAGGCTGGGTGTGGTGGCTCATGCCTATAGTTCTAACACTTTGGGAGGCCAAGGTAGGTGATCTGCTTAAGCCCAGGAGTTCGAAACCAGTCTGGGCAACATAGTGAAACCCTGTCTTTACAAAAAATATAAAAATTAGCTGGGTGTGGTGGTGCACACCTGTAGTCCCAGTTACTCAGGAGGTTGAGATGGGAGGATTGCTTATGCCTGGGAGTTTGAGGCTGCAGTGAGCCGTAATCATGCCACTGCATTCCAGCATGGGCAGCAGAATGAGACCCTGTCTCAAAATAGATAAATAAATAAATAAATAAAATAAAATAAATAAACAATATGAAAAGATGAATGATATAAACTTAGATTTAAATACATTGTACTAAAAACAAAGTAAATGCTCAAAACGTATTGCCTTGTAATCATTTTACCACACTTTACTATCATCTATGCTCTTGGGAGCTTATTTACAGCTATTCCGTTTGGCGGAAAGACCACATTATCGTGTGCCACTGTGTATCACTTTATGTGGAAAGCCTGAAATAAGCCATGATGGACACATTTATACCATGGAAACTGACAAGGCAGGGTCTCTCTACCCTGGGAAAGCCTGTGGTTTACCACCATTCTTCTGACTCTCTTGCTAACCCAGGGGGTAGGTAGTGTGAACCAAAAGTATCTGAGACAGGTCTCAATCAATTTAGAAAGTTTATTTTTCCAAGGTTAAGGACGCATCCATGACAGCCTCATCCTGATGCCATGTGCCCAAGATGGTTGGGGCACAGCTTGGTTTTAAACATTTCAGGGAGACATAAGACATTGATCAATGTGTGTAAAATGTACATGGGTTTGGTCTGGAAAGGCAGGGCAACTTGAAGTGGGGCGGAGGCTTCCAGGTCATAGGTAGATAAGAGATAAAAGGTTTAGTTCTTTTGGGTGCTTATCAGCCTGTCACTGAATACACAATTTACATGTGAGCAGGGGTTAAAAGAATAGTCACTTAGGCTTTAGTCTGGTTCAGTGAAGCTGCATTTTTACCTAAACAATAGGGCAGAGGAAGCAATCAGATATGCATTTGTCTCAGGTGAGCAGAGGGATGACTTTGAGTTCTGTCCTTTGTCCCGCACTTGTGAAGATCAGCTATCCATTTACAATGCCAGGGTGAAACCCAGCAGAACTGTTTTAGGGTAAAAATCTTGAGGCCCACAAGGAATTTCCTTGTGGGCAAAATGTGCGTGAGGTATGTAGCTTTTTAATCTTTGTAGCTATCTTATTTAGGAATAAAATGGGAGGCAGGTTTGCCTGACGCAGTTCCTGGCTTGTCTTTTCCCTTTGGCTTAGTGATTTTGGGGTCCCCACATTTATTTTCCTTTCACAGTGGATAACACTGCTCCCCATTCCAGACTTACATTCTAAGGATCAGAGAGGGCAAGTGACCTGGCAAAGGCCTCCCAGCATATATGGTCACAGGTAAGACTCAAGCCTGGTCTATTATTCCCTCCCCAAAACTGCCTGGGAGGGAGAAGGGAAAGCCAGCCTCAGCTGTGTCTCCTGGCTATCTGGAGCTCTCCTTCCAGATTTCTTTCTACCTCTCTGGCTGTCACCCCAGTGCTAAACGCTTGGGCTCAGGCCCTCCTCTGTCTGCCCTGGCTGCTCCCACTCATTCTTGTGGCTTCTGTCCCCAATACTCTGGCACCACATCTCCTATTTATCTCCTCTAGACATATATCACGGTAGCAGCCTCTAGCTTGTTCCTCTCTAAATGTTCTCTCTGGCCAACCACTTCTTAAAATGTTCAGAACAGAGTCCAGACCCTCATAGCGGCTCTCATGGACCTTGGTGATTTGGATAACGCCCCTATCATACACACCCTTCTCACTGCCCCACCCCAAATCTTCATTTCAGCCATTCGGTCCTTTTTGGGTCCTTAGATCTGGTGTTTCTCCTGCCCAGGCTTTCTCATATACTGTTCCCTCCTATTGGGAAACTCCCTTCCATGCCTTTCCCCCAGCCTGTCCTGCAGGTCCACCAGCCCTACCCTGATTACAGCCCCCTCCTCCCTCAGTTCCCGCTCCCCAACCCAAGGTGACCTCTGACCCCCTCTAACTGGCTTGGGAAGCTCCTCTTGTAACCACCCAGTGGGTTATGAAGGCAGGGGAATTGCAGTGGAGAAAGAGTTTATGCAGAACTGACTGAACAGGAGACCGGAGTTGTTTTTTTGTTTGTTTATTTCTGTTTTTCTTTTGAGATGAAGTCTCGCTCTGTCATGCAGGCTGGAGTGCAGTGCCGTGATCTCGGCTCACTGCAACCTCCTCCTCCCAGGTTCAACCCATTCTCCTGTCTCAAGGAGACAAGTAGCTGGGACTACAGGCATGTGCCACCACGCCTGGCTAATTTTTGTATTTTTTAGTAGAAATGGGGTTTCACCATGTTGGCTAGGCTGGTCTTGAACTCCTGACCTCAGGTGATCGACCCGCCTTGCCGTCCCAAAGTGCTGGGATTACAAGCAGGAGCCACCGAGACTGGAGTTTTTTTATTATTCAAATTAGTCTCTTGGAGCATTTAGGGGCTAGGGTTTTTCAAATGTAGTTTAGGGGCAGGGTGGTGGGGGCGGCTAGGGAATGGGGCCTGCCGCTGACTGGTTGAGGCTGCAATGATTAGGGTGTGGGAAATGATCCTGCACGCTGAGTCACTTCTGGGTGAGGCCGCAGGAGCAGTTGGCAGGTCCAGCTGGAACCATAGGTGTCAGACATACAAAAAACCTGAAAAGATACCTCAAAAAAGGCCGGGCGCAGTGGCTCACACCTGTAATCCCAGCACTTTGGGAAGCGGAGGTGGGTGGATCGCCTGAGGTCAGGAGTTTGAGACCAGCCTGGCCAACATGGTGAAACTCCTGTCTCTACTAAAAATACAAAAACTAACTGGACGTGGTGACGGGCACCTGTAATCCCAGCTACTCGGGAGGCTGAGGCAGAATTGCTTGAACCCAGGAGGTGGAGGTTGCAGTGAGCCAAGATTGTGCCATTGAACTCCAGCCTGAGTGACAAGAGAGAAACTCCATCTCAAAAAAAAAAAAAGATATCTCAAAAGGCCAATCTTCCTGAAGAGCCAGGGGTTCCACAGGCGAATGGAGCCCCAGCAGCCCCCTCAGCCCTGCGTGCCCATGTTCTGGTCTTCTCCCTGGCTCTATACTCAGTGTTCAAGGGGCTGCAGCAAGACGGGGCTTGGGCCACGGAGCTACGCCTGGCTTTGCTGCTCCACAAGGGCACTGTGGCTGTCAGCCTGTCCCTGCAGCTGCTGCAGAGCCCCTTGGGGCTACAGGTGGCTGGCTGTGGGATCCACTTCTCATTCATGACACTTCTAGGCATCCGGATGGGTGCGGCTCTAACAGTCAGCAGGGCCTCTGCGCCAGCTGGCCCAGTCTGTGCTAGAGGGCATGGCGGCTGGCAGCTTCCTCTATATCACCTTTCTGGAAATCCTGCCCGGGAGCTGGCGACTTCTGAGCAAAGGATCCTCAAGGTCATTCTGCTCCTAGCAGGCTGTGCCCTGCTCATTGGCCTGCTCTTCATCCAAATCTAAGGGGCTTTGAAAGAGAGGCCCTTGCCTCTCCCTCCCTGCCCCAGTGTGTGGGGAAAAGGAAGGAATGGGAAGGGAGGTTCTGAGGACCAAAGCTTTCTTTAGGAGCTAAGGATGGAGCCTTTGGGACTATCTGATCCATGAGAGGGAAGTGGGCAGGCAAGAGAGACTGGTCCCAGCCCCAGGAAACAAGAGATAGTTTAGTCACTAGAGACATGATTGGGGACATTAGTGTTACTAGAAAGGGGTCTCAATCCAGACCCCAAGAGAGGGTTCTTCGCTCTTACACAAGAAAGAATTCGAGGTGAGTCCATAAAGTGAAAGCAAGTTTATTAAGAAAGTAAAGGAAGGCCAGACGTGGTGACTCACACCTGTAATCCCAGCACTTTGGGAGGCCGAGGCGGGCAGATCACAACATCAGGAGATCAAGACCAGCCTGGCTGACATGGTGAACCCTGTTTCTATTAAAAATACAAAAATTAGACGGGCATGGTGGCGCATGCCTGTAATCCCAGCTACTCAGGAGGCTGAAAGCAGGAGAATCGCTTGAATCCGGGAGGCAGAGGTTGCAGTGAGCCAAGAATACGCCACTGCACTCCAGCCTGGGTGACAGAGTGAGACTCCGTCTCAAAAACGACGACGACAACAACAACAACAACAACAACAATAACAAAAACCAACTAAAGTAAAGGAATTAATGAATACTCCACAGACAGAGGAGCAGCAGCATGGGCTGCTTGACTGACTATACTTATAGTTATTTCTTGATCATGTAACTACCCAGCGTGTTCTCCTTGCCCACTGCCTAGACAGAGCCAATTGATCAAGACGGGAATTGCAATAGAGAAACAGTAATTCACACAGAGCCTGCTGTGCAGGAGACTGGAATTTTATTATTACTCAAATCAGTCTCCCCGAGCATTCGGGGATCAGAGTTTTTAAGAATAATTTGGTGAGTAGGGGCTGCCAGTGAGTCAGGAGTGCTGATTGGTTGGGTTGGAGATGAAATCACAGGGAGTGGAAGCTGTCCTTTTGTGCTGAGTCAGTTCCCGGCTGGGGGCCACAAGATCACATGAGCCAATTTATTTTATTTTATTTTATTTATTTATTTTTGAGATGGAGTTTCACTCTTGTTGTCCAGGCTAGAGTGCAATGGCACGATCTCGGCTCACTGCAACCTCCACCTCCCAGGTTCAAGTGATTCTCCTGCCTCAGCCTCCCTGGTAACTGGGATTACAGGCATGAGCCACCACGCACGGCTAATTTTGTAGTTTTAGTAGAGACGGGGTTTCTCCATGTTGGTCAGGCTGGTCTCGAACTCCTGACC
Organism: Papio anubis; assembly: GCF_008728515.1. NCBI lineage: Eukaryota > Metazoa > Chordata > Mammalia > Primates > Cercopithecidae > Papio > Papio anubis. The sequence goes on along the minus strand of NC_044991.1, from coordinate 20,299,618 downwards.
TCAGGTGATCCGCCGCCTTGGCCTCCCAAAGTGCTGGGATTACAGGCATGAACCACTGCGCCCGGCTGAGCCAGTTTATTGATGTGTGTGGTGCCAGCTGATCCATCAAGTGCAGGGTCTGCAAAATATCTCAAGCACTGGTCTTAGGCTTTACAATAGTGATGTTACCCCCAGGAGCAACCTGGGGAGGGACAGAATCTTGTAGCCTCCAGCTGCATGACTCCTAAACTACAATTTATAATCTTTTGGCTAATTTGTTGTTCCTACCAAGGCAGTCTAGTCCCCAGGCGAGAAGTAGGTTTGTTCTGGGAAAGGGCTGTTATCTTCTTTGTTTTAAACTATAAACTATAAACTAAGTTCCTTCCAAAGTTAATTCAGCCTATGCCTAGGAATGAACAAGGACAACTTGGAGGTTAGAAGCAAGATGAGGCTGGGCATGGTGGAGCGCCTGTAATCCCAGCATTAGGGGAGGCTGAGGCAGGCAGATCACTTCAGGTTGAGGTCAGCAGCTCGAGACCAGCCTGGCCAACATGATGAAATCCCGTCTCTACTAAAAATACAAAAATTAGCTGGGCATGATGGTGGGCATCTGTAATCCCAGCTACTTGGGAGGCTGAGGCAGAAGAATCACTTGAACTCAGGAGGCGGAGTGAGCTGAGATTGTGCCACTGTACTCCTGCCATGGTAACAAAGCAAGAGTCCATCTCCAAAAAAAAAAAAAAAAAAAAAAAAAAGCAAGACGTACTTGGTTAGTTCAGATCTCTTTCACTGTCTCAGTTATAATTTTGCAATGGTACTTTCAAGCATAAGCCAAGCGCAGTGGCTCACGCCTGTAATCCCAACACTTCAGGAGGCCAAGGCAGGTGGATCACCTGAGGTCAGGAGTTTGAGACCAGCCTAGCCAACATGGAGAAACGCTGTCTCTATTAAAAACACAAAATAATTAGCCAGGCATGGTGGTGTGCGCCTTTAATCCCAGCTACTCAGGAGGCTGAGGCAAGAAAATCGCTTGAACCTGGGAGGTGGAGGTGGCAGTGAGCCGAGATCATGCCACTGCACCCCAGCCTGGACAACAGAGCGGGACTCCATCTCCAAAAAACAAACAGACAAACAAAAAGCATATATTAAACAATTACTCATCAGTTTTCTTGGAAAGAAGCGGGCAATTCCCATAACTGATGGTTTCTCCCCTTTTTAGACCATATAGGGTAACATCCTGATGTTGCCATGGCATTTGTAAACTGTTGTGGTGCTGGTGGGAGTGTCTTTTAGCATGCTAATGTATTATAATTAACGTATGATGAGCAATGAGGATGATCAGAGGTCACTTTCATTGCCATCTTGGTTTTGGTGGTTTTTGGCTGGCTTCTTCACCACATCCTGGTTTTTTTTTTTTTTTTTTTTTTTTTTTCAAGACAGAGTCTTGCTCTCTCACCCAGGCTGGAGTGCAATGGTGTGATCTTGGCTCACTACAACCTCTGCCTCCCCAGGTTCAACGACTCTCCTGCCTCAGCCTCCCGAGTAGCTGGGATTACAGGCATGTGCCACCACGTCCTGCTAATTTTGTATTTTTAGTGGAAACGGGGTTTCACTATGTTGGTCAGGCTGGTCTCGAGCTCCAGATCTCAAGTGATCCACCCACCTCAGCCTCCCAAAGTGCTGGGATTACAGGTGTGAGCCACCGCACCTGGCCACTACATCCTGTTTTATCAGCAAACTCTTTGTGACCTGTATCTTGTGCCAACCTCCTATCTCATCCTGTGACTAAGAATGCCTAACCTCCTGGGAATGCAGCCCAGTAGGTCTCAGCTTTATTTTACCCAGTCCCTACTCAAGATGGAGTCACTCTGGTTTGAAAGCCTCTGATATTAGGATTGGGGAAGACACTTGACTGCTAGAATCAGAGGTTGGACACTATACATAGGGACAGGCTGATATGGGAGGCTGCAGGTGGGCACACGGCTGCTGTGGGATAGAGGGATAGAGAGGGCATAAACCCAGAGTCAGTGTCCTGTTGGTTCTACCCCATTTCAGCACCTGTCACTTGGAGCAGAGCCCTGGTGCTTTTTAAGCTCCTACTCTCATATCTATCTCCCTCTTCCCTTCTCCCAGGGGACTAGTGCCACGTGGTCTCTCCCTGCCATTTTGATATCTTCTCTGCAGTCCTGCTCGCTCTCTCTCTTTATTTTCTTTTCTTGAGAAGGAGTCTCACTCTGTCACCCAGGCTGGAGTGCAGTGGTACAATCTCAGCTCACTGCAACCTCTGCCTCCTGGGTGCAAGCGATTCTTCTGCTTCAGCCTCCCCAGTAGCTGGGATTACAGGTGCCCGCCACCACGCCTGGCTAAATTTTGTATTTTTAGTAGAGATGGGGTTTCACCATGTTGGCCAGGCTGGTCTCAAACTCCTGATCTCATGATCCGCCCACCCCGGCCTCCCACAGTGCTGGGATTACAGGCGTGAGTCACCGCGCCTGGCCTTGCTCACCCTATTTTTAAAGTGCCAAACAAATCCCCTCCCTCTTTTTCAAAGCACAGTGATGTGCCACTGAGCCCTGCCCAGCACCTCAGTGGAGGGGGCTGCTTGCTCTTTCTTTCGGTCTCAGATCCTGGGGTGGGAGAGAAATGCTTGCTGGGCCGGGGTTGGGAGAGGGTTGGAGAGTTGCAGCCACCTACCGCTGCTGTACCCCAGGAATACGGAACATGGACATGGTACCCCCCTGCCCAGATGATAAACATGAGCTCCCAAAACATTCTTCTGAATCAATTCGAGGAGCCCAAGGGGGAAAGGGAATGCCTATTCCCAAAGGTTATTTTCGGGGAGGGAAGGCTGTGCATAGAGCCATATTCTTTAGAATCTATTTTATTAACTGACCTGTGTTGGAACATGTTACCCAAATGAAAGGTGTTTCTAAACAAAACAAGACAAAAATAACAACAAAAGACCAATCTTAGGTTCTAAAATAGTGATGTTATCTGCAGGAGTACTTGGGGAAGTTGCATATCATCTCACCTCTGGAATAATGACTGGCTATCATTTATGTCTACACCTCAGGAGAATTCAGCCTTCTCTGTTCTCCTACCCTGGTGGTCTCTTATTAGCTTCGCAAAGGTGGTTGAGTTTTGGGGAAGGGCTATTATCATTTAAACTATAAACTGTCTCCCTAAGTTAGCTTGGCCTAAGCCCAGGAATAATTAGGGGCAGCTTGAAGGTCAAGGGCAAGATTAGGACTTGGCTAGATCAGATCTCTTTCACTGCCATAATTTTCTCACTGTTACGATTTTTGCAAAAGTGGTTTCACTCTGGGCTCCCTCTAGGCCAACACTCCCTCCATTGCTGTAGTAGCTGCTTGTGGAGGTCTCTGCTTCTCCTCTGTGAATCCGCATCTATCCTGGAGGCTGCACACATCACCTGTGTGGCTTTCAGACGCCATTGGCCTCATGGTGAAGTGGAGCTAGCAACAGAGACTCCTCCCACCAGCTTGGGAGGGCTGAAGTGAGAAATCCCAGGTTCCTGGCACAGAATGGGTAGTTGCCCCCTCCCAGGCAGCCCAGCCCCTGCCTCTGCCCCAAACTCCCAGGGGCAATTGCTGAGTTTAGCAAATAACAGGGTGCTCAAATGTGAATTTTGGATAAACAGCAAAGGATGTTTTAGAAGTGTGCCCCTAACATTGCATGGGGCATACTTATACTAAACTGGGCATCCTGTATTTTGCCTGGCAACCTTACTTGAAGGGGCATCCACAGAGCTGGAACACCTCCTCCAAACACTCTAACCATGTACAAGTGGGAAGCCCTCCCTCTAGGGAAAGCTTGCCTCTTTCCTGGGCAGGGAACCAGAGGCAATTCTTTGTGGCTATCAGTTCTGTGCTAAGTTATTAATATGGGTGGGAAAACAGGTGCAGAGAGGTCAACCAGACAGGAGGTTGTGATGGGAAATCACCATCCCCTGTGTGAGAGGATGGAGCAGACCCCAGCTGGGATGGGGCAGGGTCTTTTCCCACCCCCAGGTTTTGTGGCCTTTGTCCCAGAGCATGCTGGGAGTTGGGTGCCAAGTGGTCATCTTCACGCAATACTAGCAATAACCACAAGGGGGGAGCACCTCCCAACGTGCCCACGTTGGCCGATTCAAACTGGTTATTGATAAACTCTTAGTGAATTGCTCATAGTGGACACCGGGTCCTGTTCTAAGCAATTCATGTGACGTGACTCATTTAATCTTAACAACCTTCAACAGAAACTTGGTACAAAACATAATAATAATCCTCATAAACTCATCTTGAGTTGGATGTGGTTAGGTCTCTGTTTCCTATAGTCACTGACCCAAGCTCACACAGTCCTCCAACTCCTGATACCTCCCCTAGCCTAGGACTGCTTTTGCCCATTGCCCTTCCAGCCCATGACCCGCTACACAGTCGGGGGCTGATTCGTAGGCTGTGTGACCTTAGGCAAGTTACCTAGCGTTCTGAGCATTGGTTTTCTCGCTGCATAGTTCTCTGTAATGACCTAAAGGTGTTATGAGGATTACAGACAAAATGATTCACAAAGCATCCAGGCAGCGTGGGGCTCACAGCAAGAGCTCCACAAATACTGGCCATTATTTTTGTGGCAAGAGACATCCTCTTCGAGGGCAAATGATTGAATTGTTCCATCTGTGTCTGACCCAGATATAAAAAATGCCAATTACATGGTTCAAAGGTTCCACTTTTAAGAATTTATTCGGAGGAACTAATTGAACAATTGTCCAGAGATGTGCATCTGAGGATTGTTGGAGTCTTATTTGTGTGAACTAAAAGCTTTGGAATTCCTTAATTGCCCAATGCATAAAGAAACATTCTGATCTGATCACACTGGTGGCTGAATCTCTCCAAGTCTCCTCCTCTGTCCTGATACCTTTCATGGCTCATGACAGTCCCCAGGATCCAGTCTGAACACCTCAGTCTGGCACTCAAAATCCCCTGGCCCCATCTCTCACCACGACACATCCCTGCACCCATGCTATTGCCTCCCCTGAGTTCTCATCAATCTCTGGATGTGCCCTGCATGTCCTGCCTCCCTGTCTTTGCTCAGACCATGTCATCTGCCAGGAATGCCCGCCCCCCATCCCATTTCCCTTTTTTCCCAGCCTTCAAGGTCCAGATCTAATGGTACCCGCTCTGTGAACCCTGCTTGGCTCTCTCCCCAAGACAGAATCATCTTGTCCTACAGTCCCCTCCATCACGCGCTCAGCCCTCCCCCTGGACACCCACAGAGAACGTGGATGGAGCTTTTTCTGTGTGCCATACACTGAGCTAAGCATCGCATTATGTAGCCTCATGAGACAGGTGCCATCATTATCACCTTCCTGCAGATGAAAAAATGAAGCCCACTGTGCAGTCACGCTTCATCAGCATTAACTCTGTGAATCCAAAAGTATCTGAGACAGGTCTCAATCAATTTAGAAGGTTTCTTTTGCCATGGTTAAGGATGTGCCCATTACACAGCCTCAGGAGGTCCTGATGGCATGTGCCCAAGATGATTGGGGTACAGATTGCTTTTGTATAATTTGGGGGGACATAAGACATCAATCAGTACATGTAAGATTTATATTGGTTTGATGTGGAAGGATGGAGCAACTCCAAGCAGGCACTTCCAGGTAATAGGTAGATTTAAAATTTTCTGATTGGCAATTGGTTGAAAGAGTTATTATCAATAGAAAGGAATTATCAGTAGAAAGTCTGGGTTAGTGGGATGTGGAGGTTGCAGTGAGCTGAGATCGCGCCATTGCACTCCAGCCTGGATGACAACAGCAAGACTTCATCTCAAAAAAAAAAAAAAAAAGAAAGTCTGGGTTGGGATAAGGGTCGTGGAGACCTGGGGGTTTTTGTTTTTTGTTTGTTTGTTTGTTTTTGTTTTTTTGAGACAAAGTCTCGCTCTGTCACCCAGGCTGGAGTGCAGTGGTGCGATCTTGGCTCACTTCAACCTCTACCTCCAGGTTCAAGTGATTTTCCGGCCTCAGCCTCCTGAGTAGCTGGGATTACAGGTGCCCGTCACCATGCCTGGCTAATTTTTGTATTTTTAGTAGAAATGGGGTTTTGCCATGTTGGCCAGGCTGGTCTTGACCTCCTGACCTCAGGTGATTGACCTGCCTCGGCCTCCCAAAGTGCTGGGATTACAGGCATGAGCCATCGCGCTGGGCCAAGACCAAGGTTTTATCATGGAGATGAAGTCTCCAGATAGCAGGCTTAGGAGAGAACAGACTGTAAATGTTTCTTATCAGACTTAGGGTCGGGTCTGTGTTGATGTTCATGTTGGTTGGCTTTTCCTGAATTCCAAAAGGGAGGAGGTTACCATGCCGCATGTCTGACCCCACTCCCTTCCCATCATGGTCTGAAGTACTCTTTCGGGTAAACTTTGCAATTCCCCTGGCCGACAGGAAGGGTCCATTCAGATATTTGGTGGGGGGTTCTTAGAATTTTATTTTTGGTTTACAACTCTTAGGGGTGTTAGTAAATTCAACGTGAGTGAGGAGGACTTTGGAGCCTTTCTTAAAATCAGGGTCATTGCAGATAGGTGTGTGTGTTTGGCAGGGTGGGGGTGGGTGTCGCTGGTAGAGGACTAGAGGATTGTGGAAGTGTTTGGCCTGGGCCCAGCTCAGCCATGCCCTAGGTTTGCCTGTGGGCTCCAGGTTCCTTCCTCAGCCTCTTCTGGGCCTATTTAAAGAGGCTTTGGGGTGGTGGGCAATGTTGTTGGTTTTCTTTTTTTTTTTTCATGATGGCTGCCCCCAAGGGGCTTCTGCTGGTTGCTCTAGTCTTGCTACTTGGTAAGTTCTGGGCATGGGCCTCCCTTGGGAGATGGGGGGGTGGAGCAAGGGCCTTCCTCCTACTCTTTCTGCGCATGACCAAGCCTGCCTTGGCCAGCTGTGCACCTGGTAAGGCCGCTTCAGGATAGCCACCACCGCAGGCCTGGGCTGCAGCAGGAGCTGGTCTTGGCATCCTGGGGATACGAGCAAGAGGAGACTTCTTTCCTCATAGCCTGCGAGTCACTCTGCCGGGTACCCCCTGACAGCCCGACCCCTCAATGCCCCTGACCCCTCCGGTCCCTTGCTTCTTCCCCCAATGAGATCTGAGACCACCAGGATCCTGGGTCAGTCATTTCTCTCCCTTGAACATCACAGTGCATCTGGGGAGCCTTTCAGGCTTGTCGCAGGTTGAGCAGGGGCCTCTTGGGGTCCATGGCAGTCCTGCTTCCTGAGGCTAGGGCTCCGCAGCCAGGCCAAACGCCAGGTGCAGGGCTCACTCCTATCCTGCTCTCCTGGCCTCTTGGGCAGAGCTTGGCATGCAGTAGATGCTCAGTAAATGCTAAACAAATGCCTTACATTCTCCTAAAAAAAAAAGCCTAGACCAGGAGAGGTGGCTAACACATGTAATCCTAGCACTGGGAGGCCAAGGCAGGAGGATTGCTTGAGGCCAGGAATTTGAGACCAGCCTGGGCAATGTAAGGATACCTCATCTCTCAAAAAAAAAAAAAAAAGCCAGGCATGGTGATGTGTACCTGTGGTCTCAGCTACTCAGGAGGCTGATAGGGGAGGATCACTGAGACCAAGAGTTCGAGGTTGCAGTGAGCTATGATTGCACCACTGCACTTCAGCCTGGGCTACAAAGCAAAGCCCTGTCTCTAAAAAACAGATGAATCTCCAAAACTTCTTTCCCTTCCTTGGTTTGCCCTAGGCTCTCTGAGTATAGATAACCCCTCTTAGAAGCAGCATGGCAAGGTGGTCAGGAGCCCAAATGAGAAAAAGAATTAACTGGGGACCATGTAAGGGGTGAGTCCCTTTACACACAGGCCAGTTACTCACACAGACAAAAAGTAGTTACTGGCAGGGAGAGGGTAAAGGCAAACTTAGCTTGCATTGTTGTATCATTTGGTATGCCATCACTTGTGAGTTTGAGTCTGAGTTCTGTAGCTCATGGCTGCATGCAATCACGGGCAGATAATAGCGAGACTTCTCAGACTCACTTTCCACATCGGTAAAATTGAGGTGGTTATGAGGCCCGCAAAGGGTACATAGAATGGCCCCTAATGGCAGCTACAGTGATACTCACGGCTGGTCAAGGTTATTTGAGGGGCATCCCTTCCACCCTTCCATTCCCATTACCCTCCCCGGGAGAACTTGCCCAGGGCTTGCCCTCCAGTCTGACTGGGTGGATGTTGGATCCCTTTGATCTGTGGCCTCCCTTCCCCTGCAGCCCCTAGCCCAGGCCGCTCCTCAGGCAAGAGGCGAATAGTCTGTTGCAGCCAGCTCTCCAAGGAGCCCTGGCCCCCACCACAGAGCCCTGCAGCTGGCCCTCCAGATACCACATAGTGAGTCCTAGGCTAGGGTGGATGAGGATGGAGTGTGGATCTCCTGCAAGGATTGCCTGAAGCAGAGGAGGGCAGAATGAAGATCACCTGTTGGCTCCTGTTGCCCGATGAGGGTGCACCATCCTCTTTCTGGCGTGAGTCCTCCACCCTTGCTGGGACAGCACCCATTTGTCAGATTGGAATGAGACCACCACTTCTCCTGTTGTCTTTTCTAGCTTTTCGCCACCTCCCCTTTTCCCCAGTTTATAAGACAGGAGAAAAAGGAGAAAGCAAGAAGTTGGAAAGAAACAGAAGGAAGAGAAATAGCTAGATGACCTTGGCACCACCACCTGGCCCTGGTGGTTAAAATAATCATATTAACCCCTGACCAAAACTACTGGTGTTATCTGTAAGTTCCAGACATTGTATGAGAAAGCACTGTAAGGCCGGGCGCGGTGGCTCAAGCCTGTAATCCCAGCACTTTGGGAGGCCGAGACGGGCGGATCACGAGGTCAGGAGATCGAGACCATCCTGGCTAACACGGTGAAACCCCGTCTCTACTAAAAAGTACAAAAAACTAGCCGGGCGAGGTGGCGGGCGCCTGTAGTCCCAGCTACTCGGGAGGCTGAGCCAGGAGAATGGCGTAAACCCGGGAGGCGGAGCTTGCAGTGAGCAGAGATCCGGCCACCGCACTCCAGCCTGGGTGACAGAGCAAGACTCCGTCTCAAAAAAAAAAAAAAAGAAAGAAAAAGAGAAAGCACTGTAAAACTTTTTGTTCTGTTAGCTGATGTATGTAGCCCCCAGTCACGTTCCTCACGCTTACTTGATCTATCGTGACCTTTTCATGTGGACCCCTTAGAGTCGTAAGCCCTTAAAAGGGCTAGGCATTTCTTTTTCGGAGAGCTCGGCTCTTAAGATGCAAGTCTGCCGACGCTCCCGGCCGAATAAAAAACCTCTTCCTTCTTTGATCTGGTGTCTGAGGAGTTTTGTCTGCGGCTCGTCCTGCTACAAGATAAGACTGGGATAAGCTGGATGCAGGGGCTTACACCTGTAATCCCAGCACTGTGGGAGGCCCAAGTGGGAGGATTGTTTGAGCCCAGGAGTTTGAGACCAGCCTAGGCAACATAGCAAAGTCTCATCTCTACAAAAAACCCCACAAAACCAAAACCAAAACCAAAAATTAGCCAGGTGAAGTGGCACGTGCCTGTAGTCCCGGCTACTCTGGAGGCTTGAGCTCAGGAGGTCAAGGCTGCAGTGAGCCATGATTGTACCACTGCCCTGCAGCCTAAGTGACAGAATGAGACCCCAACTCGAAGAGAAAAAAAAAAAAAGGCTAAGATAAAAGAGCCGAAGTTTAACTTCCTCTCTGAGCCTCCATCATTCGACCTATAAAATAGGTAAAACAAACACCTTTAGGACCATTGAGGTATCAGTGGAATTATGGCCGTGACCTACCAGGCACGCAGTACATGCTTGTTAGAGGATGGCCCTGGCTACTTGTCAGGGACAACCCTCTTCCTCCTTCTCCCTCAGGTGCCCTCCCACCTCCCTATGTGGGAGGCTTGTGGCTGACCCTACCTAGAAGCCCACATCTGGCTAGTGTCCAACTGGACCATGAAGGTCTACACGGATGAATGTGTGAGCTCCCAGAACCAGCCCTGAACTGCCTCCAGAGGATGTACACCCTTGTCTTCAACTGAGGGTCTGTACAGCTGCCAGAGTTGGAGGGCGCAGGAGAGAGTCTGCTTACAATGAGGAGCCAACCCCAGATTTTCCCAACCCCAGGGTCTTGCTTGGCTGGGCGACCAGAGTGGAGGTCTGCCTTGTTGCACTTGGTCACTGGTGATTGACCTTTTTTGGTGTCTGGTCTGATCTTGGTTGTGTCTGGACCTGCCCACTTGGGCTGTGTGAGTGACCAGGTACCAGGTTTTTTTTTTTTTTTTTTTTTTTTGAGACAGAGTTTCACTCTGTTGCCCAGGCGGGAGTGCAATGGTGTGATCTCGGCTCACTGGAACCTCCGCCTCCCGGGTTCAAGTGATTCTCCTGCCTCAGCCTCCCGAGTAGCTGGGATTACAGGTGCCCACCACCACGCCCTGCTAATTTTTGTATTTTTAGTAGAGATGGGGTTTCACCATGTTGGCCAGGCTGGTCTCAAACTCCTGACCTCAAGTGATCCACCTGCTTCAGCCTCCCCAAAGTGCTGGGATTACAGGCGTGAGCCACCGTGCCTGGCTGTGACCAGGTACTCTTCTCAGCTGTGGAGTGACTGCAGTGGCCTTAGAGTCTCGTTATTCATGGCTGACTTTGTAATATCTGCTCTTTGCTCAGGCCAAACACTTCTGTCCCCAAACTCCAGTGACAGGGTGAGAGTTTCATGATAGGGCTTTGAGGAGCAAGAAGATCCCATAGGAGCCTCTCATGGCTTCCCAGGAAACCTGTTCTTGCGGGTCTACCAGCCAATGGTCCCCCTGGCCTCCTTGGCAAGCCCCCAGGTGCCTCTCAATGGGCCCCAGGTCTGGCTCTTGGTCTCGGCAGGATAATGAGACACTGCAGTTCAGCATGAAGGCCTTTGTGCTCCACAATGATGGGGAAGAGGATGAGGTCAGAGGCTCCAGGGGTGCCTTAGGCCCTACCGAAGGTCTAGGGACTCTTTTCATGTCAATCTGCTTCCCTTCCCATGGGGCTTCTCTTCCCTTCCCATTTTGGGGGCCAGCCCAGAAAAGGGGTGCTGGATTCCCTGATAGTTTCTAGATTTAGCAAATAAAAATATAGGATGCCAAGTTACATGTGAATTTCAGATAAACAACAATTTTTTTTTTTTTTTTTGAGACAGAGTCTCCCTCTTTCACCCAGGCTGGAGTGCAGTGGTGCGATCTCGGCTCACTGCAACCGCTACCTCCCAGGTTCAATTGATTCTCATGCCTCAGTCTCCCAAGTAGCTGGGATTATAGCTGTGTGCCACCATGCCCGGCTAATGGTGAACAACAGTTTTTTTAGTATAAATATGTCCCAAATATTGCATGGGACATATTTGTACTAAATTTCTAAAAATGTACCTGTGTGTCCTGTATTTTATCTGGCAACCCTAACTCCTGAGAATGGCAATGGGATAAATGGTCCAGAGTTGGGACTTGAAACCCACAGTTTTGGGTCTGACCTGAGTGCTGACCGAGAGGAGAGGCCTTCAAGGTCTCACATTCTCCATGTGTGGGATCAAGTCACTCTGGGATCACACCTGGCCTGCGGCTCTCACAGAAGCACTGAAAAGATCCACTCATCACCATAAAGAACTCTCTGTAAGGGCTGCAGAGATCTCAATACATCTGATTATGGGTGAGGCAACCTAAGCACCATGGGTACGGAAGGCCGGAAGTCTACTTGAAGCCTTCTTATATGAATCAGCTACTGTCATCATGGGAAATTCAGGTGAATAAAAGACAACTAACATCACTTGGAGATTGTCTCAAGATGATGCTAGAATTTCCTAAGTCTCTATGTCTTTTTAAGAGCCACACTCCACATTTGATTCTTTCCTTTCTTCTTTTGAGGGCTTTTCTTAACTTGATAATTCATATATAGAATAGAAATGAAAATCGGGGCCAGGCACGGTGGCTCACACCTGTAATCCCAGCCCTTTGGGAGGCCGAGGCAGGTGGATCACAAGGTCAGGAGTTTGAGACCAGCCTGGCCAAGATGGTGAAACCCTCATCTCTACTAAAAACACAAAAATTAGCCGGGTGTGGTGGCACATACCTGTAATCACAGTTACTCAGGAGGCCGAGGAAGGAGAATCGCTTGAACTCGGGAGGCGGAGGTTGCAGTGAGCCGAGATCGCACCATTGCACTCCAGCCTGGGTGACAGAGCGAAACTCTGTCTAAAAAAGAAAGAAAAAGAGAAAGAAAAAAAAAATTGGCTGGGTGCAGTGGCTCATGCCTGTAATCCTAGCACTTTGGGAAGCTCAGGTGGGAGGATCACTTGACCCCTGGAGTTTGAAAACAGCCTGGGCAACATGAGGAAGCCCTATCTCTACAAAAAAAACTACAAAAAACTAGCCAGGTATGGTAGCATGTGCCTGTAGTCCCAGCTCCTTTGGAGGCTGAGGTGGGGGATCTCCTGAGCCCAGGAGGTCGAGGCTGCAGTAAGCTGTGATCGCACCACTGCACTCCAGCCCGTGTGACAGAGTGAGTCCTTGTCTCAAAACAAAACAAACAAAAAGAAATGAAAATCTGGAAAATGCTGAAACCCAGAGAGTCACCAATACTAAGGCATATGCTAAGTTAATGTTTTATAAAATAGGATTATATGTGTCATTCTATAATAGAATGATATTATAGAATGACTTAGTTCAGTACTTTTCCATGCATAAAAGGTATTCTGTGAAAGTTCACAGCTCCACAGAACCCTACTTGTCCGGTCAAGCTGTAACTTAGCCAGTACCCAATTACAGAAGTTCCCCAAGGGTTCCAATCTGCCCCTGTTCTTTTTTCTTTTCCTTTCTTTTCTTCTTTTCTTTTCTTTTCTTCTTTTCTTTCTTTTCTTTTATTCTTTTTTCTTTTTTTTTTTTTTTTGAGACGGAGTCTCACTCTGTCACCCAGGCTGGAGTGCAGTGGCGCAATCTCAGCTCATTGCAATCTCCACCGCCCAGGTTCAAGTGATTCTCCTGTCTCAACCTCCTGAGTAGCTGGGACTACAGGCATGCACCACCACGCCCAACTAATTTTTGTATTTTTGGTAGAGACGGGGTTTCACCATGTTGGCCAGGCTTGTCTCGAACTCCTGGCCTCAGGTGATCCACCTGCCTTGGCCTCCCAAAGTGCTAGGATTACAGATGTGAGCCACCATGCCTGGCCCCAATCTGTCCCTGTTGGAAATCAGTGCTGTGGTGAGGAAATATTCCTGGATCAGGGAGAAACAGGAGAATTGTCTTTCCTTGGAGGGCCTGTTCTGGACTGGGTGTGATAGTCACAGGCTGGCCTGGCTTCCTGAGGTCAGTTCTTCTCTGTGGTCCCTCCCCGCTACTGCTGTCCAGGTTCATGGACACTTGTTCTTGGTTTTGTCCCACTGCCCTTTCTGGTCTCAGCCACACCCTTGCGTCCCTAGGCCCTCAGTTGATGGGAAATAAATGGGCATGACGTAGTTCAACATGGGATGGCTGTGTTGGGGTGGGGAGGCATGGAGTCCGGGATGAACCCTCTCACCCAGCTCTTCCACGGCCCCTACTTCTAGGTTTACATCATCTGCTGGACAAGGGTCTGGAGCTGGACGAGATCCTTCGAGCCTGGCTGGAAATCCTTTTTCTTTTTTTTTAGACAGAATCTTGCTCTATCCCCCAGGCTGGAGTACAGTGGCATGATCTTGGCTCACTGTAACCTCCACTTCCCGGGTTTAAATGATTCTCCTGCCTCAGCCTCCCCAGTAGCTGGGATGACAAGTGTGTGCCACCACGCCCAACTAATTTTTGTATTTTTAGTAGGGACATATTGGCCAGGCTAGTCTCGAACTCCTGACCTCAAGTGATCTACCTGTCTCTGCCTTCCAAAGTGCTGGGATTACAGGCATGAGCTCCTGTGTCTGACCGGAAATCCTATTTTTACAATTTCTCCTCATACACGTAAGACCTCTTGGTTTCAAGTTATGGGACCTTGGGCAAATTCCTTCAGCTGAAGGAATTTCATGGTCCTGAAAGCCATGCTGTGTGAGCCCTGCTGGCTCAAGGCCTGGGTTCTGGAAGCTGGGTAATAGGGGGAAATGGAAAGCCTTGGCTGACCTTGTGCCAGGACACTTCATCCACACCGTGGGGAATCCTTACCCTGAAGCCGTAGGTGGGCTCTTCCTAGTACACATAGGCCAAGGAAACGAAGGTCCAGAGAGGCCAAGTGACCACTTGCTGCTGCACAGAGGTGGTGGTGGCCACGCTGGGATTGGGATTTGGGGCAGGCCCCTCACCCGGGCAGAATGTTGTCCCCAACCCTCCTGACTGGGCAGGTCTTTCTGCCTGGGCTGTTGGCAGCTGACAGCTTGCAGGGGGAAAAGCTCAGTGTATGACTGCTGTGACTTTAGCTATTCCCACACAGAGAAATGTAGCACCAAGGTACTGTGGGGGCAGGCCAGGTCAGGGGCCTGCTGGGGGTGGCGCTGCTCTGGGGACCTTTGGCTTGTGTGGGCAGATGAATGTCACTGCATCCACCATGAAAATAGGCTCTGGGCTGGAAGATGCAAGGAAAAGATGAGGAGTTGGGGGCAGGGGAGCATGAAGAGGTCATGGCTTGGGTGGGGTCAGTCGGGGAGGGGGGTGGACAGTGACCTTAAACCTCTTCTGTCTTGCAAGTGCTTTGGGGAGGATGCACAAGTGGTAGGTCCAATGACAGGTGCTCCAACACTTGTCCTCTGTCCCCCCCTTACCAAACAAACATAATAAAGCAAATAGACAACTGTCCTAGTAAGCCAGTCCCCAAAGAGTTAAAGAAACCAATGACTAAATTCTTGGAGTTACAGAATAGCAGATAAGAAAAGAAAGAACTTGCTGAAAAGCTGAAACTAAAACTGTGCCCCAGAGTAAGAAACCAGTAACAGAAGTTCTTGAGTGTGCAGGATAGCAGATAAGAAAAGAAACGGCTTGCTAAAACACTGACACTCCCTGCACTTACGAGATCAAGAAAAAAACTGGCTGATGGCCGGGGGCGGTGGCTCACGCCTGTACCCCCAGCACTTTGGGAGGCCAAGAGGAGTGGATCACTTGAAGCCAGGAGTTCAAGACCGGCCTGGCCAACATGGCAAAACTCTGTCTCTACTAAAAATACAAAAATTAGCCAGGCATGGTGGCCTGTGCACCTGTAATCCCAGCTACTGTGGAGGCTGAGGCATGAGAATGCACTCCAGTATGGGCAACAAAGTGAGACTCCGTCTCAAAATAAAAAAGAAGGAAGAAAAAGAAAAATCTGGCTGGAATTGGTTGGCCTCAAGATGGCCAACCAGAATCTGTGCAGAATGACCTTGCTGATGTCACAGCCTGAATTTCCACCGCATGTTTCATACTAATGCCCCCTAAATTTGCACACGCGACCCATGAGGAGGCATGAAGAGATAACCGCACATGCTCAAGGACTTTTCTTTTCTTTTGTTTGTTTGTTTGTTTGAGATGGAGTCTCGCTGTGTTGCCCAGGCTGGAGTGCAGTGGTGCGATATCTGCTCACTGCAACCTCCACCTCCCGGGTTTGATTCTCCTGCCTCAGCCTCCCGAGTAGCTGGGAATACAGGCTCCCACCACCACACCTGGCTAATTTTTTGTATTTTTAGTAGAGACGTGTTTAGGTATTGCCATGTTGGCCAGGCTGGTCTCAAACTCCTGACCTCGTGATCCACCCGCCTCGACCTTCCAAAGTGCTGGGATTACAGGTTAAAGATTTTTCCAGACTTCCCCTTCCCTTCCTCCCATCACCTACTAATCTCAGAATCTACCACCCGCACATTTTCTAATAAAAATACTACCTTGAAGCCAGCACGGGGAGACAGATTTGAGTTGGACTCCTGTCTCCTTGGAGTTGATTTGCAATAAAAGCTTTTCTTTTCTTTCTTTCTCTCTTTTTTATTTTATTTATTTATTTTTTTTGAGACAGGTTCTCACTCTGTCACCCAGGCTGAAGTGTAGTGGTGTGATCTTGGCTCACTGCAGACTCAACCTTCTGTGCTCAAGTGATTCTCCCACTTCAGCCTCCTGAGTAGCTGGGACAACAGGTGTATGCCACCATGGCTTGCTAATTTTTTATTGTTTTTTGTAGAGATGGGGTTTTCGCCATGTTGCTCAGGTTAGTCTCGAACTCCTGTACTCAAGCAAGCAGCCCACCTCGGCCTCCCAAAATGTTGGGATTATAGGTGTGAGTCACCATGCCCAGCTGCAGTGAAAGCTTTTCTATTCTCAAGAACCCAGTGTTATAGTATTGCCTTACAGCACATTGGGCAGGGAGCTCCTTTTGCTTGGTAACACTAGAAAATTCAGGTACCTCAACAGGATATAATCCTACTACCTAGATCATTGTTAACTAACATCTCAGTGTATTCATATCCAGGTGGCTTTTGCTAGACATACACATTAATATAATGTAGTTTTGTAACATTCTATAACGTGCTTCTATAGTACTCTCTAGGCAGCTCTGTAGATTGATACCTCTTTTGCATTTGTGATGACACAGTAGTCTAGGAATGGAAGTAGGAGGATTTAACCAGTCCCACGTTGATAGATATTTGTGTTCTTCAGTTTTCTCTGCTAGGTGACACCTCACTCCCCAGCCTCCTTTTATTTATGTATTTATTTTTTGAGATGGAGTCTCGCTCTGTTGCCCAGGCTGGAGTGCAATGGTGTAATCTCGGCTCACTGCAACCTCCACCTGCTGGGTCCAAGTGATTGTCCTGGCTCAGCCTCCTGAATAGGTGGGATTACAGGCATGCACCACCACGCCTGGCTAATTTTTGTAGTTTTAGTACAGGCGTGGCATCATGTTGGCCAGGCTGGTCTCGAACTCCCAACCTCAAATGATCCACCCACCTTGGCCTCTCAAAGTGCTGGGATTACAGGCATGAGCCACTGTGCCCAGCCCAACCTGCTTTTAGCAGCTGAACACAGCCCTGCCTTGGGAAGTTAATGGCCTTGGAAGAATTTTCCTCCTTCCAAGCAGGGAAGGGAGGAGAGATAGGGCTAACAGCTTACTCTCTTCAGAGTTTCCTGGGGAAGGGGACACCTATACAGTGGCACGGCCCTGCTGAAGGTTAAGATGCTGTAGTGTTATGGTTTAAAGGTAGGTGCAAGGTCTGGGGTCCTCGGCACTAAAAGAACTAATCTCTCCTTCCCCTACTGCTGTCCAGGTTCATGGATAGTCATGCTTGGTCTTGTCTTACTGTTCTTTCTGGTGTCAGCCACAGCCTTGCTTCCTCAGGCACTCCTGGCCTTTCTTTTCCTCCCTCGATGAATACCTCTGGACTCACCCTAGCTGTCCTGTACAACCTGCCCTGCACCTCTGGGCAGTCCTGGGGTCTCCTGGACCTCTCCTTCCCAGCCTCCTGCAAGATGCTGAAGGACTTGCTGCTGGCTGCACTGGCCTTCACTAGTGTCACTCTGTTGCTGCTCCTGTGACCCTGAGGAAGGCACTCGAGGTCTTCCAGCCATCCTGCCCTCTCTGCAGCTTAAGAGGTACTCTTTTGGTGGCCTCCTGCCAGCCTGGAGGCCCACAGATGGGACTGGTGACTTGGACAACAGAGAGACTCTCTTCTGAGGAGGAAATTGATATGGAATCTCGGCCTATTTTTGGAGGAAAACCTGGAGGCAGTGGCCCCTTCAGAAGACAATGAAAAAATAATCCTTTTTTATATTTATTTTATATATATATTTGAGACACAGTCTCTGTTGCCCAGGCTGGAGTGCAGTGGTGTGATCTCGGCTCACTGCAACCTCCACTTCCCAGGTTCAAGCGATTCTCCTGCCTCAGCCTTCTAGGTAGCTGGGATTACGGGCATGAACCACCACGCCCAGCTAATCTTTATATTTTTGTAAAGACAGGGTTTCACCACGTTGGCCAGGCTGGTCTCGAACTCCTGACGTCAAGTGGTCTGCCTGCCTCAGCCTCCCAAAGTGCTGGGGTTACAGGCGCGAGCCACCGCACCTGGCCTGTGTTGCCTTAACCTTCTGTGGCACCTGTGCTTTTTAGCACTAGTTGTTGGGGGGAAAACCTGATGTCTTAACTGCATGACATGCATTTGGGCTCTCTGGAGGAGCCAATGTGGTGGTGGGTTCTCGGGGAAGGAGTAAGAGGCAGGGGCTGGGGCCTCATTAGCACCAGCATACTGTTGCCCATGGGTGTCCCTGGCCTGAGGTCTACACGGTTGGGAGCCTCGCCTTTTGGCCTCAGCTGAAATTTGACCCCTCTGTGGGAAATGACCTGTGGCCTCCATCTTTAGCTTCCCAAGAGCAGTGAGACTTTTCCTTCCCTGGCTCTGCCTCGGCATTTCTGGGCTGTTGGAACAGGAACTCGTAAGTTAATGTTCCTTCTCACACAGCAGGGGGCCCTCAGGCCTTGGTCTTCCTGCCCCTATGCTGCTAGCTTATCACTTCTGGAATGAGGGGGCTATGTTAGTCCATTTTGTGTTGCTATAAAGGAATATTGGGCCAGGTAAGGTGGCTCACGCTTGTAATCCCAGCACTTTGGGAGGCCGAGGTGTGTGGATCACCTGAAACCAGGAGTTCAAGACCACCCTGACCAACACGATGAAACTCCATCTCTACTAAAAATACAAAAATTAAACAGGCGTGGTGGCAGACACATGTATTCCCTGCTACTTGGGAGGTTGAGGTGGGAGAATCACTTTAACCCGGGAGGCGGGGGTTGCAGTGAGCCGAGATCGCACCACAGCACTCCAGGCTGGGCAACACAGTGAGACCCTGTCTCAAAAAAAGGAATATTGGAGGCTGGGTAATTTACAAAGAAAAGAGGTTTATTTGGCTCATTGTTCTGCAGGATGTACAGAAAGCATGGCGCCGGCATCTGCTCAGCTTCTGGTGAGGGCTTCAGGAAGCTTTTACTCATGGCAGAAGAGGAAGGGGAGCCAGCGTGTCACATGGTGAGAGAAAGGGAGCAAGAAGAGGGGAGGGGTGCCAGGCTCTTTTAAGCAACTATAGAGTGAGAACTCACTCATTATGGCAGGGCAGGCACCAAGCCATTCATGAAGGATCTACCCCCATGACCCAAACACCTCCCACTAGGTCCCACCTCTAACATCAGGGGCCACATTTCCTCCTGAGATTTGGAGGGGACAAATATCCAAGCTCTGCTAGTGGCCATTGACCAAAGCTACAAAGTGGGTCTCTTTCCTTCCCCAGTACTGTGTCCTGGAGATTCAGGACTGGAGGTCAGCATCTAGACCCTGAGTAAGACTGGAGGCTGGAGCTTGGGAAGGCTGCCTCTTAATGGCTGTGGGCACACAGTGGGAGCTGGCTTGCCGGGGGGGCATCAGCAGATGCTGAGAGGCACTTTGCAGATCTCAGCTCTGGCCCTGGCCTTAGGTTCTTTGCACTGCCCCACCTCCTGGTGCAAGTCTCCCGGGCTCAGCTGCCACAGAGGAGCTCTGGCAACAGCATAGCTCATCTTAGTCCCAAGGGCACAAAGGGTCCACGCTGTCCACCTCAGACTCTGCTTCAACATCGGGGCCTTTCCTTTGGTGGTCAAGGGTGAGACCATCCTGTTCCCCGACCCTGCATCACCCACACTAAGCCATCCTCTCCCAAGGATTCCATGACATCCTTGGCCCAAATTATGGGTGCTACCACCATCTTCCAAGAGGGTGAACCCATCCCCCTCTTTCCATCCTCCTCCCTTTCCTCTCTCTTCCCTCCATCATTGCTCATTGTAGGATTGTCTGATAAAATATAAGATGCTCAGGTCAATTTTAATTTTAGATAAACAATGGATGCATTTTAAGTATGTTCCAATTTTTTTTTTTTTTTTTTTTTTAGAGGAGTCTCGCTCTGTTGCCCAGGCTGGAGTGCAGTGGTGTGATCTTGGCTCACTGCAATCTCCGCCTCCTGAATTCAAGAGATTCTCATGCCTCAGCCTTCTGAGGAGCTGAGATTACAGGTGTGCATTACCTCCCCAGGCTAAATTTTGTATTTTTAGTAGAGACGGGGTTTCACCATGTTGGCCAGGCTGGTCTTGAACTCCTGACATCAAGTGATCCGCCTGCCTTGGCCTCCTAAAGTGTTAGGATTATAGGCATGAGCCACTGCACCCAGCCATGCTTTTTTTTTTCCTTTCTAAATCTGACAACCCTCACTTTCTCTTCTCTTCCTTCCTTTTTCCTTTCCCCTTCCTCCTCCCTCCTCCTTCCCTGCCAGCTTAGGAAGAAGGCAGTCTTGTTCCGTTCTGACGAATTGTTATAGAAGAGTGGTGGGGGTGAAGAGGTGACGGGGTGAGGGGCAGCCTCAGTTCCAGGCCTATTTCTGCCACCTGTGGGGCTGAAGGTACAAGGCCAGTGCCTTTGGGAGCTCACTTTCCCATCTATAAAGCAGATATCAGATTTTGCATCCACAGGTGCATGTGGGAAAGTGCTTGCTGCTGCTGAATATTTTCTTGACCAGCCTGAATCAGACCTCATAGCCTGCCCACGGATGAGCTCAGCCCTCCGTCCATTTGTTTCCAAGGAGCCTCTCATGGCACCAGCCTTTGGTTCCCATTCATCCCCATTCCTTGGTGTGATCTGGCTCCCCCTGGCAAGAGTTGTGTCAGGGGTTGGGGCTCAAGCCAGCCTCTTCATGTCCCTGAATCACAGCAGAAAGCTGGGAAGGAAACTCTGGGGTCCTGGCCTTTCCCCTAGTCACCCAGGGTCATGGCGAGTGTCAGGGCGTCGTGCTTCACAGATGCCATGTGAGCAGCGGACAGGATGCTGGGCTGAGGAGCACAAGCCCTGCCCCATTCTGCTGTGAGTTTCCTTGGACAAGCTGCTTAAGCATTGTGGGTCTCCATGGCCTATCACCTCCACTACCCACAAACAGGGACTGGAGAGAGTGACATACATAGGACACTTCTACTGGAAGGTCTAGAACAAATAAGTCATGCCTTCTTACTGCCTTTGTAAAAGTGCAATCTTAGGAGGTGGTATTCTTACTATGTTACGTTGTTTTTTTTTTTTTTGATAGAGACGTGGTCTTGCTATGTTGCCCAGGCTCATCTAAAACTCCTGGGCTCAAGTGATCCTCCCATCTCAGCCTCCCCAAGGGCTGGGATTATAGGCAGGAGGCAGTATTATGAGGTAATTGAGGGCAATGTCATTGAAGTAAAAAAAACAAAAACAGGCCAGGCATGGTGGCTGAGGCCTGTTATCCCAACACTTTGGGAGGCTGAGGGGAGCAAATTGCTTGAGGCCAGGAGCTTGAGACAACATGGGGAAACCCCATCTCTGCAAAAAATACAAAAAATTAGCCAAGTGTGGTGATGCCCACCTGTAGTCCCAGCTACTCAGGAGGCTGAGGTGGGAGAATGGCTTGAGCCCAAGAGGTCAAGACTACAGTGAGCCATGATTGTACCACTGCACTCCAGCCTCGGTGGGCAACAGAGCGAGACCCTGTCTCAAAAAACAAACAAACAAACAAATGAATAAACAAACAAACGAACACCCCCTGCCCCAGGTCCTGGATCTGCCACCCAAGCTGTAAGATGTTGAGTGAGTGGCTTCACCCCTCTGAGCCTCCGTTTCCTTATCCATAAAGTGCCTTGGGGATGGCATGAGAATAAAACATGCTAAACTCACAAAGCTCTTGGCACAGTTTCTGGTACACAGAGACCACTCACCAAATGATCGTTGTTGTTTCCTTTATTATGATTATGCCAGATGTGACTATCTTTGCTTCCAGGAAGGTTTCTAAATCATAAGCTATGTGCAACAAGGGAAGTGGGTAAGGGTGGGAAGCTGAGTGTGCAAGTCAGACAAAGCCTGATGTAGGCAACTCCTATCAGAGGTATGTGGCCTTTGTGGCTGGGGCCCTCAAAAGACAGTCACTGCCAGAAATCTGGAGACTGAATTGTCTGGGTCTCCAGAAGAGAGTCCAACCCCACTACACCTCTGCTCCTGTCCAAGGTGCTGAAATCCACCCCACATAAGCTCCTCCTAGTCATGTACAGCCATTGAGTCGCCTGCACCCTACCTTCTGGTCCTCCATTCAATGCCACAAATATACAGTGAGCATCTACTATATATAGCGAGTGGAAATAAAAAGGATTTAGATATGTCTCCAACCCAAGTTGCTCACAGCCTTATGGAAGGAATTCAAGCATACACACTTGCCTTAGGGTAGGTGAGGACAAAGGCTAGGGGATTCATTTTGCTATTTATTGAGTTTCAGTGACACCCACTTCTTGTCTTTACCCTTGTTTTTTCCTCTTCTGAAATGTTGGTACCCTCCAAGGTTGTGCCTCTCATACCTTTCTTGATCTGACCACAGCAGATGAGTTTTCCCCTGGGCATCTCTTTCTCACTAACGTCACAGAGTCAGGAGGACTAACAATCAATTTCAGGGAGGGAGGGAGTGTAGGATATAGAGAGGAATCAGAAGGTTAGGAGGTCTCTGAGAAGAGAGGGAGCCACCTAGACAGGGGTGAGCTCCTTATCATATTTCTGCATGCCCTCGTCAGGGAGCAGGACCTCCACCGTGAAGCTGACCTTCTTGGCATGCACAAAGCTATAGGTGTTGTCGAAGCGTAGGACATCTGGGGGACAGATGGAAAGATGGGCATTGGGCTTGGCTTTACACACTCTTTGTTCCACCCCCGGCCAGGGAGGAGGACAGGCTTGTGTTCCCACTGGCTTTCTTTGCCAAGCTGGGCCAAGCTCCCACCACGCCTCTTCCCTTCCCCATGGGAACTGCCACCCCAAGCAGGTCCTGTAAACAGACACCAACCTCCTCTTGGCATGTGCCCAGGCCTGGCTTTACTGGCATGGAGAACAATGGTCATTACATCCCATTGTCTCATACCTGGAGACACATGACAGGGGTGTGAAAGCTCATGCTTGGGTTCATCAGAGACCTCCCAGCCCCCTTGGATGAAGTGGGGTTCTGGAGCAGGCCTGCTGGACACTGTTTGCTTCCTCACAACCACCCCAAAAAGCAGGTGTTGGCCGGGCACGGTGGCTCACGCCTATAATCCCAGCACTTTGGGAGGCCGAGGTGGGTGGATCACTTGAGGTCAGGAGTTTGAGAGCAGCCTGACCAGTGTGGAGAAACCCCATCTCTACTAAAAATACAAAATTAAGTGTGGTGGCGCATGCCTGTAATCTCAGTTACTCGGGAGGCTGGTAGGAGGCAGGAGAATCGCTTGAACCTGGGAGGTGGGGGTTGCGGTGAGCTGAGATTGCACCATTGCTTACACCACTGCACTCCAGCCTGGGCAACAAGAGTGAAACTCTGTCTCAAAAAAAAAAAAAAAAAAAAAAAAAAAAAAAGAAAGAAAGAAATAAAAAGAAAAAGCAGGCATTATAACTCCTGGCTCACAGGTGAGCAAACCAAGGGTCCTTCCCAGATTGTTCAGACTTTTGCCCAGGACTATGCAGCTACCTGGAGGCTGGGGCGGGACCCTGGAACCACACAGCTTTGCGGCTCTGCACAAGTTGATTTATTTTTCAGAGCCTCGGTTTCCTCATGTGGAAAACTACTCTATCACTTGTTGTCTGTATTCTGCAGTCCAGGTGCCCCCAATCCCTGCAGGGTCTGTGTGTCTCTGGCTCCTGGTGCACAGTAGGTGCTCATGAATATGGACTGAGTGAGCGACTGTATGAATGAATGGTGCTAACCTAGGCTGTGTGTCCCTGAATGGGGGAAGGGTGTCACTGCCCCTCTGTTTCCTTCTCTAAAGCATGGGACAGATGGCTCTAGCCTTTCAGAGCCAGGTCCCAGCTGGGGCAGACTTACAGACGCCGGCCTCTGAGCAGGTGAGGCTCCCATCCTCGGGCACCATGTGGGCGTTGTAGCGCTGGCTGGGTAGAACCTCTGTCATCTCCCCTGCCCGCTGTCGCTCCCCCATCTTGGTCTTCAGGAAAACTCCGAAGCCGATGTCCGCACCGTCAGATGAGAACTGCCACCTGTCAGGGGGAGGGGGAGGAGACAGGTTGCTGCCCAGCCTGATGGGTCTCTGAGGGGTTAGGGCCTGTCCCTACCTGAGGACACAGCCTGGAAACAGGATCTCGTATTCCACTTGGTGTGACGAGCCGCGGTTGATTTGCACCGAGTGCTCGTACTGAGTCTTCACCTGGTCCCGCACGTACATGGACTTGGGGATCTCGCCGCCATAGTTGATCTGCGGACGTGGGATGAGACGGGCTTGCTCCCCTCTCCTGGCCGTTGTTCATGTTTCTCCTGCCTGAGACACTTTCACCACCTCCTGGAAGTATCCTCTTCATCCTAGCCCCACTCTCCCACTTCCTCAAGTCTTCTTTGACCATCCAAGCTGGGTCAGTGCTTCTGCTGGGAGCGTCCCCTTCCAGCTCATCCCTCTGGGTTAAAATTCTCCCATTTCTTGTTTGCCTTTACAGCTGCTGAGAGCTCTGTAAGGGCCAGGGTTGTATTGACTAGCTTAACACCCAGTTCTTGGGGTCTCTCTGTAGGTAATTGTGGATGAATGACTGGGTGCAAAGGGAACCCAACTTAGTTCTTGAACCTTTCTTGTCCCAGGAAGAGCTCTTTGTACCTTGGTTAAACATTTGGGGTTTCCATCTGGGTCAGTCAGGGTGCCCCCAAACTGGGCAGGCAGTTCCTCAGGACTGATGAGTTTCAGCAAACCTTCCTTCCAGTTATCTGGGAGCAGTGGGACACAAGGGAGGTTAGCAAGCATGGAGGGGACCAATTGGCCTCCCACACCCACCAGGATGACCTGAACTGGGGGAGAAGCCCTATAGGAGGTAGGCTGCCAGGGCCAATTCCCCAGTGTCCTAGGCCTGGGGCTATAGGAAGTGTCTTTCTCAGCACTGCATCGCTGTGGAAATGTGTTTCCCACCTTGATAGATGAATCAGCACTTTTTATTTCTCTTTGAGACAGTGTCTCACGCTGTTGTCCCAGCTGGAGTGCAGTGGCATGATCATGGCTCACTGCAACCTTGACCTCCTGGGCTCAAGTGATCCTCCCACCTCAGCCTCATGAGTAGCTGGGACTACAGGCATGTACCACCATGCCTGGCTAATTTTTGTTTTGTTTAGTTTTTTTTTTTTTTTTTATAGAGATAGGGTTTCACCATGTTGCCCAAGCTAGTCTCAAACTCCTGGCCTCAAATGATTATCCACCTGGGCCTTCCAAAGTGTTGGGAGTTGTGAGCCATCATGCCCAGCCCACAGCATATATATATATATATATTTTTTTGAGACAGTCTTGCTCTGTTGCCCAGGCTGGAGCGCAGTGGTGCGATCTCAGCTCACTGCAACCTCCGCGTCACAGGTTGAAGCAATTCTCTACCTCAGCCTCCTGAGTAGCTGGGATTACAGGTGCCCACCACCACACCTGACTAATTTTTATATTTTTAGTAGAGACGGGGTTTCACCATCTTGGCCAGGCTGGTCTTAAACTCCTGACCTTGTGATCCACCTACCTCAGCCTCTCAAAGTGCTGGGATTACAGGCATGAGCCACCATGCTCAGCCAACAGCACATTCTTGAAGATCTTCCAGTCATGAGCAGTGAAGCTAAGAGTTATCTAATTGCCTCAAGGAGACTTTAGAGCTCAATGACATCAATGGCCTTATTGGGATCACTCTGTGAGTAAGTGGTGTGCCCAAGTCAGACCTCCTAGTGGGGGATGGACAGCCTTGGGCCTTTGGAGGGACCCTCCACACCTCCCTCTGCCTAATCACCATGACCATGTTTATTACTGTTCTTCATGCCCTATGCAAAGCTCTAAGAGTTCTGGGTCCTGGCTGTTACCATGCCCCAGCCTTGTGGCTAATTCAGGCTACCCAGTCCCCCAACCGCCTCACTTTAGCCATGGGAGATTCCATCTCTACAGTGGGATTAAGGGGAAGACCACAATGTCCCACACACCAGGGCCAAATGAGCAGAGTCGCATGGGGCAGAGGCTGTGGACTTAAGGCCTGGACTGTGCTGGTAACCCACGCTGCTCCAGGCTTTGGAAGGCTTAGAAGACATGAGCCTGGATCCTTCAAACCAGGCCCTCATAATCTATCAAGTTCCCCATCCCAGTGAAATTGGGTAGAGGCAGAGGCTCGGGTACCAGGAAGAAAGAGAAAGTAAGGATTTGTAGGCTCCCCCTCACCCCTGGATCTTCAGTTCTCCTAATTCTGTGATCTGACTATCCTGCTTGGGAGAAGTTTTCCTCCAAGCCAGGATTGTTGGTTTGGGTTTAAGAACTATTTCCCTTTTATCTCTTTCTCTCAGCCTGTCACTTGTTAAACACGGCTATTTTCCTATTTATAAAATTAATACATATTATTATACAGTTTAGAAATCATAGACAATACAGGTAATAAAATTAAAAACCACATGATTTCTCACTATCAACAAATAAATATTTTGTTGTTTTCTCTTCTAGAAATAAATATTTATTGTACATATATTTGTTTTCATAAAAGTAAGATAATATTTTTAGTTTAATCGTATTTTAGTTTATGCTTATGAAGATAAGTTTATAATCTACTTTTTAAAACTTACTGACATTTCCATGGCATTAAATATTTACACATAGCATTATTTTTCATGACTGCTCCAGAATTCATCAAATGCATGCACCATTATTTATTTATCCAGTCCTTTCTTGTTGGACCTCCTTTCTCTGAATTGTGACTACTCTTTCTGCTCGTCTGCCTCATCCTCTTCAGCCGAGGTTGCCTTTAGAAGCACTAAGCTTATGAATGTTGAAAAGAAACCAAGACTTATATACCAGAAATTGCCTAGCAACCAAACTGAAACCAATGAGGTTGTAGGTGTGGAGGCCTTGTCCACCAAAGGGGTATTACAGGGAAAAGAGCAAAGGTAGCAGATTCTTTAGGGTAAAACCCACTTCACTGTTGGGAAGAAGGAGCCTCTGACTAGATGATGTGTAGAGTCTGTTGTTTTGAGATAGGGTCTCACTCTGTTGCCCAGGCTGGAGTGCAGTGGTGTGAACACGACTCACTGCAGCTTCAAACTCCTGGGCTCAAGTGATCCTCCCACCTCAGCCTCCTGAGTAGCTGGAATTACAGGTGCGCACCACCACACCCAGCGAATTTTTAAATTTTTTGTAGAGATGGGGTCTTGCTATGTTGCTGTGGCTGGTCTCAACCTCCTGATCTCAAGCAATCCTCCCGCCTCAGCCTCCCAAAGTGCTGGGATTATAGACGTGAGCCACTGCACCCAACCTAATGTGTGGAGCTCTAGATGGGGTAATGGGACAACCTCACTCCAAAGGTCACGTAGAGAGGTCAGGAAATTGAGCTAAAATTGAGTTGTGTTACTTACTTCCCAACACAATAATTTTCCTGCGAGTGTCCTCACTAAGGAATGGTTTCATGAGGTTGTAGCCCACAGGGAACAGTTTGGTAGCTGGAGAGATAGAAGTAAGGATAATGGGAAGAAAAGAATTACATTGAGCAATCCCCTCCATAACGGTTATAGCCAATGATACAGAGGAGTCGTGACTAACCCTGGTCAGTTCCAGTGTCTGTCCTGCACCAAGTGAACCATCCAACCAACAAGTCAACCAGCCAACTAACAGCCAACGAACCAATCACGCAATGCAATAATCAACCACCCATTCAGTCAACAAACCAGCCAAACATTCAAGCTGCTAATCAGCCACCTATTCAGTCAACCAATAAACAAGCCAACCTAACACATAATCGGCCACCTAACAAATCAGCCAAACAGCAAAGCAATCAGCCGATGGAACAGCCAGATAACCACTCAACTAACTGTGTTCTCTAGCCAGCCAGTCATCCAAATAACCAGTCAGCCAACCATCCAAATAACCAGCTAGCCAGTCATCCAAATAACTAGACAGCCGACTCTCCAAATAACCAGCCAGCCACCATCCAAATAACCATCTAAGATTCAGCCAAACAACAAACCAGGCAACCAGCGAACCAACCTGCCAACCAGCCATCAAAACAACCTGCCAACCAAAATGCCAACCAGCCACTCAATCAGTCAACCAAGCTAAGAACTAGCCAACCAAGCAGCCAGCCAACTCTCCAACCAACCACCAGTCAGTCAACTAGCCAAGCAACCAACTGGCCAGTCAACTGAACAACCAATCAAGCAACCAACGGATCAACCAACCAGCCAATCACCAAACATCCATCCATCCTTTCATCTACCCACCAACCCAAACAGCAATCACCCAAATACCTATGCAGCATCCACCATGGACCCAGGCCTGTGATGGCTACAACAAAAGTGGAGAATCATAGCCCGTGCCTTCAAGGAGCAGAAAACTCAGCCAGTAAAGCAGGATGAGCACAAATAAAACAGCTGGAGATCCCTAAAAGGCAGCAAACAGGAAAGGCGGCACCAGTTGCCAGTGCCAGAGGCAGTCTGGGGAGGGAGAGATCATCATGGACAGGAGAAATAAGGGAGGATCCCTGGGAGAGCTGGGACTGGAGTTGCCTTCTCTTGCAGTAAGGCCAACCCTAGAAGTTACCATTTATTGAGAACTTACTCTATACCAGCCATTCTAAGTGATCTGCATACAGCCAAGAAACCAACCTGCCTCTCAACAATCCTGGGACAAAGACAGTGTTATCATCCTCAGCGTACAGAGGAGGAAACAGAGGCACAAGTGAAGTCATTTGTCACACACCTTTCACAATGAGCATGAACTTCAGGGTCTCTGGGTAATTCTCTTCAAGGAGGCCAAAGAACTGTGGAAGCAAGAGAGATCCCTTCAGAGAGCACATCGCGTCTTCTCCTACCTCCATCTCCTTTGCAATCTCCTGTTGGGAGGTTTCAGATGGCTCTGGAGGGTTTTCCTTCATGCCATCACCTCCACTGGCCTCTGGAGGGAACCTTCTCACCTCAAACTATTATAACCATACTCTAATAATAATTACGTAATAATCGTTTTTAGTAAATATTATAATAATTGCAGTATAAAAATAATGACTACTATTTATTAAATGTTCACTATTTGCCAAGCAGTGTATATACACTTTACATAACAACTTGCTGAAGTATCCCTACATTGCTATCCCCATTTTGTAGGTGAGGAAACCAGCATGGAGAGGGTTTGGTGGAAGCTGGCACGTGTGGTCTCAGCACAGTGTTGTCCCTGAAACCCATTCTGTGGGATCTTCTAGGAAACATATTAAGGCCTTTTGGGGTTTGAGTCACAATGAGGGAGGCCAGGACATTTTTTAAACTAAATCTTGGCTCTCAGTGAGCAGCTGGGTCATGGCAGGCCTTCTCCTCACCTCCTGGTACACTTCTACCAGAGGTTTCCAGAAGTGTTTCAGTCCCAGGCCCTCACAGTCAAATATCATCACGATGGTCTCAATCTTCTTCCCTAGCTGCAGGATGAGAGCAAGAAGTAGTTGTGGGGTTCAGGGTGTTGGCTTGGGAGATGGTAACCCAAGTACATGACACCTTGGGGCTTCTTCTAGCCACGACTCTGTCCTCAGAGGAACAAGTGGACAAACCAGTGAATGCATTTCCCCACTCATCCGTCCATCCATCCATCCACCCACCCACCCACGCACCCACCCCCTTATATGTCAATTTACCCATCAATTAATTGACCCATCCATCAGTTCATATTGTCATTAATTTATTCATCCTTCATTTTTCCAGCTGATATTTATCAAGCACTTTTTTTGTGTGTGCCAGACACTGAAAGTGTAATGAATAATGCCTAATAACCCACAGTTCTTGTCCTTAAAAAGTTCACTGGCTGGCTGGGGAGATGACAAGCAACCAGGTCATTTGGATCCTATGATAAGTGCTGTGATAGGTCAGCACAAGGGCTGCAGGGATACAGAATGGTTATTTAACCCAGGTGGGGGACTCAGAGAAGGTGACATCTATGTTTCAGACCTAAAGGACAGATAGGAGAAAGTCAGGGGAAGTTGTGGGAGGTAGGTGTGTGTGGTGGGAACCAGGGTTGTTCAGACAGAAGGAATAGCAAGGGCAAAGAAAGGCTCAGAAGGAGTGGCAATAGCTACCGTTGTTGAGAAATATGTATTAGGCCCTGTGTGCTAACCTGCATACTTGCATTATCTCATTTCGCTTTTGCAACCATTATTTATTAATATCCCTGTTTTATAGGTGAAGGAGCTGAGGCTCAGACAGGTGACATATTCAAAACACTAAAAAAACAAAACAAAACAAAAAAAACCCATCAACCAAGAATTCTATTCCAGGCCCAGTACAGTGGCTCATGCCTGTAATTCCAGCACTCTGGGAGGCCAAGGCAGGTAGATCACAAGGTCAGGAGATCAAGGATTCACCATCCTGGCTAATATGGTGAAACCCCATGTCTATTAAAAATACAAAAATTAGCCAGGTGTGGTGGTGTGCGCCTATAATCCCAGCTACTCAGGAGGCTGAGGCAGGAAAATCGCTTGAACCTGGGAGGCAGAGGTTGCAGTGAGCCAAGATCACACCAGTGCACTCCAGCCTGGGCGACACAGCAAGACCCTGTCTCAAGAAAAAAAAAAAAAAAAAGAGTTCTATTCCCAGCAAAAGTATCCTTCAAGAAACTGTCTTTCTGTGACTGTGACTTTTCAAGGCCACACAGCTGGTAAGCAACAGAGCTGGTGTTTGACCCCAGAGCCCTCTGACTGCGGTTGTAGAGAACACAGGTGTGTTTCTATGACCAATCCCCCTGGCAGCCTCACCTGCCCCCAGCCATCTGCCCCACCTGGCCTGGGCCTCACCCTCTCTGTCTGCAGGTCACACTCATGCAGGATGCGCTCACAGTCCCTCATCTTGGTCTTGAGCAGGTCCTGCTTGGTGACTGAGAAGAGCAGCCCCTTGGGATCAAGTGGCCCAATGATGTCATACCACACGGGGCAGCCATCACGGTCATAGCCACACAGGCCCCCAGGCATGTACTTCTGGATCACCTGGGCATGAAAAGATGCACAGAACTTGGCATTACACACCTCCCTTGAGACCCACAAACCAGGCTGACCTGGGTGGCCCAAGCCTACACACACCATGGTATAAAGCACTGTCCCTCCCTGGAAAGCAGAGCTATTGTCTCAGGTGAGAAAGCTGAGGTCCTGCAGGGCAGGGCCTTGCCCACAGAGGGTAAATGGCAAAGCCAGGTCTCAGCAGGCCCCAGGGCTTCTAAGGTCTGCCCCGATGTCTCCCATGTCCCTTTCTGTGGAGAAGAGTAGGGTTTAGTGACGGAGAACACAGATTCTGAAGGTTAACAGAGCTGGCTGAAAAACAGACACTGGCTGGGCATGGAGGCTCATTCCTGTGATCCCAGCTACTCAGGAGGTTGAGGCACATGGGATCTCCTGAGGCCAGGAGTTCGAGACCAGCTTGGGCAACAGAAGGAGACCCTGTCTCTACAAAAATCAAATACATTAGCCAGCCATGGTAATACACATCTGTAGACTTGGGAAGCTGAAGTGGGAGAATCACTTGAGCCCAGGAGTTCAAGGTTGCCGTGAGCCATGATCGTGCCACGGCACACCAGCCTTGGCAACAGACTGAGACTCCATCCATAAAAGAAAAAAAAAAAAAAAAAAGCAGATACTGCTGCTTCTCTACTGTGTGTCCTTGAGCAAGTGACACCACCTCTCTGAGCTCCATTCTACCTCCTCTTTTGTAAAACGGTTTGGATAATCCCTCACTCTTGGGACTGCTGGGGAAAGTCCCTGAGATAATATAGGCAAAGCAGACTGCGCAGCTCAGGGTACATGCCCTACAAGTGAAGATGCGACCATTACTCTACTAAGATGCCAGTGGTGGCACCATTCTCATCAGTGCCTTGATAGGCTAAACTTCTTTCCCACCCAGACAGGATGCTTTAGGCAATGCCCTAGGGGGCGGGGGTGCAGAAGCACAGGCTAACCGTGGTGGTTAAGAGCCTGGGTTTAGGGGGCCAAACAGGCCTGAGCATAAATCGCAGCCCTGTGTTGGGCTATGGGACTGTGGGCAAGTTACCTAATTTTTGCTGGGCTTGTGTCCTCATCCACAAAATGGGGACAATAGTATCCATCATTGTGATGATTAAAGAAGCTCATGCTGCTAACGTCTTAACCTAGGCCTGGACCTCGCAAGCCCCCAGGAAACATTCATTATTACTATAGGGAAGGAGACTGTGGGCCTGCAGGTTCCACATGCCTCTCAGCCTTGCTGCCCCTCATTCATGGTCCCCAGTGACCTTAAGCGGTATGTCCATGAAAGACTGAGGTGTTTGGCGGTGTTGGCTCACCTCTGGGGGCTGCCAATCAAGGATATGATCAATATCCATGGTCTTCCGGAACTCCATGTACTGAAAGGGAAATGAGTGGTAAGACCCCACTGGGCTCCCAGTGCCTTGAGAGCGGGGATGGAAGGAGGGGCTTGAGACATGGATTGCCCCTGACAAAACCCCTCCATAAATTTCCAGAGTGGATAAGTCTCACCTTGCGGAGCATAGCCTCCGACTTCTGCAAGTCAAAATTCCGAGCTGTGGGAAAACAGAAGGAAGGTGTGAGGCAGGAAAGACGCCTTGTCTTGCTCCTGGCCAGTGGGAGCTATGGAGGATGCTGGGGGCTGGGGTAAGACCCCACTCCCCTACCCCCTTCCCTCCTCTGGACCTGAATATGTGAAGCAAGATTGTGTGGATGGACCCTGAGAGCCATGAGACACTCTGGATCAGTTGAGACCAGGCCCCTCTTGATGCTCCCTGATCCCAACCTCTCCCATCTCTGCCCTCACCTCGGAGCCAGCGTAGAAGGAAATAATCATCAGGGTTGGGCAGGGCGGGAAGCACATCCTTGACATTTTCTCGAAACTGGCAAGAGAGATGCTAGTTAAAGTGGCTCTCTCACATTGAGCCTTGGCCTCCAGACTCAAAGACTGTTTTCATAACCTCTCCTTTCCTCCCACATACAAAATGGCCCACATTGATAAAAGGATGGGTTAATGGTTGAATAGAAGGAGAGATGGATCACTGGATAGGTGGATGAATGGGAGGATAGATGGATTAATAAATGGTTAGAAAGAAGAACAGATGGGTGAGTGGGTAGGTAGATGAAAAGAGGAAGAAGAAATGAATGGATGGATGGATGGATGGATGGATGAGTGGGTGGGTGGATAAGTCAGTGAATGGACAGAGGAGAGATAGGTGGGTGATGGAGAGAAGGAAAGACGGATAGGTGGATGGGTGGGTAGGAAGATGGATGTGTGAATGAAAGAAAGGATAAACAGGCCAGGTATGGTGGCTCATGCCTGTAATCCCAGTGCTTTGGGAGGCTGAGGTTGGTGGATCACCTGAGGTCAGGAGTTTGAGACCAGCCTGGCCAACATGGTGAAAACCCATCTCTACTAAAAATAAAAAAATTAGCTGGGTGTGGTGGCGCACGTCTGTAATCCCAGCTACTCAGGAGGCCGAAGCAGGAGAATTGCTTGAACCTGGGAGATGGAGGCTGCAGTGAGCTGAGATCGCTCCACAGCCCTCCAGCCTGGATGACAGAGCAAGACTCTATCTCAAAAAAAAAAAAAAAAAAAAAAAAAAAAAGAAGAAGAAGAAGAAAGGATAAATAATTGGGTGGGTGAATACGTAGATTGGAGTTTGGATGCATTCTTAGTTCCCTCCATGTGTTAGCTCTCAAAACATCTGCTTTTTTTCATCCCATCTTCTATTAAAACATGGTTAGTAATTACATGTCCTCTTCCTTCTTTAGCTCTTTGAATGACAACAGCTTCTGCTCTGTCTCTCGGGCTTTTACAGTTTGGTCATCTTTCAGGATCCCAAGGAGAAAGGGGTTAAAGGGCAGACCAGCAGCATCTTTCAACTCCTACCTATGGTGCCTAGGAGAGAGGAAGGGGGGTGCCTGGCTGCCAGGTAAACCTCTCTGGTTCTGGCTCCTGGATGAGAAGAAGTCAGGCTCGATCTTGGGTGGGCACCACCCACGCTATTGCCTGGAAGTGGTGCTAGTCCCTCAACCCCCACCCTGGACAGGGTTGATGTCACTGGGCACTGTGGGGCTTGACCCTTTGGGAGGTAACACCAAAGAGACAATGTCAAGGACATGCTGAATCAACTGAGTGGGGCAGGGTTCCAGCCACTCCTTTCCACCCCCCAGCCCCTTTCCCCTGGTCTTCTGGAACTCCAGGGGGAGGGGCTCTCACCTTGGCCAGGGTCTCTGCCTGTTTGGGGCTCAGGTCTCCGACTCGGCCACTCATGATGCTGGCTGAGGCTGGAGGAGTGGTGGCCACTATAGGCAAGAGGCCAAGCCTAGTTTGTCAGCCCTGACCCAGCTGGGTCCTTTTGCCCCCACTCCTGGGCGTGGCTCCAAGTGCCTCCTCATTGGCCAACTGTTTAAATTGCACGTTACATAATTGGGATTAAGTGAGGTCCCGTGCTTGGCTTGGGGACAGATCTGGGGGGGCAGGCGGGCATGGAGCATGTGCCAAATGTCCCCTGCCAGGAGGAGGCAGCTGGGAGGAAGGGAGGCTGGCCTCCCGTGACCTTGGAGCCCAGGGTGAGTGCCTGTAGAACCCGCTGACCCTCCCAGGCCTCCAGTGACCACTGCCCTGGAGAAGAGGGAGTTTCAGGGAAATGAGGACCACGCCTTGTGGGTACCCTTTCTCCCTGAGACCCAGTCTTCACACACTTAGGATTCTGCAGAGATCACCCCCCTCTACCCAGCTCTGACAGGGTAGGATTCTGAGGCTTGGCCAGTGTAGTAAACAGTTCATTCACTTTGTTGGGGGTGGGAGGCCCAGGTCCTTCTTTTGTAACAAATGTCCACAGTCAAGAGGACAGATGGGCCGGGCGCGGTGGCTCAAGCCTGTAATCCCAGCACTTTGGGAGGCTGAGACAGGCGGATCACGAGGTCAGGACATCGAGACCATCCTGGCTAACACGGTGAAACCCCGTCTCTACTAAAAACTACAAAAAACTAGCCGGGCGAGGTGGCGGGCGCCTGTAGTCCCAGCTACTCGGGAGGCTGAGGCAGGAGAATGGCGTGAACCCGGGAGGCGGAGCTTGCAGTGAGCTGAGATCCGGCCACTGCACTCCAGCCTGGGCGACAGAGCGAGACTCTGTCTCAAAAAAAAAAAAAAAAAGAGGACAGATGGCATCTTTTGAATGTCACTTACTTCATTTATAAAATGGGGCTGTTAATGCTTGCCCTGCCCTCCTTCTGTGGTTGAAGGGAAGATCTAATGAGACACAGGGACTGTCAAGGGTTGTGTGTATCTAAAGGATACTCCCTGTCAGCTCTCCTAGTACCCCCAGGAGCTGTAAGCTTCAGCTCCAGGAAGGGAGAGACCCTGTTATCCATGACTCCCTCTGAAGAAACCATCAGCTTGAGACTGCAGCGTGGCCATGTGGCTGCATGGCCACATCTCGGCCTTGAACGGGTCTGCATGGGTTGAAACCACCCTGGGCTAGCCTCGGCCCCAGCAGCTAGGCTAGCCCACACCATTCTGCCTAGGACTTTTCTAGGTCCCCTACTCCTGGGGCATCCTGGGTACCTACCCTTGAGCTACAATGGGCCTCTATTCTGGGCTAACCCAGGGTCTCTTTAGGCTAGTAGATGTTGGTCAGTATCAGACACCTTCTCAGGGACATCTTCCTTGCTCTGGGGTGCTGATAGAGTTGGATTGGGAAGGAGAAGGCAGGGCTGACGCTGGCCATTTCTGTCTGCCTGGGGAGCCTGTGGCATGTACTCAGGAACAGTTAGGTAACTGTCCACACCCCAGCCCTACCCCATTTCACATTCCAGCCTCAATTTCTGCAAAGCCCCAGCTGTCCACACCCACTTCCTGCCAGGCCAGTAATGTACAGAGATTGGGTTCCTCCACTGCCCTCTCCCGAGCCACTAATCCTGCCCATTTCTCAGCAGTCTCCTTTCTCACCCTAATCCCTATAAGGTGAGGTGTGCTAGTTACTTCTGGGGGCATCAGAGACTGCAAAGGAGAGCCAGGAGGGAGGGTTGGGGGTCTCCTCAGGAGTTGTAAGCCTTCACACTGAGCTCTTTTCCCGACCCAGACCACAAATTTGTCAAGCACCTTGCTATGTTCACAAATCCTCATCAGCCACAGTGCCACTCCATAGAACTTTCTGTGATGGTAGACATTTTCTCTCTGGGGTGTCCTGTTAGACATATCTGGTAGCCACTGGTTACATGTGAAATATGGTTAGCATGACTGAGGAACTGAAGTTTTAATTGAACTGGATTTTGATACATTTTACTTTAAGTTGTTCAGTCTGGCTAGTGGTTACCATATTGGATGGTACAGGTGGACCATATTTCTTTTATTTTGTTTTATTTTATTTTTGAGACAGGGTCTCACTCTGTTGCCCAGGCTGGCGTGCAGTGGCATGATCTTGGCTCACTACAACCTCGACCTCCCCAGGCTCAATCAATCCTCCCACTTCAGCCCCCCGAGTAGCCTGGACTGCAGGCACATTCCACCATGCCCTGCTAATTTCTTGTATTTTTTGTAGAGATGGGTCTCATTACAGGCATTACCTCATTTTGGCCTGGTGCAGTGGCTCACACGTGTAAACCCAGCACTTTGGGAGGCCGAGGCAGGTGGATCACCTGAGGTCAGGAGTTCCAGACCAGCCTAGCCAACATGGCAAAACCCTGTCTACTAAAAATACAAAAATTAGCTGGGCGTGATGGCGGGTACCTGTAATCCCAGTTACTCAGGAGGCTGAGGCAGAAGAATGGCTCGAACCTGGGAGGCGGAGGTTGCAGTGAGCCGAGATCGTGCTACTGCACTCCAGCCTGGGGTACAGAGTGAGACTCCATCTCCAGCGCATTACCTCATTTACATCTCAGAACATACCTGTGGTATCAGGTAGGTACTATTAAGCCCATTATACAGATAAGCAAACTGAGGTATAGAGAAGTAAAGTAACTTATCCAGGGGTAAACCCATGCAATTAACCACTCTGCTGTTGTGCTGTGAAGCTATCCCATAGTCTCGGCTCTAGGAGCTTCCACCTTACTTAGGGAGAGAGCCCAAGGATAAAAGTCACCTATATGTGATGCAGCTGGTATCTGAGCCAGGCCTTGAAGAAAGGAAGGATTTTGATTTACGGAGAGCAAAATAAAGGGCATCCCAAGTGGAGGGGATGGCACAGGCAAAGGCGTGGAGGTGGGAAACTGAGAAGCATGTGGAGGGGTGGTGGGGAGATTATAGTAAACAAGACAGATGAGGACCCAGCTTGCACAGAGCTCACAGTCTCCCATTGGTGGGCATTCCCTCTGTGCTGGGAGCTTTATATCACTATCCAATCATTCGGAAGCAGGTATGGGTATTCTCATTTTACAGCCAAATAAATAGAAGTTCAGAGAGGTCAAGAAACTTTTCTGAGGTCACACAGCCAGTAAATGAGGAGCCAGAACTTGAACCCAAACCTATCTGACTCTGGATTACACAGCCCACCCTGCTTTCCCCTGGAGGGCTTAATATTGTGCCCGGAATATAGTAAGTGCTCAATTAATGGTCTACATTATCATTGTGTGGAAGCCTGGATCTGCCTGGATTCAACCTGGATTTGGGCTGCAGGGTGTCTTGGGGCCCGAAGGGTTAATTTTGCCTGCTTTGAAACAAACGTCTTGGGGAAGAAGAGCCCCCCAGCCTGCCCCCCAAACCCCAGAGCACACTGTCTCCAGGTAAGGTCCCATGTGTGTTTGGCTTCTCATTTACAAAGCTCTCAGGGGACCATGGCAACAACCACAACGTAAACAACCGCAGGTGGGTAGATAGAGTTGCTTGCACCCCTCACCGTGGCACCTCTCCTTCCAGCCAGTTACTAGGAAATCTGAAAGAGCTGCCTCTTCCAGTCCATCCCTGGCACATTCCTGATCACCTCCCCCGCTAGGATGGACCTTGCCAGAAGCAGTTGGGTAGGTCTAAAGGGGCCCCTTCTGGGGGTACAGGAGCCTCGACATAGGGCAGGCATCACTGGAAGGAGGTGAGTGGGGGGCATTTAGACCACACAGATGTGAAGTGGGTGGCCTAAAAAGGGGAGATGAAGGCCAGGTGCCGAGGCTCACACCTATAATCCCAGTGCTTTGGGAGGCTGATGTGGGAGGATTGCTGGAGGCCAGGAGTTTGAGATCAGCCTGGCAACGTGGGGAGACCCTGTCTCTTCAAAAAATTTAAAAATTAGCTGGGCATGATGGTGTACACCTGTAGTCCCAGTTACTTGGGAGGCTGAGGCAGGAGGATCCCTCAGGCCCAGGAGTTTGAGGTTGCAATGAGCCTTCATAGGGCCACTGCACTCCAGCCTGCGCAACAGAGTGAAACCTTATCCTTTAAAAAAAAATAAAAGGGTTATGGGGAGATGGAAAGGGATTGGGGTGCAAATCTCCAGACCCCAGTGATGCTCTCAGCAGCATCTGGGACAGTCCACTTTCTATCTTTTACCCTTGGGCAGTTTCATCTCCTTTAATAAATTTTAAAAAAATTAAGCATGATATAATTCATATATCACAAATTCATTCTTTTTAAAAATAGAAGGTATCAAGTTTTATTATCATTTTATTTTAAAAACATCAGTAACAGACAAGACTGTGAGAGACAGCTGCAGAGAGGTACTCACCTCAACACCGCCCGAGGAAAAGGTCACCCGGGGTAGAAGAAGACCCTGGGTGCAGCAAGGGAGGGTCATTCCTGTCACCCCAGCCAGTGGGGTCAGGAGGAGGCACCACCCACCCAGGCTGAGCCAGGCTCAGGTAATAGTAGCCTAAAACAATAGCCAAGGAAGTTAGAGTCAGATGTCTGGTTCCTCTATAGAAACTAAAGACAACATCTTAGCATATATTTTCAAGGCATTTTTTCAGAACCCTGGACCCCTCCACAAAAGGATCCACTAAAGACTGAACTCTTTGTTGTAAATTTCTATTTACAAGACACCTGCAGCCCGAATCCAGGTTGAATCCAGGCAGATCCAGGCTTCCACACAATGACAATGTAGACCATTAATTGAGCACTTACTATATTCTGGGCACAATATAGTGAAGGGCTTAGAGGGAGTCACAGCCACCAGCCCAAGTAACCGGGACCACCAGCCCAACAGGCCTCTCCTCTCTGGAGAAGCAGGGTCCCAGATAACAGGGCCCAGCTGGAACCTCATCAGCCCTTCCCCGTCTCCCCTCCCCTTGCCCAGGGAGACAAGGGTCATCCCAGCACAGCTGAGGCTGTGACTTGAGAAGCCAGTTGCATTCTCTAGAACGGTGCTGTGCAACAGATGGAAATGCGCCCTCTGTGTGGTCAGCACGGTAGCCACGAGCCACATATGGTGACCGAGTGAGCCCTTGAAGTGTGGTTAGTGCAACTGAGTTTGATGGAGCGGGGGTCCCTCTTCCGGGGCCTGCTGGGCTCCCCACAAGCATGGAAATAAAGGAAAACCTTGAGTTCCTTCCGGGGAAATTCCAAGCCCCTACCTAGCCCTGAGAAGTAAATAAGCAACTTGATAACCAAGAAGGTAATAGTAGCCTAAAACAATAGCCAAGGAAGTCAGAGTCAGATGTTTGGTTCCTCTATAGAAACTAAAGACAACATCTTAGCATGTTTCTGAGTTGTTTTTCAGAAACCTAGACCCCTCCGCAAAAGGATCGGGTGAAGATTGAACTCTTTGTTGTAAATTTCTTCCTGAAGGGTTTAGAGGGAGTCACAGCCACCAGCCCAAGCTAACATTCTTTTCTGTTGACCCCAAATTTTTAAACAAACCTTCTTTACTTTAACCAATTGCAAATCAGAAAACGTTGACTCTACCTATGACCTGTAACGCTCAGCTGCAAGATACCCCACTGTTTTAGGCCAAGACCCATGTGTAACCTCCACACAATGATTTTGTCTATAAATTCGGTTTTCCTGAAATTTACCCCTGCCTTTAAAAACCCTTACCTGCAAACCATCAGGGAGGTCAGGGTTTAAGCCTTAGCTGCCTGGTCCTCTTTGCTGGGTGCCCTGCAAATAAACACTTTCCTTTCTATTGCTACAAAAATATCAGAATTGATATCTGGACTTACTGTGCCAGGCGAGCAGACGCCGGTTCAGTTCCAGCACAGGAGGAATGAATTAACTTCATGTGATTGTACTTGACTTAAATTTAAACAGCCACACGTGGTTACTGTGTTGGATAGCACAAGCCTAGAGCTTAGAGAAAACAAACCAAAGGACGCCAGCTGAGTCCCAGGCACAAGGCAGAAAGAGGGTAGAATGGGTTACTTCAGCTATTCCAGCCCAGTGAAAAGGCACCAGGGGCCAGGTGCGGTGGCTCATGCTTGTAATCTCAGCACTTTGAGAGGCCAAGGCAGGTGGATCATTTGAGGTCAGGAGTTCAAGACCAGCCTGGCCAACATGGTGAGACCGCCCCCCCCCCCGCCCGCCACCCACCAAATCTCTACAAAAAGTGCAAAAATTCACCGGGCGTGGTGGTGGGTGCCTGTAGTCCCAGCTACTCAGGAGGCCGAGGCATGAGAATCGCTTGAACACAGGAGGTGAGCTGAGATTACACCATCGCACTCTAGCCTGGGTGACAGAGGGAGACACTGTCTCAATAAAAAAAAAAAAAAAAAAAAAAAAAACGGCAGCAGGAATGGGGCAAGAGAAGAGGCCAAAATGCACCCAGCCACATAAAAATTCACTCACTCAGCCAGGTGCAGTGGTTTATGCCTGTAATCCTGTAATCCCAGCACTTTGGGAGGCTGAGGCAGGTGGATCACCTGAAATCGGGAGTTCAAGACCATCCTGGCCAACATAGGGAAATGGTGAAACCCCATCTCTACTAAAAATACAAAAATTAGCTGGGTGTGGTGGCATGCGCCTGTAGTCCCAGCTGCTCAGGAAGCTGAGGCAGGCGAGTCACTTGAACCTGGGAGGCAGAGGTTGCAGTGAGCATCACACCACTGCACTCCAGCCTGGACGACGGAGGGAGATTCTGTCTAAAAAAAAAAAAACAGGCCGGGCGTGGTGGCTCATGCCTGTAACCCCAGCACTTTGGGAGGCCAAGGTGGGTGGATCACTTGAGGCCAGGAGTTTGAGACCAGCCTGGCCAACATGGTGAAACCCTGTCTCT
Organism: Papio anubis; assembly: GCF_008728515.1. Lineage (NCBI taxonomy): Eukaryota > Metazoa > Chordata > Mammalia > Primates > Cercopithecidae > Papio > Papio anubis. The sequence goes on along the minus strand of NC_044991.1, from coordinate 20,258,578 downwards.
ACTAAAAATATTTAAAAATTAGCCAGGTATGGTGGTGAGCACCTGTAATCTCAGCTACTTGGGAGGCTGAGGCAAGAGAATTGCTTGAACCCAGGAGGCAGAGGTTGCAGTGAGCTGAGATCACGCCATTGTACTCCAGCCTGGGCAACGGAGTGAGACTCTGTCTCAAAAAAAAACAAAACAAACAAAAAATTTGCTCACTCAAGCACCCACTCAACATCAAACTGGAAATAGCACTCTATTTCCTGAAAAAAAATTTACCTATTTTTCTAGAAGCAAGGAATAATAATATGTTATAAGAACACAGACACAAATATCCCACTGTTCTCTTCATTATATTTTGGGATCTGCTGAAAAAAAGTATGCTTCAGCAAAAGCTACTTCTTAGAGGAAGCAGATTCAGAACAGACCAAAGTCATGAGCAAGGGAGTGTGAAGAATTAAAAAAAAGAAAAAAAAAAAAAAGAATGGAAGCTAAGCTATGAAGATGCAAAGGCATAAGAATGATAGGATGTACTTTGGATGCTCACGCCTGTAATCCCAGCACTTTGGGAGGCCAAGGCAGGCAGATCACGAAGTCAGGAGATCGAGATCATCCTGGCTAACATGGTGAAACCCCGTCTCTACTAAAAATACAAAAAATTAGCCGGGCGTGGTTGCAGGCGCCTGTAGTCCCAGCCACTCGGGAGGCTGAGGCAGGAGAATGGCGTGAACCCGTCTCTACTAAAACTACAAAAATTAGCTGGGTGTGGTGGTGCATGGTGTCACCATGTTGCCCAAGATGATCTCAAACTCCTGAGCTCAAGCAATCTGCCTACCTTGGCCTCCCAAAGTGCTAGGATTACAGGCATGAGCCACCGTACCTGGCCTTGATATGGATGCTTTATTGCTTAGTTTCATCTCCCTTCTTCTTTCAGAAGTTAAAATTAAATATGATCATGATGACGATGTTGATGATACTGCTGCTGCTGCTGTCTGTACTACACAATACTAATAGCCACCAAGAAGTCAAGACTCTCTGGAGAAGCCTCCAGAGACCTCTGAGTTGGGAACACAGCTCCTGGTCAAGTTCATAGGTGCTTCCCTTTCCTCTTTCATACAACACCCTTGCTATTTATTGTAGGAATAGGTTGCTATGGTTACAGGAACAGGGGGAGGATAGTGAATGATTCTATAAAGTGAAAGAGGCCTTAATTTGTATATTGTCTAGGGTAGGAGCTGGCACATCTCGTCCCACAATGCCTGGGGTCACCCAAAGGGCATCAAGTGTCCCAAATTCTTCATGCCAAACTGATCTCTGTTTTCACTGGCATTTGTGGCAAGCCTGTAGTGCCTAAGGCTACTGGGGAGAGGAACTGGGTCTGAGGGTGATCACCAACAAAAGAGCCCAAGCAATTGTCATTCCTCTTCCAACCCTGGGCAAATAATCTGCAAATAGTTCAGAAACAGATGCTGCTGAAACATGGGCCTGGCTATCTGGGTTTGAATCTTAACTTCACCTCTAATGTGTTGTGTGATCTTGAGTCTCACAAGGAAACTGAGGCTGGTAACATCCCCTTCTTACAGGGTACTGAGATGGCCAGTGTAGAAGAGACCAATAAGGTACCTTACCTACTTAGCACATGCTAAGTGATCAATAGCATAGGCTTTTACTGCTATTACGAGGCTAGTCACCCAGCCTGCTTTTAGCTCCACGACTAGGACACAGCTAGGCGAGCCCATCCTTTCCTGTTCCTTCTCCCCTCTTCTGTGGCTACCCTGCCCTACCCTTTTCTTGGGTCTCTCTGCAGTGCTGGGTCATGCTGCCAGACTCTACCCTTTGGCAGTGCTCTTGGTATGACCCAACCTGGGTGTGGACGGTCCAGGGAAGCACATGGAGTCTCTGGAGTCAGACATCCTGAGTTCCAATCCTGGTACCACCACTGAGCAAATGACTCTGTTTCTGAGCCTCACTTTCCTCTCCTGTAAACAAGAATAACTATGTTTATTTTATTATTTTATTTTATTTTATTTTGAGACAGAGTCCCACTCTGTCACCAGGCTGGAGTGCAGTGTGATCTTGGCTCACTGCAACCTGACTACAACCTCTGCCTCCCGGATTCAAGCAATTCTCCTGCCTCAGCCTCCCGAGTAGCTGGGACTACAGGCAGGCGCCACCACACCCAGCTAATATTTGTATTTTTAGTAGAGATGGGGTTTCACCATGTTGGCTAGGATGATCTTGATCTCCTGACCTCGTGATCCGCCTGCCTCAGCCTCCCAAAATGCTGGGATTACAGGCGTGAGCCACCGTGCCCGGCTTAGCTATGCTTATTTTATAAGGCTGCCATGAAGATTAAACAAAGTAGCATAGACAGAGCAGCAAGCTTATGAAAGTGCTTAGTAAATGGTATCTGTTTTTTGTTTGTTTGTTTGTTTTGTTTTTAAAAACATCTGGGAAGTGCAGCTGGGGCTCACTGCTGAGGGTGAGCAGGAGACAGACACAAGGCAGATGATGACTCTGTCGTGTGACCAGCACTGGACCAGTTGCTCTGCGAGTGTGGAGAAGGGACCCTAACTGATAGGGCCTGGGTGGCGGTGTAGCCTAGGGAAGGCCTTTCAAGACAGGGTTCCAGTGCCCTCGAGCGTGCATTTAACAAGGTTGGAGAGGAAGTCCTAGGCTGAAGGCACGGCATGAGCAAAGGCAGGGAGGCAGGAAAGAGCTTGATGAATTGGTGAATTCAAGTCATAGGATGTGTCTGGAACTGGGGTGCAGTGGCCAGGTTGCAGAGGGCCTTGCAAGCCACCACTGACGCTGATTTTACCCAGGGGTATATGGTGCGCTAGAGAAGGGCTTATGCAGAGAATGATGCGATCAGATTTGCATTTCAGAAAGATTTTATTCTGGCTGCCCTGTGCAATCTGGACAGGAGTGGGTAGGAATGGGCACAGAGAGGGTGCGGTGGCTCACGCCTATAACCCCAGCACTCTGGGAGGCCAAAGTGGGAGGATTGCTTGAGTCCAGGAGTCAAGACCAGCCTGGCCTTCATAGCAAAACCCTATCTCTACGAAAAATAAAAAATTAGCCAAGCATGGTGGTGTACACCTGTAGTCCCTGCTACTCAGGAGGTGAGGTGGAAGGATCGCCCGAGCCTGGGAGGTCGAGGCTACCGTGATGATTGCACCACTACACTCTAGCCTGGGCAACAGAGTGAGACCCAGTCTCAAAAAAAAAAAAAAAAAAAAAAGAGAGCCTGGAAGCGACAGACCCAGGATCTAAAACGAGGTCAGGCTGCCTTTTTTCATCACTCCAGGAGGCCCCAGCCTGGGCCTGGGGAACTTGGCTTCAACCGGCCTGGAAAGTGACCTTCCAGTGAGCCGATGCTAACTGGCCGCCCCAGTTTACGCTCCCAGTGGACAGAGGTGCGGCTGGCCCAACACTGTCCCCTGGTGGTTAAAAGCAGAAGGCCCCTGAGCATCGCTCAGTTTGGGCCAGGCCTCCTCCCTGCCCGCACACAAGTGTGCTGTCTGGTAGATGGACACAGGTTCACGGCTTACCTCTCCCGCTTCATGTTGTGTGATGTGATAAGTCACTTCCTGCCCTGAGTCTCACTTTCCTCATCTGTAAGCTGGGGATGGTGCTTCCTGCCTCAGCTTGGGCCTGGCACACAGTAGGTATTTGGGCATGGAGCTGGCACCACATTTCCCACCGAGATGCACAAACGTCTGGGCAGCTTTCTCCCAATCCTGGGCCTTCCCTCCACCCCAGGAACCCAGCACCTCACTTTGTCCCACTGTGTGGCCCCCTGCCCCACACTGGCCTTCCCTGCAGGGGCCCAAAGCCATCAACCCTCATCTCCCCCGCTTCAGGGTGGGGACCCCAGTGGCAGCTGACTTGGGTACTGGTTCCAAGTCTTCCACTGGACACAGAGGCTTTGGCCAAGGCACTGCCCCCTGCTGAGCTTCGGTTTCCTGGCCTATAAAATGGGGCTATAATCTCTGTCTGCTTCAGGACTTAATGTGAAGGAGCTGTGCAAACTGTGGAGTGCTGTGCCATGAAGCTCTGGTGAAGACCTACTCTGAGCACTGCCTAGACTTTCTCACAGTGGTGTCCTCTCTGGCTTGGGCTCCTTGGGCGTTGAGGTGGGCTGGGGCAGGTGAGCCTTTCCAACAGCCATTGAAACACCCCCACTGGGGCCTGGTGTGGTGGCTCATGCCTATAATTCCAACACTTTGGGAGGCCAAGGTGGGAGGACCACTTCAGGCCAGGAGTTCAAGACCAGTCTGGGCAACATAGTGAGACCCTATTTCTTTTCTTTTCTTTCTTTTTTTTTTTTTTTTTTTTGAGACGGAGTCTCACTCTGTCGCCCAGGCTGGAGTGCAGTGATGCGATCTAGGCTCGCTGCAAGCTCCGCCTCCCGGGTTCACGCCATTCTCCTGTCTCAGCCTCCAAGTAGCTGGGACTACGGGCGCCTGCCACCATGCCTGGCTACTTTTTTCTATTTTTTAGTAGAGATGGGGTTTCACCGTGTTAGCCAGGATGGTCTCGGTCTCCTGACCTTGTGATCTGCCCACCTCGGCCTGCCAAAGTGTTGGGATTATAGGCATGAGCCACCGCGCCCGGCCGTGAGACCCCATTTCTAAAAAAAATAAAAAAATAATTAGCCAGGTGCAGTGGTGCACACCTGTGGTCCCAGCTACTCAGAAGGCTGAGGCAAAAGGATGATTTGTGCCAGGAGTTCAAGGCTGCAGTGATCTATGACTGGGCCACTGCATTCCAGCCTGAGAAACAGAGTAAGACCCTATCTCCAAAAAAAAAAAAAAAGAAAGAAAGAAAAGAAAAGAAAAAAGAAAAAGAAAACACGCCAATGGGTCCACGACCTGCTGCCCTCCTCACCTGCCTCTCCCCAAAGACTGTGGTTCTTTGGGCAGCTGCACCATTCATGGATGCGTATATGTATCGCATCCAGCGAAGAGATGGACTGGGAAGGGCAGATCCCACCTCCATTATCTGGACAGGTGATTCCTGGGTATTTCCAATTGCCTCATTTTGAGCAAGAGTTTTGATCTGTGGCCTCCTGCCAAGATTTTGCCATTCTTTCCTGACAAACAACACGGCTGTTTTGTAACCAGCATTATAAAATGGTTTTATTGATTATTAATAACTATCTAATGTGTACACAGTTGTCCATGAAGAAGTAGGAAATACCAGTGAGTTGTTACCAGTGTTGCCCAAGGCTGGGAGAGCCCTTCCAGCTTTCCTTTGGCCTCAGACACCCCTGCGCCGGCCGCCCACACCCCATTCCTGTCTGGAAGGCTCGCCTGCCGTCATCCCGCACATCCGACAGCTCTCCCTTCAGGGTCACCTCCTCCTTGGACAAAGCACATGTGACCCCTTGTCAGGTTTCTAGGCTGGGTGCTCCCCCAGAGTTTGGCTCCTGACCCCACCAAGCATGCATGGTGGCAATGCACCCACTTGATACTGATCAGTGATGTCACTTCCACCTCCCTCCCTCCATGAGCGCAAACCTCCAGTTAACACAGCTGGGTCAGCCCAGGGTCCTCGGTGTCCCCAGAGCCTGCCATGCCTGGTGCTGGGCAAATACTCAATAAGCACCCAAAAGCAGGCCGGGCCCAGTGGCTCACACCTGTGACCTCAGCACGTTGGGAAGCTGAGGCAGGGAGGATGGCTTAAGCCTAGAAGTTCAAGACCAGCCTGGGCAACATAGCAAGACCCCTGTCTCTACTTTTAAAAAATTAAATTAAATTAACATCCATGAATGAATTAATGAAGAAACAAACTTTGGGTGAGCCACTGCCCTGCTCTGGGTGACTTGTTTTTGTTTTTGTTTTTGTTTTCAGTTTTGTGAAACGGTGACAGTGTTAAAAATTAGACATGGAGGCTGGGCATGGTGGCTCATACCTGTAATCCCAGCACTTTGGGAGGCCGAGGTGGGCAGATCACTTGAGGTCAGGAGTTTGAGACCAACCTGGCCAACATGGTGAAACCCCATCTCTACTAAAAATACAAAAATCAGCCAGGTGTGGTGGTGCATGTCTGTAGTCCCAGCTATTCAGGAGGCTGAGGCGGGAGAATCGCTTGAACCTGGAAGGTGAAGGTTGCAGTGAGCTGAGAGCTCACCACTGCACTCCAATCTAGGCAACAGAGACCCTGTCTCAGAAAAAAATAAATAAAAGGATTGCAAATGGGGTTGCTGGGGACATGTGCCCCTGCTAAGCTCCCAGTGTGCCCCTCCCTTCCTGGCTTGGTAGGAGATTCTGCTCTCACCTCTGCAGGCGACTACTGCTCACTGCAATTCAGTCACTAGTGCCTGCCCCTGACTGACCATTTTTGTTTGCCACCCCCCAGGCAGCTGGTATTTGTGATCACAGCCCTGTGATCAGAGCCTCAGGAAACACTTGTGCCTGAGGCAGAGCAATCCTTACTGCCTGCAAGGAACCAGACAAGGCTGTGCTGATGGAAAATTGGCTGTAGATAGTTACATGGGCAAGAATCAGAGTTCAAGTCTAGGGACCCCTGGTTTTTAGACAGAGGACGTCAAGGCAGAGGATGTCAAGGCTGAAGTGAGGTATTATGATCCCCCATCATGACAACCAGGGGGCCTTGTGAAATTTAGCACAGGGTCCTCCCAACTCCAGTTGGCCACAGCCTGCCATGGAAGCCAAGTGCCTCTGGGCACTCCAAATATCACTGCATCTGGGGAAGCAGAAGACAGGGTGGTCACGCAGTGCAACAGGGTAGTGGGGATGCCTGTCACATCTCGGATGCAGAGGCAGCCCCTGAACATGGGGATGTCCTGTAACTCTTGCCCCACAGCCCAGGCCATCTCCTTGGAGCCAGCACAGCCATTTTTTTTTTTTAACCTGCCAATCTGCTCAAACACCCAGTTGGAACAGGAATGCCTCGTGGCACTGGCTTTAGGAGTTTAATTTAGATGGTTTGCCGTTTCTAGCAGCAGAGCACCTGTTCAGACTCTACGTCTATGCATCCATGAATGGTGCAGCTGCCAAAAGAACCAAAGCTAAATGTTGGCAGGATCACAGCAGGTGTGGAGTGGAGGTCACTGGGAATTCCCTGGAAACTCAGTCGTTACCCACTCAACTGGAAGGCTGTGCATGGCTTTGTCCTCTGATGGTTACCCATGCCGGCCCCACCTCTCCATTTCCAATTTTCTTTTCTTTGTTTGTTTGTTTGTTTAGAGACGGAGTCTGGTTCTGTCGCCCAGGCTGGAGTGCAGTGGCACAATCTCAGCTCACTACAACCTCTGCCTCCTGGGCGCAAACGATTCTCCCGCTGCAGCCTCCTGAGTAGCTGGGATTACAGGTGCACCCCACCATGCTCGGCTAGTTTTTGTATTTTTAGTAGAGACAGGGTTTCACCATGTCCCCAGGCTGGTCTCGAACTCCTGACCTCAGGTGATCTGCCCACCTCGGCCTCCCAAAGTGCTGGGATTATAGGCATGAGCCGCCACGCCCAGTCCATTTCCAATTTTCCATCCAGCGGTGGCAAAACAAGCTTGGATGGGCCCCAGTGCTCTGCTGGAACCAGGACCCTCACCCAGCTGCCTCCAGCTAGGCCTGCCCACTCCTGCTGACCTCCTACATGCATAGAACAGGGCTTCTCTCTCTTCAAGCCTAAAGCTGTGATGCCCACAAGGCCTGGGATCCACGCACACCCCCTGAAGCTGGAACACCAGGCATGGGCGAGTCCTGGGTGACTGGATCTTGTTGGGATGGATGAAAGGGCAGCTTCTGCAGGCAGGACCCATCCTCAGTGGACTGGATCATCTTCAGCATTCTCATTCTCGGCCCCATTCTCTAGGAACAGGGAAAGAGGTTCCTGTCTGAATCTTCAGCATGGCCTATGCACTGGTGGCCCCTTCCTGCTTGGTCACTGTGCCAGGCAAGCCCACAATGAGCTGAGATGGTGACGTGGGACAAGTGGCTCTCTGCAGCTACCTTCGGCACCACCCTGCCTGGGAGGCCAGGGGTCAGGGGAGTGGGTGTGAAGGGGTTGGAGCACACAGGCAGAGGTGGCTGGGGTCTTCACTGTGTTGGGGAGGGCCTCATCGCCTTGAGACTCTGCAGTGTCTCCTCAGAGGCCTTGTCAGGAAGCAGCACCTCCACAGTGTAGCTGAGCTTCTTGGCATGCATCCGGCTGTAGGTGTTGTCGAAGCGCAGGACATCTGTGGTGACGGAGAGGTGATCAGGGAGCATGAACCCTGCATATCTGCAGGAAGAGCCAGCCCTGCACGGCTGCATCCCTGGAACCCTTGGGAATGAGCTATCCAGGACAGTGGGTGAGCCTGAGGGTCAGCCTGTGCCCAGCCCTAAGCCTGCTGCTCACTGCCATCTCCATGGTAGCTTGTGCTACATAGAGGAATCATGATGGTCACCAGCACACAGAACAGCACACAGCCAGGGAGCAGGCGGCCTGGGAACAGGATCTCGAGTTCCACCTGCAGGGAGGAGCTGTGGCCCATGGACACAGTGTGCCCGTACTGCGTCCTCGCCTGGTTGCGGTTGCACAGGTAGCTCTTGGGCCTCTCCATGCACCATGCATTCCATCACACATTACACCTCCCTGAATCCTCAAAGCAGCCCCATGCAGAAGGCAATGTCAGCCTCATTTTACGGATGAGAAAACTGAGGCTTAGAGAGGTGATATGATCTTTTAGCGGTCACAGAGCAAGGGAGGGGAGGTACTGGGATTCCTTTATCCCAATGTCCCAACCCAGGGAGGAGCCCTGCTACCCCAGGAGGAACGGGCTGGGCTACGTAAGCCGCTTTTCCGTCTTGCGGAAGGCGTATCCTTCAATGCCAAGGTCCAGCATCAACTCAGGTGTGATGAGTCACACAGACTTTTCCGTCTCTACTCTCCTAATGTTCCCTTTGCACAGAATGAAACAAGCTAATGTGTTGACTTAAGCATAAGCCACACCGTTCTCCTCCATAGGAAATCAACCTTGGGTTCCCCTTCTCCTAGCTCAGTTCCCAATAGACGTGGTGGCCCTGAGCAATGCTGCTTCTGGTAAAGCTGACTGAGCTGCATCTGGCCTGGAAGGCCTGGGGGTGAAGGATAAACACCTGGAGGAAGTCACCTCTTTGGGACTCCTAGAGTGGGGTGCTTCATGCAACTGGGTGGTCCCCTTGCCAAGACCCCTGATTCTAAGTCCATGGCCTCTTACTTACCTGTCTCTTAGTCCAGTGACCCCGGTATAGGCGCTTCTCAGGAGCTGAGCCCAAGGCCCTAGGTTCTGAACACCAGCTCTTCCCCCACAATGAGTCTCTGCCCTCATTCCCACAGGTAGGGGCCACTCATCCGATCCATGGCCCCAAAGCCAGCTCCCCTGGAGTTTATAGAGATCCCCCCACCCTCCTGAGAGCTGGAAAGAGAGGGCAAGCAGAGGGTAGACTGGCAGGGAAAACAATTCCAGTAAACCCTGCAGCTCTTACAGACGCCAGCCTGGAGGCAGGTGAGGCTCCCATCTTCAGGCACCAGGTGGGCGTTGTAGCGCTGGCTGGGCAGCACCTCCGTCATCTCCCTAGCCTTCTGCCGCTCCCCCATCTTGGTCTTCAGGAAAACCCCAAAGCCGACGTCCCCGCCATCCAATGCGAACTGCCACCTGCAGTGGACAAAGCCCCACTGGCGACCCCCTGCCTGGGCTCCAGGCCCCTCCCAGCTGTTCCCAGGTGTGGAGTGGCTGTGATCCCTACCTGAGCACACAGCCCGGGAACAGGATCTCATTCTCCACCTGCAGGGAGGAGCCGCGGCCCACGGACACCGTGTGCTCATACTGCAGCTTCACCTGATTGCACAGGTAGAAGCTCTTGGGCACCTCACCCCCGTAGTTGATCTGTGGGTGAAGGGGGTGTGTGGGCACTAGATCACAGCTTCTCCCCTCCTTCCGCATCCTCTGGGCACCCTGTACCTTGGTCAGGCACTTGGGGTTGCCATCGGGGTCAGTCATGGTCCCCCCAAACTCCACGGGCAGCTGGTCGGGGCTGATGAATTTTGTCAGCTCCTGCTTCCAGTTGTCTGTGTGGGAGCAAGAGACGGACTCCAAGGGGACTCAGGAGACTCAACAGAGGGCAAAAGGGGGCTGAGCCTGGTGAGGGGACCCGATACATCCTGGGTGTGCTCCCCTGGGCGCCTACTCCTAACCGTACCAAAGACCTTTATGTGGCTCCCAGTTCATGGTCTAGGACCCAAGGCATTGCCCGTGTGTGTGGAGGCTCACCAGGGGCAGTGCCCGAGTAGAGGACGAGCCAGGGAGAAGCAGGGTCTTTAGCGTCGACCTCTGCTTCCCAGGCAGACGGACACAACCAGGGGGCCAAGCCGCTCACCTCCCAGAATCACAATCTTCCTGCGTGTCTCCTCACTCATGAACGACTTGACCAAGTTGAAGGCCACAGGGAACAGTCTGGGGGCTGAAACACATGTAAATCTCTTGAGAAGCTGGACCAGAGAGGACATGGGGATATAGAGCCACAGTCAAGAGCAGGTGCTGGACAGGAGTTGGACAGATATGGATTCTGCCACTCTCTGTTGTGTGACCTTCAGCAAGTTATGCACCATCTCTAAGTCTTAGTGCAGTTAACTGGAAAATGAAGGTGAAATAATGTATGTATAACACCTGGCACAGTTGCTGGCTTTCAATAAGTGGCTCATGCCCGAAATCCCAGCACTTTGGGAGGCAGAGGCAGGCAGATCACTTGAAGCCAGGAGTTCGAGACCAGCCTGGCCAACATGGTGAAACCCTGTCTCTACTAAAAATGCAAAAGCTAGCTGGGTGTAGTGGTGCATGCTTGTAATCCCGGCTACTCGGGTGGCAGTGGCACAAGAATTGCTTGAACCTGGGAGGCAGAGGTTGCAGTGAGCCAAGATCGTGCCACTGCACTACAGCCTGGGTGACAGAGCGAGGCTCCATCTCGAAAAAGAAAAAACAAATTAAAAAAATAAAAAACAAATGGTTGTCTCCCCAACCCAGTTGTAAGGGGTTGAACACAAGCTGGCTCTGGGGTCAGCAATATTGATTCCCCAACAGTATCTCTTCTTTTCCACACTCCAGGTTGTCTGGAATCTTCTTGGGTGTGACATTTACATTAAACCTCCTGTCCTGCCCTGAATTGCTCACACTCAAGTGAGCACTGTCTGTGGGCCAAGCTCTGTGCTCCATCTTCTCCACACACAGTTTCATTTAACCTCATAGTTATCTTTGGGGAGGGGGCTACTGTATCCTCATCTTACAGAATGGGAAACTGAGGCTCAGTGAGGTTAAGCAGACTTGGATAAAATCATAGAGCTAGTTAGATTTGAATCAGATCCTCTGACTCTGGAACACATGACATCACCAGGGCAGCCAGGGACCATTCCTGCTCAAAGTGTGTCCATCCATTAGTGTGGTCCATAGACTATTGGTTCCCAGCCCACACTGACATAAGTAAGTAACAGTAAACATTCAGAAACTTATAACTTGACATTGTTGCAACATACCAGTGCATGATTTTGTATATTACAAAAATATGAACCTGTGAAGGATTGAAACTAGAAAATAACGCCAGAGGCCAGGTGTGGTGGCTCACTCCTGTAATCCCAGCACTGTGGGAGGCTGAGGTGGCTGGCTGACCTGAGATCAGGAGTTTGAAACCAGCCTGGCCAACATGGGGAAACCCCATCTCTACTAAAAATACAAAAATTAGCCAGGCATGATGGCATGCACCTGTAATCCCAGCTACTAGGGAAGCTGAGGCAGGAGAATCGCTTGAACCCAGGAGGCGGAGGTTGCAGTGAGCAGAGATCGTGACACTGCACTCCAGTCTGGGTGACAGAGTGAGACTCCATCTCAATAAATAACTAACCAGAAACCAACCACACAAAACCTGGTTCCTCACAAAGGATGGTTGAAGAAGCCTTTAACTCCACGGCTTACCTATTGTACCCCCCGATTCCTGCTTCTCCCTCCCCAGGAGGTCATCCCGGTCATGGGCTTACCTCGAATAATAATTAAATTCTTCAGAGTCTCAGGATAATTTGCTTCCAGGATGCCAAAAAACTGTGGAGTCAAGATGAGTCTGGTTGGGGCTCTGTTCCATCACCTCCCGCCCATGGGTTTCTGTGGTCTCTGATGCTGCTGAGACAAGAGGCCCATCCCTGGCCCAGCCTACCTTCCCCACAAGCATGTCCCTCCTCCTCTCTATTATTCTTTTTTTATTTGTTGATCTGTTCTCGAGACAGGGTCTTGCTCTGTCGCCCAAGGTGGAGTATAGTGGCACAATCACAGCTCACTGCAACCTTGAACTCCTGGGTTCAAGAGATCCTCCCACCTCAGCCACCCAAGTATCTAGGACTACAGGCACGTGCCACTGCACTGGGCTAATGTAAAAAAAAAATAATAACAATAATAATAATAATTATTATTATTATTGGTAGAGATGACATCTCACTGTGTTGCTCAGGCTGATCTTGAACTCCCGGGCTCAAGCGATCCTCCCGCCTTGGCCTCCCAAAGTGCTGGGACGACAGGGGTGAGCCATCATGCCTGGCCTTTGTGTTACTCTTGCTCCTCTTTCTCCTTGGAGGGTGGACTCTAGGCCAGCATCATTGGCTGCTCTGTGGAGCCCCTGCAGGGCATACCCACTCCTCTATCTCAATGGATTCTCACAGCAGTTCACAGCTAGGGCTCACAGCTGGGAGCCGCTGCCCACACCAGCCCCAAACCAGCCGCCCACCTTACCTGCTGGTAGACCTCCACAGCTGGCTTCCACAGGTGCTTCAGGCTCAGCCCCTCCATGTCAAACACCATCAGTGCCATCTCGATCTTCCTGCCCAGCTGCTTGGGACAGCGTCAGCATATAGATCAGACAACAGCTTCAGCCAGGAGATCCTGGCCAGAGAGACTTGGGCACCTCTCCCCACCTCCCTGCCATCCCACCCTCTGGCAGCCCATAGTGTTTTCCAGACAGATGAAAAACACCTCACCTTCATGGGTGGGTAAGGGTGGGAGAAGCCCACATTCCACCAGAGCCCTGAGTGCTGAGGGCTGGGGAGGGGGAAGGTGCCACCCCTCTCTGGTCCTGGTGCCACCCTATAGACAGATGAGGCCCAGCTCCACCCCAGCTGCTCACCTTCTGAGTCTGTAGCTCACACTCATGCAAAAGCAGCTCACAGACCTTGATGCGCTTCCGGATCAAATCCTGCTTGGAGGCCGACAGCAGGAGACCCTTGGGGTCGAGGGACCCGATGATGCAGAAGTACACAGGGGAGCCTTCGTAGTCGTAGCCACAAAGACCACCCGAGTCATATAGCTGGATGACCTGGAGGTGTGGGTAAGGTCCTGACTCAATCCAGCTCACTAGGCTGGGTCCCTACTCCATCAGGCGGCTGGATGTGGTGGGTGGGAGATGAGGTCAGTGGTGGGGGGCCTCAGATGGCCTGGGGGATGCTGCTCAAGGCTCACCTCGGGGGGCTGCCACGTGACGATGTTGTCCAGGTCTTGTTGCTTCCGGAACTCCATGTGCTGCAGGGACACAGCAGCAGCTATAGGATTCTGCAGGAACCTGGGGACACCAGGCTAGGTCCCTCTGCCCACAGCCACCAAGATCCCGCCAGAGCATATCCAGGCTCTCCGGGTTTGGGGACAGGAGGTGGGCTGGTGGGACTTGGGTCTGATGCAGAAAGGGATCGGGGGAGGAAGAAAGAAGGAACAGGAGAATGGGACAGGGCCAGAGTCTCTACCCTTTTGCCGCGAATCCCTGGGTCACGGTGCATGGAAGGCAGGACAGTAGGGATCAGAGATCCTTACCCTCCGGAGCATGTCCTCAGATTTCTGCAGGTCAAAGTTTCGAGCTGCAAGAACAAGAGGAGGTAAGTAGAAGCTCAAGGCTAGATCTAGAAAGAGCCGTTCCCTAAAATCTCATGAGGAAATAGCTAAGGTGTCCCCAGCCTTTTCCTGACACCCCAAGAATACACTGAACATCTAGAAATGGCTGTTTGTTTGTTTGTTTTTTGAGACAGGGTCTTGGCTCTGTTGCCCAGGCCAGAGTGCAGTGATGTGATCATAGCTTACTGTGGCCTTTGGCCCAGGTGATCCTCCTACCCTAGCCTTCTGAGTAGCTGAGACTACAGGGCCACACGACGACGCCTGGCTAATTTTTTTTAGATTTCTTCTTTTTGTAGAGATAGGGATCTTGCTATGTTGCCCAGGCTGGTCTTGAACTCCTGGCCTCAAGCAGTCCTCCTGCCTCAGCTTCCCAAAGTGTTGGGATTATAGGCGCGAGCCTCTGTGCCTGACCTAGAAATGTTTTTTTTAACAAGTTAAGGATCTTTAATCATCTAGAAGACTGGAGAGCCCTTGATTTCAGTTTCCAGTCCTCCTACAACCTTCTGGAGGCCAGTCTAGCCTGTATTTGATGTCCCTCAGGAAGCAGAGATCCCCCCGCCACCTGCACAGTGTTAGGGGTGGTGGGGAGCATGGGGTTTGGATTCACACAGACTGGGGCTTAAAGTCTAGTGTTGCCCTTTTATTTCCTGTGCAACCTTGAGCAAGTCACTTACCTTCTCTGAGCCTTAGTTTTTTAAATCAGTTAAATGAGAACACTATCTGTTTCAGTTATTCAAAGAACAACATGAGATAATGTATAGAAAGTGCTTGGCTCAGTACCTGGCTCACAGTAGGTTCTCAATAAACAGTAGCTCTCATGATTACCTATTTTGAAGAAATAGACACACTGTAATTGAAAACGTGATGATCTATTTTAGAAATGCTTTGACTGTTGCTCTCTGAGACCCCTGGCTCACTGAGGAATTTGTCTACTCGCGGAGCTGAAACAATATGCAAGGTCAGAGATTTTCAGATGGAAGGGATCTCAGATGCTATCCAGGCCTCCTCTGCTCTGACCATGAACCAGTTCCAGAAATCACTCCCAGCTGGGCGTGGTGGCTCACGCCTGTAATTCCAACACTTTGGGAGACCAAGGCGGGCAGATCACCTGAGGTCAGGAGTTCGAGACCAGCCTGGCCAACATGGTGAAACCCCGTCTCTACTAAAAATACAAAAATTAGCAGAGCATGGTGGCAGGTGCCTGTAATCCCAGCTACTCAGGAGGCTGAGGTAGGGAGAATCGCTTGAACCCGGGAGGCAAAGTTTGCAGTGAGTTGAGATCGCGACATTGCACTCCAGCCTGGGGGACAAGAGCAAGACTTTGTCTCAAACAACAACAACAACAACAACAAAACCCACAAAACTTAGCCAGTCGTGGTGGTGCACACCTGTAGTCCCAGCTACTCGGAAGGCTGAGGCACGAGAATCACTTGAACCCAGGAGGAGGGGGCTGCAGTAAGCCAAGGTCGCACCACTGCACTCCAGCCTGGGCGACAGAGTGGGACCTTGTCTTAAAAAAAGAAAAGAAAGAAAGAAAGAAAGAAAGAACCCCCAGTGCAACAGCTCAGCCTTGATTATCTCCCACGATGGGGAGTTCATTACCACAGAAGGCATTACCATTCCATTCTTCAGCAGCTTTGACTGAACCCAAATCTGCCCTGTGATGATTCCAGCCGCATCATAAGAGGTCAAACAAATAGATGTAATCCCTTGTCAGTGCGCCAATTCTGCAAATATTTGAAGATAAGCCACCAAGTTCACCTGCCCGATCTTTGCTCTGGGCTATGTATTTATTAAAATCACCTTCTGTGTCAATTCTATTAAAGAGAACGTTCTGTGATGATGGAAATATCCTATACCTGAGCTGCTCATTAAGGTAGCCGCTAGCTGCCTGAGGCTACGGAGGCTACGGAGCAGTTGAAACATGGCAAGTGTGATTGAGGACCTGGAGTTTTAATTTAATTTAATCGTTACAGTTATATGTGGCTACAGGTTATCAAACTGAACAGGGCAGTTCTATATACTTCAGAGATTTTATGATTTTTGCTGTACAGGTCTTTTGTGTTATAGGTTAAACTCCTGGGTATTTTATGGACTTTGTTGCTGTTTTGAATTGTATCTGACTTTTCATTATCTTTTTTTTTTTTTTTTTGAGACAGAGTCTTACTCTGTCACTCAGACTGGAGTGCAGATCTCAGCTCACTGCAACCTCCGCCTCCCGGGTTCAAGTAATTCTCATGCCTCAGCCTCCTGAGCAGCTGGGACTACAGGCACGCACCACCATGCCTGGCTAAATTTTGTATTTTTATTGGCCAGGCTGGTCTTGAACTCCTAACTTCAAGCGATCTGCCTGCCTTGGCCTCCCAAAGTGCTGGGATTACAGGTGTGAGCCACCATGCCCTGCCCACTACTGATTTTTATATCTGGCAATATTGCTGAATTTTCTCTTGAGTTCTAGAGGTTTTCTGTTGATCCAGTTGGTTTTCAAAAGAGACAAGCAATTTCTCTGCAAATATTTTAACTCTTTCCTTCTAGTCTTTATACCAATTATTATTTTTTTCTTTCCTTAAAACATTGGCAAAGGTCTCCAGTTCTACATTTAAACAGTAATGTTGATTGATGTTGTTATTCTTTCTTTGTTCCTGATCTTAAAGAAAATGCATCTAAAATCCTCTAATAAGTGTTAACATTTGTCAGAGGATTTTTGCTACATAACCATTATCAAGTAAAGGAAACTCCCTTCTATCCCTAGATTGGTAAGACTTTTGTTCTGTCTTATAAGAAGGATTTGAACCTTTTCAAATGCTCTATCTGCATTAATTGAGATAGCCGCATAATTTCTCATTTCTAGCACTCATTAATGTTTTCAGTGATACTGATAGATATTCTGTTGTTGAAGTATTCTTGCACACCTAAGATAAACTTCCCTAGGTCACGCTGTGTAATTTTTTTTTTTAGAAGGAGTCTCGCTCTGTCGCACAGGCTGGAGTGCAGTGGTGCAATCTCGGCTCACTGTAAGCTCTACCTCCCAGGTTCAAGCCATTCTCCTGCCTCAGCCTCCTGAGTAGCTGGGACTACAGCCGCCCACCACCACGCCCAGCTAATGTTTTTGTATTTTCAGTAGAGACGGGGTTTTACCCTGTTAGCCAGGACGATCTTGATCTCCTGACCTCGTGATTTGCCTGCCTCGGCCTCCCAAAGTGCTGGGATGACAGGTGTGAGCCACCGCACCCAGCCAGTCACGCTGCATAATTTTAATGTCTTATTGGATTCTACTACATAATATTGATTTAGACTACCTTTTTTTTTTTTTTTTTTTTAATTGATGGGGTTTCACCATGTTGGTCAGGCTGGTCTGGAACTTCTGACCTCAGGTGGTCCACCTGCCTCGGCCTCCCAAAGTGCTGGGATTACAGGTGTGAGCCACCACGCCTGGCCTGATTTAGACTTCTTTATATCTACATTCATAAGTAAAATAGGCTGAGAATTTTCTTTTTTAAAAACTTGTATTAGCCGGGCACAGTGGCTCCTGCCTGTAATCTCAGCACTTTGGGAGGCCAAGGCAAGCAGATCACTTGAGGTCAGGAGTTCAAGACCAGGTTGGCCAACATGGTGAAACCCTATCTCTACTAAAAATACAAAAAATTAGCCGAGTGTGGTGGCTCATGCCTGTAATCCCAGCTTGTCAGGAGGCTGAGGCACGAGAATCACTTGAACACGGGAGGTGGAGTTTCCAGTGAGCCGAAATTTCACCACTGCACTCCATCCTTAGCAATAAAGCAAGACTCTGTCTCAAAAAAATGATAATAAGAAAATGAAATTTTAAAAATTGTACTGATCTGGCTTTGAAATAAAATTTACTCAAACCTTATAAGGTAACTTTCACTCTCTCATAGGTTCTTAAACAATTTGTATGAGCTAGAAATTAACTGTTTTTGTTTGTTTGTTTTTTGAGACGCAGTCTCTCTCTGTTGCCCAGTCTGGAGTGTGATGGTACAATCTCGGCTTACTGCTACATCTACCTCCTACGTTCAAGCGATTCTCCTGCCTCAGCCTCCTGAGTAGCCGGGATTGCAGGTGCCCAACACCATGCCTGGCTAATTTTTGTATTTTCAGTAGAGACAGAGTTTCTCCATGTTGGTCGGGCTTTTCTCGAACTCCCGACCCCAGGTGATCCACCCACCTCGGCCTCCCAAAGTGCTGGGATTACAGGCGTGAGCCACCGTGCCCGGCCAGCTGGTCTTAAAACTCCGGAGGAATTCATCTGTAGAACCACTGGAGTCTGAGTTTTGGGGGAGGGGAAGATTTTGCTGCCATTTCAATTTCTCTAATATTTATTGGTCTGATGACATTTTCTATTTCTTCTTGCCAGATTTTGGCCTTATATATTATTTTCTAGGAATGTGTCTTTCTTCACTTGGATTTTCAAATTTATTAGTGCATATTTGTTCATAATCTTCTCTTGTAGGCCTAAAAAAGAATCAATTTATAGGTGATTTTCTGTTTTGTTGTTTGTCTGTTCTTTGAGACAAGCCATCCTCCTACCTCAGCCTCCCGAATAGCTGGAACTACAAGCATGCACCAACACGCCTGGCTTATTTTTGAATTTTTTGTAGAGATGTGGTTTTGTCATGTTGCCCAGACTGGTCTTGAACTCCTGGGTCAAGCAATCCTCCTGCCTCAGATTCCCAAAATGCCAGGATTACAGGAGCGAGCCACCGTGCCTAGCTATAGGAGATTTTTCAATTAGGAACCAGAGTGTGGTTTCTTGTCCTATAGACAGTGGTTTGGGCAATGCTCATGGGATATGAGGACAGATTTTTTTTTTCAGTAGCACCTACTATGTGCCAGGCAGAGGGGACCAGGGCAGGCACATCCCTGCCCTGATGGAACTGGCATCAGATGAAACTAATGGAACTGACAGACAGATGTGGGATGAAGATAAGGAAAAACAGAGGGGGTCAGGCAGAGTGGCTCATGCCTGTAATCCCCGCACTTTGAGAGGCTGAGGCAGGAGGATCATTTTGGGTCCAGGGGTTCGAGACCAGCCTGGGCAATGCAGTGAGACTCTATGACCCTGTGTCTACAAAAAATAAAAATAAAAAAAATAAAAACAAAGGAAAAGAACTTCAGAAGGAGGGTTGGAAAAAGCCCCTCAGCATGAGGCCCAGGAGAGGGTCCTCTGCCAAGCTCAGCCTCAGGAGTAGCCCTCCCGTTTGCCTGGGTCTTGGGTTAGTGAGGCCGGGAGTAGTGGAGCTGATGCTGCAGTGGACGATGGGGCCATGCCAGCAGATCCTGTCACCCATGGCATGAGGTGGGAGGCATCAGGATACCCAGCCCCCTTCCCGATCTTGGATCCTTTTTCTTTCCTATGACCTGGAAGCCTAGGTACCTGCAATCCCACTCCTTTATCAAGGACACACCAAGCACCCCCAAAGCTGGGTTTTAAACCCAAAAAGACTCTAAAGGAGGAGAGAGGGCTGATGCTGTATCAAGGGGCTTCAAGAAATCAACTGTCCCAACTCCTTCTTTAGTCCAGGCTGGGGGCAGTGACATATTCCGTTGTCAAAAACAAATAGAAAGTGCCACAGCCAAGGGGCCTTAAGGAGGGCAAGACAACTAAATATAATGTGGGATCCTGGATGGGATCCTGGAAGAGAAAAATGAAGGAAATCCAACTAATATGTGAACTGCAGTTAATAATAATGTATCCATATTGGTTTATTAATTCTAACAAATGTACCATCATCATCATAAGAAGAGGACGTTAATAATAAGGAAAACTAGGGGCAGAGTATGTGGGAACTTTTTGCACTATATTTGCAATTTTCTGAAAATCTAAAACTATTCTAAAAATTAAAGTTTATATATATATGTACACACACACACACACACACACACACATATATATAGATATATTTTTTTAAGACAGAGTCTCGCTCTGTTGCCCAGGCTGGAGTGCAATGGCATGATCTCGGCTCACTGCAACCTCCGCCTCCTGGGTTCAAGTGATTCTCATGCCTCAGCCTCCTGAGTAACTGCAACTACAGGCACATGCCACCACACCCGGCTAATTTTTGTATTTTTGTAGAGATGAGTTTTCGCTATGTTGGCCAGGCTGGTCTCAAACTCCTGGCCTCAAGTGGTCCGCCCCTCTCAGCCTCCCAAACTGCTGGGATTACAGGCATGAGTCACAGGGCCTGGCCAAAATATTGGAAAAAAAAAAAAAAAAACAGACAGAAAAATTCAGAGGAAGAATTAGTCCCTGGTAGGGACTTCCTTTTCTCAGGCGCTGTGTGCCACTGCGACCTCATTTGATTCACAGCACCCTGAAGGTAGGGACCAGTATTATGTCCATTACACAGAAGAGGAAAGTGAGGTTGAGACAGTGAACGGCTTGCCACGGGCACACTGCTAGCTCTGGAACTCAGTCGCAGCTCTGCCCCATTCCAAAGCCAGCGTTTTAAACCCTGCACTGTATGCTTTCTGGGCTGACTCCTGACTTCTCACCCATCTCAAGTTCAAAATCCATTCCATGAGGCGTAATGAGTTAAGATGAATTTTTCCCTAAGCCCTGGGGCAGTGTCTGTTACTATCATTAGTATTTTGAGATGGGGTTTCACTCTGTTGCCCAGGCTGGAGTACAGTGGTGCAAGCTCAGCTCACTGCATCCTCCACCTCCCGGGCTCAAGTGATCCTCTCACCTCAGCCTCCTGAGTAGCTGGGATTACAGGTGCTCAGCAGTACACCCATTTAAGTTTTGTATGTTTTGTAGAGATGAGGTTTCGCCATGTTGCCCAGGATGGTCTTGAACTCCTGAGCTCAAGCAATCTGCCCGCCTCAGCCTCCCAAAGCACTGGGACTATAGGCGTGAGCCATCGCATCTGGCTTGTTATTTTTTTAGACTGCTGCTGTAATTCCTAGAAGAAATTGTTTCTCTACCATTCACTAAATCCAATTCCTTAAGTGTTTGCTGGGCACCTGCTCAGTGCACTAGGGCACCTCAGTTCCTTTAGGGGACAACAGAGCCCTGTCCTCGGGGAGCTTGAGGTAGACCCAAAGGCAAGTACTGAAGACAGTGCTCCGCAATATCTGCCCCAAGGGCTGGCCAGGCTAGAGGCCAGTTAAGTCCTAAAGATGTCCTTGTTGTTAACTGTAACCTCACCCCGGCACTGTGCCCACCTGTTGCCTCATCTTTTCTTGACAGATGAAGAAACTGAGGCTCAGTGGGGTTTTGTGCTGTGTTCAAACACAGGGGAGCTCAGATTCTAGTCAGAGCAGGCTGATTCCAGAGCCTGTGTTCTTTTTTTTTTGAGACGGAGCTTCACTCTTGATGCCCAGGCTGGAGTGCAATAGCGGGATCTCGGTTCACTGCAACCTCCACCTCCCGGGTTCAAGCAATTTTCCTGTCTCAGCTTCCTGAGTAGCTGAGATTACAGGCATGCGCCACCACACCGGCTAATTTTGTATTTTTAGTAGAGACAGGGTTTCCCCATGTTGGTCAGGCTGATCTCGAACTCCCGACCTCAGGTGATCCGCCCGCCTCGGCCTCCCAAAGTGCTGGGATTACAGGCGTGAGCCACCGCGCCCGGCAAGCTTGTGTTCTTTACTACTCTACAGCTTCGTTCCCCAAAGCCTCCCACTCCTCTCCTGAGACCCTCCTTCCTTCCCTCCCTCTCCGCCTCCCCTGGTCCCTGCAAGCCTCACCCAGCAGCCAGCGTAGGAGGAAGTAGTCATCAGCATTGGGCAGCATGGGCAGCAGGTTCTGGAGGTTCTCCCGGAACTGAGCAGGGGAGGAGCTGATGGTCAGCGGAACTCTCATGACCTTCAGGGCCACCAACCCCGCCCCTAACCCTTCCCACCTCATCCACCAGTCAACTCCACCTGGAGACCATGCAGGGTGCTGCCCTGAACAACTTTGCCATCTGAAAACAGGGAACCCTCCAGCCCAACATAGGAAAAAGAGTTGAGTCCTTCCCAAAATTTGGGGGTGCCCTACACACAGGACTCCCATTCTACATGTCTAAGGTGGGGCCCTGGTATCCTTATTTTTAATTTTTATTTTATTATGATTTTTATTATTTTACTATTATTATTATTATTATTGAGACAGGATCTCACTCTGTTGCCCAAGCTGGAGTGTAGTTGCGTGATCTTGGCTCACTACAACCTCCGCCTCCCGGGCTCAATAGATCCTCCCAGCCCAGACTCCCAAGTAGCTGGGACCACAGGCACACAAGACGCCCAGCTAATTGTTGTACTTTTTGTAGAGATGGGGTCTTGCCATGTTGCCCAGACTGGTCTCAAACTCCTTGGCTCAATCTGCCCGCCTTGGCATCCCAAAGTGCTGTCATCACAGGCATGAGCCACCGCACCCGACTGACAGCCTTATTTTTTCAAGTATCCCTGGGAGATTCTGCTGCAGGCCAGCTAGAGGGTTTTAGGAATGTTATCCCTGATACTGCATCTTAAGGGTTTAGATTTAGAGGCAAGTTACCAAACCTCTCTGAGCCTTAGTTTCGTTATCTGTGAAATGGGGATAATAATAAACTTGTGCCAACCAAAGGAGTTTGTGCACGTAAAACACTTAGCAGGCTTGGCTCCAAGCAGGTGTCAGATAAATGTGAGCACTCAGCCAGCGTGGATTGCCTGATGCCCCAGACAGTGGAGGCTGTGTGGGAAAAAAACAGAGGCAGAGGTCAACAGACAGGGGCTGAAAGAGAAGCCACGAATGCCTTATCAGGACATCTGTTGGGGCTGTCGGGGAGTAAGCGTGCCTTTTCCTACTGGCAGAGTTGAAGGATGTCATTTAGAGTTTGGGTCTGAGACTGAGGCTTGGGTCTGAGAAAGAGAGGCGATCTCACTTCCCTGGGGACTAACAGAGCTGAAGGCAAGAGCTGGGTTTGAAGGTGAATCTGTGAATCCAAATTTGGGATTAGAAATATGAGGCCAGGCGCAGTAGCTCACACCTGTAATCCCAGCACTTTGGGAGGCCAAAGCGGGTGGATCATAAGGTCAGGAGTTTGAGACCAGCCTGGCCAATATGGTGAAACCTCATCTCCACTAAAAATACAAAAATTAGTCGGGTGTGGTGGCGGGCACCTGTAGTCCCAGCTACTTGGGAGGCTGAGGCAGGGGAATCGCTTGAACTCAGGAGGCGGAGGTTGCAGTGAGCAGAGATTGTGTCATTACACTCCGGCCTGGAGGACAGAGCAAGACTCCATCTCGGGAAAAAAAAAAAAAAAAAAAAAAAAAAGATTACAGATAGGGAAGTTTGGGCCCTGTGAACAAATCACAAAGAGAAACCAAACAAACAAATGTTGCAACCTGAGCATGAAAAGGAGTCTGTCTACCCAAGGCTGCCCCAGCAGCCGGATGGCAGCGCCAATCCCTCCCCCACAACCCGGGAACAAGGACCAGGGCCGGGTGGTGGAGAGCAAGCAAGGTCAGAAGACTGGATTCGGCCCCAGATCACCCAGAGAGAGACTCCTGTCCCGCGTGCTGCACGAAGCGGCCTCAGCAACCTCACTCAGGACCAGAGGGCAGAACAGTGGCGCTCTCTCCAGGCTCGGTGTTCCAGCCCGTACCATGGGGGCTCCAACCGAGTTGGGCAGCGCCAGGCTGCTCAGGGCCCCTCCCCAAGCCTCCCAGCCCGCGATGCCCCTCACCCTGGCCAGCGCCTCCTGCTGCTGAGGGCTCAGGTCCCCGACTCGGCCGCTCATGGTGCCCGCGGGCGCAGGTCCGCCCGCCGCCGCCTGGTATCCGCTGCCGCCTGGTTGTGCCTGCTGGGCCAGATGTTGGTCCCGCCCCGACGGGAGAGGCGCTGGTCCTGCCCCGCCCCGCCCAGTTCTCTCCTCCCCTCGAGGATTTTTTGCTGTGGTCACCAAGCGCACCCTACCTGGGACAGGGAGGTGACCTGCCCGGAGAATGACCTGGGGCAGCTGGAGGCCCCCACCTCCAGGCCTCCTTACTGCGGGGGCTCCCGCCTGTTCGCAGGTGGCAGGAAAGATCCTGAGATCCTCTTTCCAGGAAAATGGAGGAAATTTTTAAAAAAAAAAAATTTTTTTTTTCTTATTTTGAATTAAATAGAGACGGGGTTTTGCTATGCTGACCAGGCTGATCTGGAACTCCTGGCCTCAAGCAATCCTCCCACCTCCGCCACCCAAAGTGCTGGGATTAGGCATGTGAACCACCACACCTGGCCAACATGGAGGAATTTTTAATAAACCTGGCTCAACTCTCTAGGACCCCCAGGGCTTTTGTCTAAGGACCCCCAAGCTCCTTCCCCTGCCTTGAACACAGCCTGGGACCTGTCAGTGTTCACTGACTGATAGGACAGCCTTATGTGCAAAATGGTTCCTGCCCTCGAGACGGTTGGAAGGATAAGAGGATGTACCCCGGGTCAGCAGAAGGCCTGGCGTTGCCTACTAAGTGCTGGCTGGTAGGAATATATTTCAGAATTGTGTTATTACTCAGGCTGTCACCAGAGCTGGGAGCCGCAGGGGTGGAGATACTGGGATGTCCCAGGTGCGGAGCTCCTGGGTGAGAGCCACAGTCTGAAGGTGGAGGCATGCAAGGTGCCAGCTGAGGACCAATGGAAGCCCTGGGCAGAGTGACAGAGGGGGCGGAAAGCCAAGAGGCCACTCTGGCTGACACAAGAGAGCCAGGTGGAGATCACCAGGAAAAGCAAGAAAAAAGTTCAGCTGGGCGCAGTGGCTCATGCTTGTAATCCTGGCACCTGGCACTTTGGGAGGCTGAGGCAGGCGGATCACTTGAGGTCAGGAGTTTGAGACCATCCTGGCCAACACAGTGAAACACTGTCTCTACTAATAAATACAAAAATTAGCTGGGCGTGGTGGTCTGCGCCTGTAGTCCCAGCTACTCGAGAGGCTGAGGCACAAGAATCACTTGAACCTGGGAGGTTGAGGCTGCAATGAGCCGAGATAGCGCCACTGCATTCCAGCCTGGGCGACAGAGCCAGATTCTGTCTCAAAAAGAGAAAACAGAAGTTGGCTGGGTGTGAATTTTCAAGAGAGGAGTAGAGGGGACGTGAAGATGAAGGAGAGAGTAAAACAGGCCACAAGACCCTGTTCCGTCTGTCCTCCCATGGAGTCAAACCAAGCTCTAGTCCTGAGAGGATGAACCCAGTGGCCATGAGCCACAGAAGCTTTTGAGCTGTGACAACGTGGCTTGTCATAGCAAGCATGGAGACATGCTGCAATTATAAAATACAAACCAAATTTTGATGACTTAGTACCAGAAAAAGTAAAATGTTTCATTAACTAATTTTATTTATTTGTGTATTGAGACAGCATCTCACTCCGTCACCCAGGTTGGAGTGCAGTGATGCAATCATGGCTCACTGCAGCCTTGACCTCACGGGCTCAAGTGATGCCCCCACCTCAGCCTGCTGAGTAGCTGGGACTACAGTCTCACCCCATCACACCCAGCTAATTTTTGTTTTTGTTTTTTATAGACACAGGTTTTTGCCATGTTAGCCAGGCTGGTCTCAAACTCCTGAGCTCAAGCCATCCATCTACCTCAGCCTCCCAAATTGCTGAGATTACAGGTGTGTGCCACTGCTCCTAGCCTCACTAATTAATTTTATATAAATGATTATATATTAAATATTTTTGAATATATTGGGACAACAAAATATGTTATTAAAATTACTTTCACCTGTTTCTTTTGATGTTTTAATAATTTTGAATTATTTTTAATAATAATTTTTTTTTCTTTTTTTAAGACAAGGTCTCACTGTGTCACCCAGGCTAGAGTGCAGTGGCAAAATCTCCACTCACTGCACCCTCCACTGCCCCCCACCCCCAAGGTTCAAGCAATGCTCCCACCTCAGCCTCCGTAGTAGCAGGGACCGCAGGTGTGCGTCACCACATCCAGCTAATTTTTGTGGGGTTTTTTTGGTAGAAAAATACAAAACGTGGTTTTGCCATGCTGCCCAGGCTGGTCTCAAACTCCTGAGCTCAAGCGATCCTCCCGCCTCACCCTCCTAAAGTCCTGGGATTACAGGCATGAGCCACTGCGCCCAGCTAAATTGTTATTTTTTAGGACAGTTTTAAGTTCACATCAAAACTGGGCAGAAAGTACAGAGTTCCCACATATCTGCTGTCCCCATATATACACAACCTCTGGTTCCAGAGAGATCCATTTGCTGAAATTGATGAGTCTACACTGACACGCAAATATCACCCAAAGTTCCTAGTTTACATTAGGGCTCACTCTTGGTGTTGGATATTCTGTGGGTTTTGACAAATGTATAATGACATGTGTCCACCATTGTGGTATCACGCAGAATAGTTTCACTGCCCTAAAAATCCTCTATGCTCGTACCTATCCTTTTTACTTTTAAAAAAAATGTAGCCACTGGGGCTGGGCTCAGTGGCTCTCGTCTGTAATTCCAGCACTTTGGAAGGCCGAAGCGGGTGAATCACCTGAGGTTAGGAGTTCGAGACCAGCCTGGCCAACATGGCGAAACCCTGTCTCTACTAAAACTACAAAGATTACCTGGGCATGGTGGTGCATGTCTGTAATCCCAGCTACTCGGGAGGCTGAGGTAGGAGAATCACTTGAACCCAGGAGGCAGAGGTTCCGGTGATCTGAGATCGCGCCGTCACATTCCAGCCTGGGAAACAAAGCGAAACTCCATCTCAAAAAAAAAAAAAGGCCGCGCGCGGTGGCTCATGCCTGTAATCCCAGCACTCTGGGAGGCCAAGGCGGGCAAATCACGAGGTCAGGAGATGGAGACCATCCTGGCGAACGTGGCGAAACCCCGTCTCTACTAAAATTACAAAAAAATTAGCCGGGTGTGGTGGCAGGCGTCTGTAGTTCCAGCTACTCAGGAGGCTGAGGCAGGAGAATGGCATGAACCCGAATGGCAGAGCTTGCAGTGAGCCGAGATTGTGCCACTGCACTCCAGCCTGGGTGACAGAGCAAGAATCTGTCTTAAAAAAAAAAAAAGAAAAAGTAGCCACTGGAAAGATTTAAAATTACATGTATGGGCTGGTCATAGTGGCTCACACCTGTAATCCCAGCACTTTGAGAGGCTGAGGCGGGCGGATTGCTTGAGCCCAGGAGTTTGACACCAGCCTGGGTAACATAGTAAAACCCCGTCTCTACTAAAAACACAAAAATTTGCCAGGCATGATGGTGTGCGCATGTAATCCCAGCTACTCGGGAGACTGAGACAGGAGAATCACTTGAACTCAGGAGGCAGAGGCGGGGGTTGCAGTGAGATGAGATCACGCCACTGCACTCCAGCCTGGGTGACAGAGTGAGATTCGGTCTCAAAAAAAAAACAATAATAAATAAAATAAAATTACATATATGGATCACATTTGTGACTTGCATTACATTTTATTTGAACATTGTTTGCCCTATAGAGATTTAAAATGTTTTTAGAAAAAGAAAAGAAAGTAAATAATAAAAAATGCTAAAAGAAAGTAAAAGTGACACCACATCTCTGGAAGGGCATGGTCTGTGTTTAAAAGCAATGACAGAATCACAAAGGGAAAATGAATTGATTTGACTACAAAACATAAAAACCTATTAAACAAGAAAAGGAATTAAAACATTTATCAGGGTCGGGTGCTGTGGCTCACGCTTGTAATCCCAGCACTTTGGGAGGCCGAGGTGGGCGGATCACAAGATCAGGAGTTCGAGACCAGCCTGGCCAACACAGTGAAACCCCGTCTCGACGAAAAATACAAAAATTAGCTGGACATGGTGGCAGGTGCCTATAATCCTAGCTACTCAGGAGGCTGAGACAGGAGAATCACTTGAACCTGGGAGGCAGAGGTTGCAGAGAGCCAAGATCACGCCACAGAACTCCAGCCTGGACAACAGAGCTAGACTCTATCTCAAAAAAAAAAAAAAAAAAAAAGACATTTGTCAGTATTTGCCGATGGAAATTTGGGAAAAATAAAATGTACAAAAATTCAAGTTTATAAGAAAAATAGGAAGGCACTAAGAAATAAATGGGCAAAGGATTCAAAGCACCAATTCTTTTTTTTTTTTTTTTTGAGATGGAGTCTTGCTCTGTTGCCCAGGCTGGAGTGCAGTGGCAGGATCTCGGCTCACTGCAAGCTCCGCCTCCTGGGATTATGCCATTCTCCTGCCACAGCCTCCTGAGTAGCTGGGACTACAGGCGCCCGCCACCTCGCCCGGCTAGTTTTTTGTATTTTTTAGTAGAGACGGGGTTTCACCGTGTTAGCCAGGATGGTCTCGATCTCCTGACCTCGTGATCCGCCCGTCTCAGCCTCCCAAAGTGCTGAGATTACAGGCTTGAGCCACCGCTCCCGGCCAAGCACTAATTCTTAGAAATGAAAATGCTCAAGGTGTATTTATCAAGTGGATGAATGCCCAGTCTCCAGAGACATCAAAGAAATGTGTATTCAAGTAATGAGATGCATTTTTTCTCTGAAAAATCAGCAAAAACAAACAACACACACACACACACACACACACACACACACACACATACCTTTTAAGAAAAAACTTAGCCAGGTGTGGTGGGGTGAGACTGTGGTCCCAGCTACTCAGATAATAGGCCAGGCACAGTGGCTAACGCTTGTGATCCCAGTACTTTGGGAGGATCTCTTGAAGCCAGAAGTTCGAGAGCAGTCCAGGCAACATAGTGGGACCTCATCTCTACAAAAAATTAAAAAACTAGCCAGGCATGGTGGCATTCTCCTGTAGTCCCAGCTACTCGGGAGGCTGAGGAGGGAGGATCACTTGAACCCAGAAGGTAGAGGCTGCAGTGAGCTATGATTGTGACACTGCACTCCAATCTGAGTGACAGAGGGAGACCCTGTCTCAAAAAGAAAGAAAATAATAGTCAGTTAGAAGTTGGTGAAATGGAGACGTTAATAAATTGATGGGAGGAAAGTAAACTAATTCAGCTTTTCTGGAAAACCACTTGACCATACACATCAGAATCCTTAAATATTTTCCCACTTTGCCCAGTGATAATCCTAACAAAAAATATTTTAAGCTTAAAGTTGTTTGTGTATTGTTAAGAGGAAGAGGCCGGGCGCAGTGGCTCAAGCCTGTAATCCCAGCACTTTGGGACACTGAGGCAGGCGGATCAAAAGGTCAGGAGATCGAGACCATCCTGGCTAACACAGCGAAATCCCATCTCTACTAAAAATACAAAAAAAAAAAAAAAAAAAAAAGTAGCCGGGTGTAGTGGTGGGCGCCTACAGTCCCAGCTACTTAGGAGGCTGAGGCAGGAGAATGGCATGAACCTGGGAGGTGGAGCTTGCAGTAAGCCGAGATCGTGCCACTGCACTCCAACCTGGGCGACAGAGTGAGATTCTGTCTCAAAAAAAAAAAAAAAACAGGAAGATTGGAGACAATTTTAAAGTTAGCTATGGTGCTCAATGTAGTTGATGGAAGGGTTTATAACAACAATTTGGGAAAGATAGGACCACATAATGCATGCTTTATGCTTCTGGAACATAAAACAAAAACTACTCAGTAAAAGAAAAACTGGGTAAGAAAAAAAATTTCGGGCCGGGCCTGGTGGCTCATGCTTGTAATCCCAACACTTTGGGAGGCTGAGGTGGGTGGATTGCTTGAGCCCAGGAGTTGGAAAACAGCCTGGGCAACAAAGTAAGACCCCCATCTCTGCAGAAAATCAAAAAATTAGCCAGGTGTGGTGGCACGCACCTGTGCTCCCAGCTACACCAGAGGCTGAGGCAAGAGGATTGCCCGAGCCCGGGACATGGAAGCTAAAGTGAGCCATGTTTATGCCACTGAACTCCAGCTTTGGCAACAGAGAAGAGACCTTGTCTCAAAAAAAAAAAAAAAACAACAACAAAATCTGTTTTAAATAAATTTGTCCTAATTTTTCCCAGTTTCTGAGGAGTGGGAAAAGTCGTATTTTGAAATACCAGAGGTAATAAATCACCTCCCAAGAGAAGCTTTTATTTAACTAGCACTTACAGGTACTTTCTACTTACCAGGTTGGCTCTAAGAGTTTGTAAATATTATTATAGCTCAGGGCTGTCCAGTGGAAAAATAATACAAGCCACATAGATAACTTTAAATACTCTAGAGCTGTGTAAAAACTCATTCTAAGCGCCAGACATGGTGGCTCAGGCCTGTAATCCCAGCACTTCGGGGGGGCTGAGATAGGCAGATCACAAGGTCAAGGGATCGATCTTGGCCAACATGGTGAAAAATTAGCCGGGCATGGTGGCGCACGCCTGTAGTCCCAGCTACTCTGGAGGCTGAGGCAAGAGAATCACTTGAACCTGAGGTTGCAGTGAGAACAACAGAATAAAATTCTGTTGTTCAAGCCACTCAGTGTGGGGCACTGTGTTACAGTAGTCCTAGTGCACTAATAGGATGAGTGGTTGCCATATAGGATAGTACAGGGTTAGTGCCTTTAATCCTCCTGACTGTACTGTCCCCCTTTACAGGCTGGGAAACTGAAGCTCGAAGAGCCTCCTGAGGTCTCATATCCAGCAAGCAGCAAAGCCAGGACCAGAGCCCTGGTGCTTGTCACTATGCCGTGTCCTTCTGCCGGCTGAGCTCCCCTGGTTTTAGGTCATCCTCATGTCCCCCTCTTTCCAATACAGGGCAGACATCCTCCCCTGAGCCTACAGCACACAGGTGCTTCCTTCAGATCTCAGCTATTGCTGGGCATGAAGAACTTTAGTTCTAACCATCTGGGTGCCAGTGGTTTAGGGGGCAGACAATGCCTCTCTTCCGTGGTGTGACCTTCTCTTCTGGTCTTCCGAAATGTGGTGCATGCCCACGGTCCCTCCTGACCCGTGAGCTGAGAAGCTGGACTGTGAGGATGGTGCTGTCATGGTATGGAACCTGCATCCCACATCTTAATGCCCACACACTGTGATGCCGCTCACTCCCACCTGCCAGGTGTTCCTAACATTTCTGGCGTTGTTCATTGGCCACAGGTCCCCTGCTGACAGCCCTCATTAAATCCTGTGGCCTGCCAACTGAAGAGACCTCCCTAGGGTGAATGACACACATCGTGGGAAGTGAGATGGGCCTTTGCCCTACATCAAAGCTGCATCAGCCTGTCCCTGAGGATGTCTTAACCAGACAGATCCCATTGGATGTTCCTCCAACGATGTAGGACTTGGCTTGAGTGACTCTGGGGAGAGGACTGAGAGGAAGCTGCCTGACACAGGTGCCCGGGGCAGGGCAGCTTCCTCTCAACTGGGCCTGACTGGGAGGTGAAAATGAGGCTCTATAATCAGAAGGAGTTTTCTCGGCTCCCCTCACCAACCCAGGGTGACCTCAGGGAAAGGAGGGGCCTGGTGTGGCCATGCCCTCCCTACTTCCCCAAGGAAGGGAGATGGCCACTAGGGCCTGGAAGAGAGAGGGATGGGGAATGGGAACTAATCAGCTGCCCTAAAGTCCTGGGACCAGGGGAAAATGTGGATTAGGGTTCAGGGGCCCTAGGGCCACACTTGGACTTCTTTCTTTCCCTACAAAAGCCAGGAGGAGGTGGGTGCAGTGGCTCATGCCTATAATCCCAGCACTTTAGGAAGCCAAAGTAGGAGGATTGCTTAAGGCCAGAAGTTTGAGTCTAGCCTGGGCAACATAGTGAGACCACGTCTCCTCAAAAAGAAAAAAAAAGATTAGCCAATAGGGTAGAAATCACCTATAGTCCCAGCTACTTAGGGGTTTGAGGTGAGAGGCTCACTTGAGCCCAGGAGTTTGAGGCTGCAGTGAGCTATGACTGGGTCACTGAACCCCAGCCTGGGCAACAGAGCAAGACCCTGTCTCAAAAAAATGTCTGGGCATAGTGGCTCACGCCTGTAATCCCAGCACGCTGGAAGACTGAGGTGGGTGGATCACCTGAGGTCAGGATTTCGAGACCAGCCTGGCCGACATGGTGAAACCCCGTCTCTATTAAAAATACAAAAAATTAGCCGGACATGGTGGTGGGCACCTGTAATCCCAGCTACTTGGGAGGCTGAGGCAGGAGAATCACTTGAACCCAGGAGGCAGAGGTTGCAGTGAGCTAAGACCGCGCCATTGAACTCCAGCCTGGGCTACAAGAACAAAACGCCATCTCAAAAAAGAAAAAGAAAAAGTCAGGAGGTCCCTGGCCTTTCCCAAGACACAGTACACCAAGTCAGGAGTATATGGGGTCATTTAATCTCCCCTTGCTGCTTTCACCTACCACAAGGCCATTGGACACGCTGTTCCCTCTGACTTGAACACTCTTCCCTCATCTCCCCTGCACACTACCTAGTTAGTGGCGCCTCACATCCTCAGACCTCCTGGTTAAATGGTCAAACAGAACCCTAGTCCTCTTGTTCAGAGTGTGATTTTCATTAGGCATTGCTTGTGGTGACTGTTTGACTCACCCCCTTAACTCACCACATTTGCCATGCTCATCATGGTACCCATGGCCCTGCTTTACAGATGCAGAGACTGAGCTTCTGAGGCTGATAACAGCCTGAGCCAGGATTTGAACCCTTATCCATCTACATCAAAGGCCTCTTGTCCTTAACCACCACATTATCCTGGCTCCCTGAAGATAATGTGTTCCAGGAGAGGTCTAAACAACAGCACTGCACTGGGGGCTCCTGGAATGTCTCCTAAAGGAGATGGCATTTAGGCTGGGCCTCTAAGGTAGAAATGGGGGGAGGACATTCTGGGTAGAGGTGACCACCCAAAGAAACTCACGGAGGTAAAAGAGAGGAGAAACGCGACAAAGGCAGCATGCTTAAAAACATTGAGGGGAGGTCACCAAGGAACTTCGGGCCATGCTGGGGGCTTTGGGCCATCCTTTCTCAGTGGTGGGGAGCCATGGAAGGTTTTAAAGGAAGAGACAAATGTGATTCCACCTGTGCCTGGAAGATGACCCTGGACCCGATCTGAAGAATGACCTGGGAATAGCAGACATTCAGAGCAGGGAAACTGGTCTGAAAGCTTTTGCAAAGATTCATGGTGGGTGTGAGGAGGAGCAAGCAGTGGACAGGGAGAGGTCAGCGCCTCACCTTTGCTCCACACCAGAGCTCTGTCAGCAAGCTCACTCAGGGAGTATCAAGGGCTGGGTATTCCTTGGTGCCTGGTCTATGGACATTATAGTCTACCTGTAAATTACAAATACATTACAGCTGATGGTTCTGAGCATTTCAAATAACTTGGATGCAGGGCAGGCAAGCCCTAAAATGGGGCTTAGCCTTTGAGGGTTCTTGACTTTGCCCAGGAAAGAATTCAAGGGCAAGCTGGAGGTAGAAGAAACAGCTTTATTGAAGAGGCAGTGTTACGGCTCCGTGACTGCCCCTGCAGAGAGGGGCTACCCTGTAGGCAGGGAGTAACAGGCCAGGACAGTTTTGCAGTCACATTTATATCCACTTTTAATAACATGAGGATCAAGGGGTGGTTTATGCAGAAATTTCTAGGGCGGGGTAGTAACCTTCGGGTCATGGAGTCATTGCCATGGAAAGGAGCGGTAACTCCCAGGTGTTGCCATGGCAATGGTAAACTGACATGGCACACTGGTGGTCATGTCTGAAGGAACGCTGCTTCTGCCCCAGCCCTGTTTTAGCTTGTCCTCAATTTGGTCCAGTGTCCAAGCCCTGCCTCTGGAGTGGAGTCCCGCCTCCTACTTCACCTTAAACAGCAAATGTAGAAGTCCAGTGGCCCCCAAAATGAGTACTATACTTATATTTAAACCTGTTCCTAAACATCCCACCTGAAATTAATCTGTGGATTGATTCTTTCTGCTCTGCTTTTATACCTTCCTACAGTGTAGTCACATGGTTCCAGTGTAGGGTTACAGCTGCACCCTTTGACATCTTGAGTTTCAAAATTAGCATTTTACTATTTTGTTGGAATTGTTATCTGAATAGGCCCAACTGAAACAATAAAATTGGCATTAGACATTTCTTGGTGTTACAACTCCAAGTTATTAACCAATTAACTCTACACTGCAGGGGGCATGGAACCTGGGACTTCTCCCAAGGGGATTAAACCCTGAGCTGATGGTTATCAGGCTGAATTTACTAGGTATGGTTAAACTTTGTTACCTCAATCAGACTTGTCAAGTTCACACATTTTATGCGGGTGGATTTGTTTGTTTACAGCCTGATATGCCCCTTCTATCTTCCGACATGGCTGTTTATGCTATTCATTTGTTAGGAGTCATTGGTGTGATTGGCTTCTTTAGTATTTTGCCTCGGCTGGGTGCAGTGGCTCATGCCTGTAATCCTAGCACTTTGGGAGGCAGAGGCAGAGGCAGGCGGATCACTTGAGGTCAGGAGTTCAAAACCAGCCTGGCCAACATGGTGAAACTCTGCCTCTACTAAAAATACAAAAAAAATTAGCCAGGTGTGGTGGCAGGCACCTGTAATCCCAGCTACTCAGGAGACTGAGGCAGGAGAATCACTCGAACCCGGGAGGCAGAGGTTGCAGTGAGCCAAGATCGTGTCACTGCACTCCAGCCTGAGTGACAGAGTGAGACTCTGCTTCTCTCTCTCTCGCTCTCTCTCTCGCTCTCTCTCTCTCTCTATGTGTGTCTATATAGACACATATGTGTATATATATGTGTGTATATATATATCCTCATTGGTTGGACTATTTGGAGGAATCATCTCGTAGGAGATGAAGGATCAGTTTGGCTCAGGTGGCTCTCTCTTTGGAAGATTTGATGATGTCATAATGTTTTTGAGTTTGTTCTTGCCCAGGCTGGAGTACAATGGTGCAATAGTAGTTCACTGCAGCCTGAAACTCCCGGGCTCAAGTGATCATCCCATCTCAGCCTCCTGAGTAACCAAGACTACCGGCATGCACCACCATGCCTGGCTAATTGTTTTTCATTTTCTGTAGAGTTCGTGGGGGGAGGAGGAGTCTTGCAATATTGCTCGGGTTGATCTCAAACTCCTGGCCTCAAACAATCCCCCCTCCTCAGCCTCCCAAAGTGCTAGGATTATAGGCATGAGCCACCATGCCTGGCCGATATCATCAGGTTATACAGAATTTTCCACAATGATAGATACATCCTATATCCTCACTGTCCAATTTGCTAGTGTCAAAGATAAAGCCAAACACTAATTAAAGGCAATGAAGACAAACTATTCAGTAATAACCATTGTAATAGGAAAGAGAGCCCAATGTCACTGCAACCTCCTCCTCCCAAGTTTAGGCGACTCACCTGCCTCAGCCTCCCAAGTAGCTGGAATTACAAGCATGCACCATCACACCCGGCTAATCTTTGCATTTTTAGTTGAGATGAGGGTTTCACCATGTTGGCCAGGCTGGTCTCGAACTCCTGACCTCAAATGATCTGCTTGCCTTGGCTTCCCAAAGTGCTGGGATTACAGGCATGAACCACCATGCCTGGCCTAATACTATATTTTAGAAGAGTAACTTATTTCTTGATATTGGTTGATAGAAAAAAGCCTGGGGTTTTTGCTGAGCTTGAGGTCACAGCAGGTCAGAGTCAGGATGGAGTGTCTGTGTTGTTTTGCTGTGACCGTCGGGCCACCATTGGGACACTGCCCCAGCCGTTCCTGAGGAGTGGGCCAGCTGTGATGCATAGGCTGTGACCCGCTGTTGTAGAATCCCTGTTCCTGAGAGGTTGAACAGGGTCTGGCCAGGGAAGGCCGTGAACTCATCGTGGATTCAGAGATCAAAGAGGAGGGCGTGGGGACCATGAAGTTTACCTAGAATTTCTCCATCTTCTCCATGAAGGTTTGGTCTGGGAGCAGTACCTCCACAGTGTAGCTGATGCGTTTACAATGAACCAGGCTGTAGGTGTTGTCAAACCTCAGGACATCTGCAGTGAGGGACGGACATTATTCTGACAAGATGCCCCACCTGGAACTCTGGCTTTCATGGTGGTACAGGGAACGTGGGTACCCAGACCGGGGAACCATTGCCACGGCTGAGAGCCCAGAGCCAGCCTCACACTGTGCCCACCAGAACCAAGGGCCCTCACCTGGTAGGACATGGATGCACATTGTAGCACCCTCCACACCAGACCCACACCAGCTCCAGGTGAAGCCATCCCTGCCAACCCTTACAGCTGCCGGCCTTGAGGCAGGTGATGCTCCCGTCCTCGGGCACCAGGTGGGCGTTGTAGCGCTAGCTGGGCAGCACCTCCGTCATCTCCCTAGCCTTCTGCCACTCCCCCATCTTGGTCTTCAGGAAAACCCCAAAGCCAATGTCCCCGCCATCCGATGCGAACTGCCACCTGCAGTGGACAGAGCCCCACTGTCGACCCCCTGCCTGGGCTCCAGGCCCCTTCCAGCTGTTCCCAGGTGTGGAGTGGCTACGATCCCTACCTGAGCACACAGCCTGGGAACAGGATCTCATTCTCTACCTGCAGGGAAGAGCCGCGGCCCACAGACACCGTGTGCTCATACTGCAGCCTCACCTGATTGCACAAGTAGTAGCTCCTGGGCACCTCACCCCCATAGTTGATCTGTGGGTGAAGGGGGTGTGTGGGCACTAGATCACAGCTTCTCCCCTCCTTTCCCATCCTCTGGGCACCCTGTACCTTGGTCAGGCACTTGGGGTTGCCATCGGGTTCAGTCATGGTCCTTCCAAACTCCATGGGCAGCTGGTCGGGGCTGACGAATTTTGTCAGCTCCTGCTTCCAGTTGTCTGCATGGGAGCAAGAGAGGGACTGCAGGAGACTCAACAGAAGGAAGAGGGGGCCGAGCCTAGATCTGTCCTATGGCCAGTTGCTCTCTCTCCCTGGCGCGCTTTTGCCACTCTACTGCCTAGAGCAGTCCTGTCCTGGAAGAGGGAAGCCGAGTGGCCCTAGGTCTTGCCCTGGGGCTCAGCATGTGCGTGTTGACTAGGTCCTGTCCCCAGGCCTGCCCCTCTCTTACTGCCCCTGCAGGCCCTGCCCCCACTTCTGTCCAGGTATTGGCCCATTAGCCACGTTCATAGAAACTCGGACCAGCAACTCCTGGAGCCTGGGGTTGAGGTCAGGCAGGCTATGACCTGGGCTTCACTTTCCCTTAGAGACTAAACTCAGCCTTCTGGTCCGATACTGCCCTCAGCTCCCAGGGCTCCAGCACCCTCAGAACTGCAGGGCGAAACTCGTGTCAGTTCCCCACAGCTGCTCTGAGATGGCCAAAGATGTTCCACAGACAAAGGGACATGGGCATTGCAGGAACAAAATAGATGAAAGCAGAGGTGGACACCCAGTACCCTCGGATAGAGAAGGACTGTGTAAGCATGAAGCGGTGGAAAAACAAAGGAAAAGCCCCCCAATTTGGCATAAAAACATAACACTAGGCTGGGCCTGGTGGTGCACTCCTGTGGTTCCAGCTACTTGGGAGGCTGAGGAGGGAGAATTGCTTGAGCCTGGGAGGCAGAGGTTGCAGTGAGCTGAGATCATGCCACTGTACTCCAGCCTGGGCAACAGAGAGAAACCCCATCTCATAAATAAATAAATAAATAAATAACACTAAGTCAAAAATCAGATAATAGGCAAACTATGAACTGGCCCAAATGCCACAAATACGACAGGGAAGGCCCAGACACGGTGGCTCACACCTGTAATTCCGGCACCTCAGGAGGCCCAGGCAGGAGGACTGCTTGAGGCTAAGAGTTTGAGACTAGTCTGGGTAACATAGTAAGACATGACTCTACAAAAAATAACAATAAATTTGCCAGGTGTGGTAGTGTACATCTATAGTGCCATCTACTCAGGAGGCTGAGGCAGGAGGATCACCCAGGAGATTGAGGCTGGAGTGAGCTATGATCATGCCACTGCACTCCAGCCTGGGCAACACAGAGAGACCTTATCTCTGAAATAAATATATATATTTCATATATATATGTATATATCTCAAATATATATACACACAAACATATATATATATATATATATATATGGACTTAAGTGATCCTCCCATGTTGTCAGCCTCCATAGCAGGAAAGGACAAGGTGCTTAATATGCAAAGAGTATTTATAAATTAATAGCATAAAAAATACTGTCCTAGAAAATGGTCATGAGACACAAGAAGGCAATAAACAACATATTAAAATAGTGAATTACCATAAAGAAAAAGTCCAGCCTCACGAGTGATAAAAGAACCTAATAACCCAATGTAAAATAACAA
The DNA here is from genome assembly GCF_008728515.1 of Papio anubis. Lineage (NCBI taxonomy): Eukaryota > Metazoa > Chordata > Mammalia > Primates > Cercopithecidae > Papio > Papio anubis. The sequence continues at coordinate 20,220,613 of NC_044991.1, read as the reverse complement.
TAAACATCATTTTCCATTATAAAAATGGCAAGAATATTTCAAATTATTAATATCCAACCATGGCAAGAGTGTGGGAAAACAGGCACATTCACACGCAGTTGGTGGAGTTAAACTCTGCAATCTGCGTGAGCACTACACTGGAAAAGGTATCAAAAGTCCTAACATGTAGCCAGGTGTGGTGGCATACCTGTAATCCCAGCTACTTGGGAGGCTGAAGTGGGAGTATTGCTTGAGCCCTGGAGGTTGAGGCTGCAGTGAGCCAAGATCATGCCAACTGTACTCCAGCCTGGGCGGCAGAGTGAGACCCTGTCTCAAAAAAAAAAAAAAAAAAGTCCTAATGTGCATTTTCCTTTGGGGGATAAAAATCTGCCATTTCTAGGATTTTATCCTATGGAAAAAATTGTGGATGTGTACAAAGGTTGTCTATAAGGATCGTCACTACTGATTTGTTCCTAATAATAAAAATAATACAAACAACCTGAATTTAGAACTTTGCTAAAATGGGAAAATGATTATCATATAAGTAGTTACAAAACGGTATATGTATGGTATGAACCCATTTTTTTGGAAAATATATTTCCCTGAAAAGGATAGTAAGTGCTAACTGTAGTTCGCTGGGTGACAGGATGTTCCCCCCTTCCTTATACATTTCTGTAGTTTACAAATTTCTAAACTGTATTACTTATATAATTTGGAAAACCTAGATTTCTTTTTTTTTTTTTTTTTTTGAGACGGAGTCTCACTCTGTCACCCAGGCTGGAGTGCAGTGGCATGATCTCAGCTCACTGCAACCTCCACCTCCCAGGTTCAAGCAGTTCCCTGCCTCAGCCTCCCGAGTAGCTGGGATTTCAGGAGCCCGCCACCAGGCCCGGCTAATTTTTGTATTTTTAGTAGATACGGGGTTTCACCATATTGTCCAGGCTGGTCTTGAACTCTGGACCTCGTGATCCACCCGCCTCAGCCTCCAAAAGTGCTGGGACTACAGGCATCAGCCACCGTGCCTGGCCTCTTTTTTTTTTTTTTTGGAGATAGGGTCTCACTCTGTCACTCAGGCTGGAATTCAGAGGCATGCTCTCAGCTCGCTGTTGCCTCAACCTCCTGGACTCCAGTGATCTTCCCACATCAGCCTCCAGAGTAGCTGGGACTATAGGTGTGCACCACCATGCCTGGCTAATTTATGTATTTATTGTAGAGACAGGGTCTCATTATGTTTCCCAGGCTAGTCTCCAACTCCTGAGCTCAAGAAATCTTCCTGCCTCGGCCTCCCAAAGTGCTGGGATTACAGGCATGAGCCACCGTGTGCTGCCAAAAACCCATATCTAATTCTCCCTTAAATTAAACACACGAGGAAACCAAGACCAAGAGAGAGCAGGTGAGTGACTCACTCCACTTGCAGCTAATAACTGGCAAAGCCAAGTCTCAGATCCAGATCTCCTAACCTCAAATTGGGATCTCCACCCATGCTACATCCGGGAATCTCTGAGATCCTTCCTGGCCCCTCCTCCCTCTGGGGGACAGGCACAGCAGCCCACCTGGCAGCCCACCTGGCAGCCCACCTGGCAGCCCACCAGACAGTGGGCCCTCAATACCAGTTGGGTGCCCAATGCCTTCGGGTGCGGGAACCATCAGATCTGTGAGAAGGACCACCCTCAGCTCAGGATCCGGGCTGGAAAAGAGGCCCCAGATGGCTCACTCACCTCCCAGAATCACCACCTTCCTGCGTGTCTCTTCACTCATGTAAGACTTGACCAGGTTGAAGGTTACAGCGAATAGCTTGGGGGCTGAAACAGGCACAGAACTGTTCTCTCAGGTGGCTGACTGGGGTCTCAGGTGCCGACCCAGTCACCCCACACACCCCGTCCCCCCATTTCATGCATATCCTGGGCTGCTTTACTCACCTCTCACAACAATTAAATTCTTCAAGATCTCAGGGTAATTTGCCTCAAGTGCTGAGGAAAACTGCAGAACCAAGTGGCAGAAGTGATGGGCGCCTGAACACTGTCCGCTTGCATCCCCTCTCGCCCCGCCCTCCAGGCCCCCAAGGGCACAGCCTTAGCCTCGAATGCCAACCATCCAAGGCTTTGATGCAGACGGCTCCGGATGCCCAGACACCAAGAACCCACCCAGACACAGAAAATCCACCACTTCCGGTTTGTTGGATCCTAGTCACAGACCTTCCTTGAAGCAGCTAGTGCAGCTTCTTTTTATTAGTAATTTTTATTTCTTATTTTATTTTCTAGAGATGGGGTCTTGCTATGTTGCCCAGGCTGGTCTTGAACTCCTGGGCTCAAGCGATCCTCCCACCTCAGCTCCCAAAATGCTGGGATTACAGGTGTAAGCTGCCACGCCTGGCCTAGTGCAGATTCTTGACAGATGAGTCGGGGGATGACTCTACCCATGACAGGCAAGAAAAATCCCATTCACGACTCTGGAAGGTTCCCTCCCACATGGCTCAGGCAGTAGTTCAGCTTCAGGAATGAGAAAGACTTTCTTTTAGCATAATATACAAAGTTGCAAGGAATGGCTTTTTATTTTTATTTACTTACTTTTAAATTTTTAAATAAGATAAACCAGTTAAAACTCTTAGTTAGACAGTAAAGCATTCTTGCCAAGAATAAGTGAACACTGTATGAAAGGATATTTGGGCCGGGTACAGTGGCTCAAGCCTGTAATCCCACCACTTTGGGAGGCCGAGATAGGCGAATCACGAGGTCAGGAAATCGAGACCATCCTGGCTAACACGGTGAAACCCCGTCTCTACTAAAAAATACGAAAAACTAGCCGGGCGAGGTGGCGGGCGCCTGTAGTCCCAGCTACTCGGGAGGCTGAGGCAGGAGAATGGTGTAAACCTGGGAGGCTGAGCTTGCAGTGAGCTGAGATCCGGCCACTGTACTCCAGCCCGGGCGACAGAGCGACTCCGTCTCAAAAAAAAAAAAAAAAGAAAAGAAAAAAGAAAGGATATTTGATTCCTACAAATGAGTCCCAATAGGCCCCATTACATTTGTTTATAAGAGACACTGCAAATAGGGAATGGTTTTGTTCGTTTGTTTATTTTTGTTTTGTTTTGTTTTGTTTTGAGACGGAATCTCACTCTGTCGCCCAGGCTGGAGTGCAGTGGCGCCATCTCAGCTCACTGCAAGCTCCGCCTCCTGGGTTCACGCCACTCTCCTGCCTCAGCCTCCCGAGTAGCTGGGACTGCAGGCACCCGCCACCACGCCTGGCTAATTTTTTGTATTTTTAGTTTCACCACGTTAGCCAGGATGGTCTCGATCTCCTGACTTCGTGATCCACTTGCCTCGGCTTCCCAAAGTGGTGGGATTACAGGTGTGAGCCACCACGCCAGGCCAATATCTGTTTTTTTTTTTTTAACACAGTGGCTCACGCCTGTAATCCCAGCACTTTAGGAGGCCAAAGTGGGTGGATTATGAGGTCAGGAGTTTGAGACCAGCCAGGGCAACATGGTGAAACCCCTTCTCTACTAAAAACACAAAAATTAGCCAGGTGTGGTGACGGGCACCTGTAATCCCAGCTACTTGGGAGGCTGAGGCAGGAGAATCACTTGAACCTGTTAGGCGGAGGCTGCTGTGAGCCACTGCACTCTAGCCTGGGCAACAGAGTGAGACTCCGTCTCAAAACACAAAACAAAACAAAACAAAAAAACTGAGATATAATGTTCATCCCAGGCTGGAGTGCAGTGGTACGATCTCAACTCACTGCAACCTCAAGTTTCTAGGCTCAAATGATCCTCCCACCTCAGCCTCCCAAGTAGCTGAGACCACCCACACACACCACCACACCCAGCTAATACTCTTATTTTGTAGAGGTAGGGTCTTGCTATGTTCAAGACCAGGCTGGTCTTAAATTCCTGGGCTCAAGTGATCCTCCTGCCTCAGCCTCCCAAAATGTTGGCATTACAGGCATAAGTCACTGTGCCTGGCGGCCAATAACACTTTTTATGTTTAAGTTTTTTGCTATCCTGGGTGAAACAGAAAGAAAGGAACAGGTAGGCTGGCTGCCCTGCGGACCAGGCCTCCCTACAGCTTCCGTCCTACTGGAGCACTCCCAGAGTTGATCTACCCTCAGCCCTTCCCAGAGGAAATGGCAAAAAGGAAGCTCAAAGGCTGGAAGCAGAAGGGTAGGCAGGTATTGGGGGTGAGGGCAGAGATCAGGGGTGGGAGGAGAGTGAGCAGAGCCAGCATATGAGGACAGGGACATCCACAGGGACACTGGCAGGTCCGGGAATGGGGCCCTGTTGTGACCTGCTGAAATGAGATGGTGACATGGGGGTGCCACGCCCAACTTGGCACAGCCCCGAGAGGCTGTGGGTATGAAAATATCCCTGCCAACAAAAGTAGGCCAGGTGCAGTGGTTCACACCTCCAATCCCAGCACTTTGGGAGGGTAAGGCGGGCAGATGACCTGAGGTCAGAAGTTTAAGACCAACTTGGCCAACATGGTGAAACCTCCTCTCTACTAAAAATACAAAAATTAGCCGGGCGTGGTGGCAGGCACCTTAATCCCAGCTACTTGGGAGGCTGAGGCAGGAGAATCGCTTGAAGCTGGCAGGTGGAGGTTGCAGTGAACTGAGATCGCGCCTCTGGACTCCAACCTGGGTGACAGAGCAAGACTCTGTCTCAAAAACAAAACAAAACAAAACAAAAACAGAAAAACAAAACAAAACAAAAAAAAACAAAACAGGCCAGGCGCAGTGGCTTACACCTGTAATCCCAGCACTTTGGGAGGCCGAGGCGGGTGGATCACCTGAGGGTCGGGAGTTCCAGACCAGCCTGACCAACATGAAGAAACCCCATCTGCACTAAAAATACAAAGCTGGGCATGGTGGTGCATGCCTATAATCACAGCTACTCGGGAGGCTGAAGCAGGAGAATCACTTGAACTCAGGAGACAGAGGTTGTGGTGAGCCGAGATTTCACCATTGCACTCCAGCCTGGACAACAAGAGCGAAACTCCATTTCAAAAAAAAAAAAAAAAAGTAAGAGCTGCAAACAGGGCCTGTGGGCAGGTAGTCACCTGGCAGTGAGGAGAGAGACACCAACAAGTGGAGGGTAAAGACCCAGGCATTTGACCACCCACCCATGCCCCTGGTAGGGTCACCTCACCTCCTGGAGAACCTCTATTCCTGGCTTCCACAGATGCCTCAGGCCCAGCCCCTCAAGATCAAAAACAGCTATGATTTTCTCCACCTTCTTCCCCAGCTGCAAGGGAATGACAGGGGGTGAGACCCTGTGAGGGTCACTGCCCCAACCCCTATCCAAGATGGGGCTGGGCCTAAGCCCAGGGCACTGGCCTGGCTTGTCTCGGCTTGCATGGCACGGAGATGGGGTAGGGAAGGGGCCATCCCACAGGATGCCAGGACTGGAGTGGCCCAAGGACCGCCCTCTTCGTGTCTGTCCATGGGAGGGCAAATTGCTGTGTTGCAGTTCCCTCTTCGGTCCAGTAAGGCTGAAATCCCTGTCCCCCTCATCCAATGAGGCTGCAGAGGGCAGTGTGGCCCAGTGGGTTGAGTGGGCTTTGGGGCCAGTTGGGGGAGAAATGAGTCCCAGTTCAGCCACATACTGTGTGGCCTTGGGTGGGTCCTTGGCCTCTCTGAACCTGCATTCACTCCTCAGTACCAGGAGGAAGGTGAATTCTGGGTGTGGGGCTCAGGGGGTGAGGGTGCTGTGTCCCGCTGCAGCTGCCCAGGGTGGCACCCACACACCTTCTGACTCTGCAGCTTACACTCCCGCAGGAGCAGCTCACAGCTCCGGAAGCTGTCTCTGAGCAACTCCTGTTTGGAGGCCGAGAGCAAGAGGCCCTTAGGGTCCAGGCTTCCCATGATGTGGTACCAGACAGGGCTGCCCTCACCGTCGTGGCCGCCTATGCCGTTGGCGTTGTACAGCCTGACCACCTGGATGCATACACAGGAGATGGAGGCTCAGTGCCGAGGGCCGAGGGCCCAGGGATCAGGGCATGGGTTTGAGAGATGCTCACCTCTGGGGGCTGCCAGGCAAGGATGCTGGCCAGGTCTTGTTGCTTCCGGAACTCCATATGCTGCAGAGACATGGCAGGAGGTGGTGAAGTTTCTGCCTGTCCCAAAGACCTCTGCAGATACCTGGGGACACCAGGCCAGGTCCCTCTGCCTGCAACCACTGAGGGCTTGCCAGAGCATCCCCAGGCTCCACTGACATAGAACTGGGGAATGGAAACAGGATGCGGACATGCATCTGAGAGGGCAGGAGAGACCCAGAAAAGAACAGGGGAGGCCTGCACTCTGCAGCTGTCTCCCCCTGCATCCTTCCAGATGTTTCCCATGGCCCCACCCGCATGGCCACCCTGGGAGTCAGACTCTCCTCCCTGACTTCCAGTTGCCCTTAAGCAAAAACCTATACCCCCTACAAGGCCTGCAGGGCCTGGCTAATGGGTTGGGGCCACCCATGCAAACTCATCACTTCCCTTTCTGTCTCCAACACGATCTCCGTGTGCTCCTAGAATATACCAGCTCAGGCCAGGCACAATGGCTCATGCCTGTAATCCCAGCATTTTGGGAGGCCAAGGTGGGTGGATCACCCGAGGTCAGGAGTTTGAGACCAGCCTGGCCAACATGATGAAACCCTGTCTCTACTAAAAATACAAAAATTAGCCAGGTGTGGTGGCGCATGCCTGTAATCCCAGCTACTTAGGAGGCTGAGGCAGGAGAATCCCTTGAACCTGGGAGGTGGAGGTTGCAGTGAGCTGAGATCACGCCATTGCACTCCAGCCTGGGCAACAGAGCAAGACTGTCTCAAAAAAAAAAAAAAAAAAAGAATACACCAGCTCATTCCCACCTCAGGGCCTTTGCATGGGCTGTGCCCTCCACCCTGATCTTCACATGCCTGCTTCCTTTTGGGCATTCATGTCCCTACTGAAATGTCCCTGATCTCTCTTCCCTCCTTCCCTGTTTTGCTGTCTTCATTGTACTTTCCATTCTCAGGAATTATCTTCTTTGTTACTCTGGTTTCTTTTTTCTCTCTTTCCATCACTGCAGTCTCCCCAGCGCCTAGCGCTGGGCCAGGTTTACCTTCCAGTCTCGATGAATGTGTGTTCCATGAATGAATGAATGGATGGATTAATGAATGAATAAATTTGTGCCTCAGACTTGGGATAGGAAACAGGACCAGGCTAGGCAGGGAGAGGTGTCAACCTCACCTTCCGCAGCATGTCCTCTGATTTCTGCAGGTCAAAGCTCCAAGCTGCAACAAGAGACAGGGTTATGGTTGTGGAATTCTAGAGGCTCACTCCAGGTGTCAGGCCTCTGAGCCCAAGCCAAGCCATCGCATCCCCTGTGACTTGCACGTATACGCCCAGATGGCCTGAAGTAACTGAAGAATCACAAAAGAAGTGCCTGTAATACCAGCTACTCGGGAGGTTGAGGCAGGAGAATCACTTGAACCCCGAAGGCAGAGGTTGCAGTGACACTGCTTGAGCCCAGGGGTTCGAGACCAGCCTAGGCAACATAGTGAGAGTGTCTCTATAAAAAGAAAAAAAAAAAGAAAAATGTTATATAAGGTTGCCTAATGGCCATGGTGAGATTACAGATGATTTATAGAAATATCATTGTGGTTTTTTTTTTCTATGCCTTCCAGATTTTCCATGATAAACGGGCTCTGATTTTATAATCAGAGAAACACCCAGTGGATGTTATAAACAAATGGGAGTGAGGGCCTAGTGAAAGAAATCAGGCACATTCCTCAGCCCTGGGCTCAACACAAACAGGCCCAGTACAAACACATCCCACCATATATCTCTCAACTTCCTGAGCCCAGTACAAACACCACCTGGAAAATCCCTGATAAGGACACAGCCGTTTGTGGTTTTACTGAAAGCGCAGGAACCAATAGAAAAACTACTAAATGTATAACTTAAAATGTAAACCAATTGTAATGATGTAACCAAAAGAATTCCCCTGTTCCTCTGTAACTTTACGTATCCTATTTACATCGGGCTATAAAAAGCAAGCACTCGCATTGTTCGGGGCCCTCTTGTATGCTGTGGAATGGAGGGACCAAGTTCAAACTTGCAGTAAAAGATCCTTGGGGAGAAATATGGCTCGCACAGGTCTCGGTCTAAGGACTGGGTGAATAGCAGTACTAGTCCAGTTACCGGTGTACCCCAGGAACTCGCCGGCAGTTAGTAGAGTCAACCGGGGAACTAACGTGACAGGAAGACACAGTAGGTTGGTAACAGAGGGACCAGATAGGTTCTTAGATAATGTTCCATTACACCAGAAGAATATGCCCGGCGGAGCCCTTAGGGTGGTACTAGGGGGCGTTGCAGTGATGTTGCAGAGGCTGGAATTAGTTCCTGAGAAACAGTAGGGAAACTTCTCCTGACTGGGGTTTAGGTATAGTGGCACATTAGGGATAGGGGCATATGAGAGGCTTCGGAGGTTGTTAGCTTGGGCAGAGGTAGAGGATCCCCATGGCAGGTGGGACAGCAGTTAGCTGTGGATCAGGTGGCACATGAAAGCAGCCAGACAAGTTGTGAAGTCCTGTAAGGTTAGCAAGTTCTAATCCTTCTTGGTAATAATTTTAACCAGGAGAAAGGACGAATCTTGTGTTAGTCTGTTTTCTTGTCATTGATATTCCCATGGACCAGGGGTCAGACTGCACTAGACCTCGCCACAGATAGAGGTGACTGCTAGGCCATGTGGAGGAGGAGGGAGTAGTATACAGCCCCATGTTGAGGCGGTCCAGCTGGAGTTCCAGGGTCTTGACTATCCATGCATATGAAAAGTCTCCCCGGCCCCACCACGACATGGAAGGGCCACTTAAGATCTAACTGTTCTCTTTACCCCAATAATGGGATTTATGGATGTTACAATAGTTATAAGGGCAGCCGGCATTTTGGTGCCACCAATAGTGCTTTACAATTGTATTTAGTCTGATCAAACTCAAAGCATATTATTGGTGCCATTGGTTTGGCTATTTGAAACCAGTAAAATTTAGTAAAATTGGGCTATTGCACCCTGAGGAGGCAATCAGCACTGGCCAATAATTTCCTGGGCTTATGAGGTTGTCTGGGGGTGGGTTTGGTTTTCATAAAGCCAGAATCTCCAGATAAAGGGATTAGAGCTGGTTTTGTGTTTTCCCCAGCGGCCACTAGGCCACTAACGCTAGGGTTAGACTACCTAACTGCATGTTTGCAGTGAGCTAAGCTGCTGGCTTAGGTGAGTTTTAAGGGGTTGTTCTTAGCTCTGTCCACAGTCTACGTGGCTGGTGCTTCCAGCCGCCGTGATTGGCCCCAGAAGGTCAGGAGGCAACCCACTGGCTTGACGCGGGTGTAGTGGATCCACGACGCCGATGCCTTCTCACCTTCAGGGCGGGGTGCGGCTAGGGAGTACCTGAGTGGTCCTCCACCTGGGTTCTAGGGTCTCTTATCAGTGTCGCTTAACCAGGACTCCAGTCTCCCGCTGGTAACGGATGTGGGGTAAGCCGGTGGGGACTCGGCCCCACATAGTTCCCTTCCAGCTTCGGGGCCAGATTTCTTGGATGAATTTTCTGCAAGGCTTGTAGGGAAAATAAGAGTTCAGAGACATTTTCTGCTCTAGACTTGAGCAGACTACTCCTAGGCTGGAACCAGGGTGGGGGTCTGCCATACATGATTTCGTAAGGGTAAGGCCCAGTCTGTAAGGCATACGGGCCCGAACAGAGCGAGGGAGAAGGACCACCCACCAGCCTCAGTCTCCATAGTCAATTTAGTTAAGGCCTTCTTTAAGGTCCTATCTATCCTCTCTACCTGTCCTGAACTCTGGGCCTGTAAGCGCAATGTAGTTTCCAATTTGCCCCAAGGATGGAAGCCAAATCCCGACTTACCTTAGCTGATGAAGGCCGCCCATTATCTGACCCTTTATCTGACGGGGAAGCCATACCTGGGGAGGATATCTTCCAGAATTTTCTTTTGCTGGGCACCTGAGCAGTTTCCCTTTGGCTGGGAATGCTTCAGTCCACCCCTGAAAAAAGCATCTACAAAGACAAGTGGCACTGCACCCGCATTTCCTTTCCTGGCTTTGCTCTCAGTAAAAAATCTACTTCCCAGTAGATACCGGCTCATTCCTGAGCCTTGTTCTGCAGCCTGATTGGGGGTAGGCGTTGTTGCTGACAGACTTGCAACTTGTCACGATGCTGCTGGCCGCTCCCCGCTATATGTCTGATTTGAGCTTGGAGCCGCCTGATCAGGTCTATCATCCACCGGGCACCCAGGTGGGTGGTTCGGGGTGGATGTGTTCTAACACTTGTTATCCTAATTTTTCTGGTAGGATGGTTTGGTCATTAGTATCAGTCCACCACCCATTCTGGATCTGTTTCAGGGGCTTGTCGATCCACTGAGATCTTGTTCTGATCAATCAGGGAGATATGGCAGTCCTGGGGGCCCAGATCAGGGAGCTGGAGTGCAAGGAGCTGGCTGGGAGCCTTGCCACACTCCTTGCAGTTTGGTCTGCCAGAAAGTTGCCTGAGCATTGAAGTGGTTGGTTTCTGATGCCCTGCAATGTGGCCAATAGCCAATTTTTCTTGGTCTCCATAGGGCTGTTAACAGGCTAGGATTCTTGCTTGTTTTTTATCTCTTTTCCTTCAGCCATTAGTACCCTCGCTCCCTGTAAATGGCCCCATGTATGTGCGCCGAGCAAAGCATATCGGGCTGTCTGTATACTCGTCAGCTCTTTCCTGCCCCTAAGGTAAGAGCTTGGGTGAGCTATCAGTTCGGCCTCTGGGCCTATGTTCCCAGGGCAGGGGTTCCGCCCCAGATTACCTCAGTCTGAAGTCACTGCCGCCCAGCCGCACTTGGCCTTGGTGTACTGCTGCCCTATCAATGAACCAGACTAGGGTCAGCCAGGGAAGTGGCGGTCCTGCAGGTCCTCTCGAACTCTGTGCACCTGGAGCCAGCATCTCGTGCAACTGGCGGGAGCCGGGCCCAGGTCCGGCTGAGCAGCAGCCAGGCAGGGCTTAAGGTTGTTGGGGCAGGAAAGTTATCCCGAGGGGATTTAGTAGTAGTCCTTGGTAGGTGAGCCGGTGTTACTTTTATCCATCGATTAGGTGGCTGTTTGAGTACACCTCGATGGCATGTGGGGTAACGAATCTGCAATTCTGACCCATGACAAGTTTATCAGCATTCAGCCCATCAGGCCGGGCCGCTAATCATTCGAGACAAGGGGGCCACCCCCAGCCACTGGGTCTAATTTCTTTGACAGGTAGGCAACTGCCTCCGGCCGGGCCTAAGTTCTGCTATTACTTGGCTACACCCTTCTTTGCTCTCATCCTCACGATAAGGGAAGGGCTTGGTGACATCAGGTAGTCCCAGCAGGCGCAGAGAGTAGGGTGGTTTTCATCTGCTGGAGCCGACTCCTCGCTTCTTCTGTCCACTAAATGGCTGCTGCCCCGTGGTTGCCTGGATACAAGGGTTTAGCCAGCTCTTGCTAACCCAGGTATCCATAGTCTACAAAAATCCCTACCACCCCAGGAATTCCCTCTTTTACTTGTCGTGGGTGGATTGTGGCCTGGGGATCGCAGAACAGTCTGCTTCCCGGTGTCTGTTAACCAGCTGACCTTCTTTAGCAGGTACCCCAGATATGTTACTTCTGGATTTACAGATTTGAGCTTTCTTTGCCGAGGCTTGGTAGCCTAGGTTCCTCTAGAGCTTGTAAGAGACCCTTGGTCCCTTGAATACAAGCTTGGGTCTCTGTGCAGCAATCAGGAGGTCAACAATAACATACCAGTAAGGTTATTTCAGGGTGTTTATGCCGTACTCACCCAGGTCTTCATGGAGGGCCCTTGTATCAACAGGTAGGAGAGTTTTTGAATCCCCATGCAGTCTGGTCCATGTCAAGTTGGCCACTTATGCCCCTCCTCCTAGTCAACTGCTCAAGGCAAGAGCTTTTGCCTTGAGGGGCTAAAGGCAAACTGGAAGAAAGCATCTTTCAAATCTAAACAGTACCATTGATGTTTAGGGTTTAGGGTACTAGGAGGGTGTACTGCTAGGCACAGTTGGATGTATGTCCATAACCCTCTACTGACTTCTCTCAAGTCTTGTACAGGTCTGTATTCTCTGCTACCAGGTTTTCGTATCGGCAAATGTCGGAGTATTCCAGGGCGAAAGTGACATGGGCTGGGTTGACTCCCCTTTGGTTGAGGAGCCAGCGAATATGTGGTGCAATCCCTTCTTTGGCCTCTAGGGCATCGGGCATGCCGTACCCGAACGGGGTCTGTCCCAGGCTTGAGTTCAACAAACAAGGCAGGACGGCTAGTCCTAAGCCCCCCGCTTCCCCCTGCTCCTGGATATTGCTGGGAGCCAGGTTACAGTGTCCTGGTCAGGGGCCTCCTGGTGGAGCCGTACTCATCTTCTAGGTTATAGTCAGGATCGACATGGGCTGATTTGGGAGTTGGTCACTTATGGCCCTTCAGGAGGAAATGGATCTGTGCTCCCCATTTTAGTTAGCAGGTCTCTCCCTAATAGGGACAGGGGCTTCAGGGATGACCAGGAAAGAATGGGTTACATTCCTGGTCTGAGGTTTACTGTTCTTTGTGTTGTCCAGGGTATTTCTTAATTCCTGTGGCCCCTTGTACCTACGAGGACTTGGAGGATAATTTCCATTAGTTTTAACTAGGACCGAGGCTGTGTCTTCCTGCATCGACTCAAGAATCGAACTGGGACCCTCCACTTGCAAAGTTACTCCTAGGTACGGGAGGGGGTCCGAACCCCGCCTTCCCTAGTCTTCATCTTGAGTGACTGGGTACGGGGTGTAATCTAGGGGTCCCTGTCCTCATTGTTTCTTTTTGGGCAGTCTCTACCCAGTCGGCCAGCTTCCTTACAGTATGCACATTGGTCTTTGCTCAGATTATCATGTCTGGGGACCCCAGGTTGGGTGTTCTCTGGCTGTAGATGCTCTTTTCTGTACTACTGCTGCCAGGACCTTGGTCATTTTTCAGTGGCCTTTAAATTGCTTTTTCTTCTGGAGTATCTCTGTTATTGTAAAACCCACTGGGCTATCTGAAGGAGGGTCCTGAATCTGTTTCCTCAAGCTTAATTTCTGAGTTTTAATGTCTGGGGTCACTGATTTACAAAAAGACTACTACAGCTGCCTGACTTCCTGGAGCCTCTGGGTCTATGGGGTGTACTGTCTAAAAGCTTCCATTAATCTTTCTAAGTAGGTAGCTGGGCTTTCTGTCTTTCCCTGCAGAACAGAGTATACTTTAGCCAAATTAGTGGGCTTACAGCAGCTGCCCGAGACCCGGCCATTAGAGTCTGGCGACAAAGGTGTAGCTGCCCTCTACCTTCTGCCGTGTTGCAGTCCCACGCCAGCCTGGTCAGAGGAAAAGTCGTGATTTATGAGGTCGGGTTGCAGTTGGTTGACCGGCCGCCCCCGACCTGCTTTCTAGCTTACCAGAGCCCTCTCTCGGCCTCCATTGTGAACAAGATTCTGGAGGAGCTGCTGACAATCATCCCAAGTGGGCTGGTGGGTGAACATGACACTATCCAGTAAAGCCATTAAATCTTTTGGGGTTGTCTGAGAACCCAGCACTCTGAGTCTCTCCAGTTATACAGATCACCAGGAGAATGGCCAGTACTGGAGCCTGGGGATTCCCGTGTCATCTGGGGGGTCCTATCTCCTAAGGGGTAGAGCCACTGTGGAGTCAGGCGGCTGGGGGCTACTCCAAAGTGCTACCGTGTACACCCCACTGGCCCTTCAAAGTTACTTTCACTTTCAGCTGGTTCAGCGCCGTCACTTCCCTGGCCCCAAGTTCTTCCTCGCTGCTCAGCCTGGGGCTGGGCTCAGCCCGGGAGGGGGTTCTGTGGACAGTGGGTCCCCGCTATCAGGTAGAACAGGATGGGAGGGTAGTCGGTTGCTTGGATTTTAGAGGCCGAGCAACCAGGCAAGCCTTACAGGGTTCAGGGGCTAATTGGAAAGGGGACAGCCAAGGAGGTGGGTTCTCAACAAGGTCCTGCCATATGAGGATATATGGGTTTTGATCCAAGTGGCCCGCATGCCCAGGTAGGAAAAATCTTTGACTTTACTCTAGTGATGACAAGCAATACGTAACTGAACGAAGCATACCGAAGCA